>NC_090246.1:96485688-96538188 GCF_037325665.1 Littorina saxatilis
CGGTACTATGTAGCTAACTACTGTGACAGTCGAACATTGAATGGCTGAAGCGAGGAACTTCTTGCAGCACGGTAAGGGAAAGTGAAGGCGACCATATTAGACGCTGAACCACTCCATAGTTCAACACATAATAGGGACACACACAAAATTTCGAATGCGGGTATTCCCGTTCCATCAATACGCCACAACACAATTCCCGTTCCTAATTCACTCGCTTCACGACAAAATGTGTCGTTTTTTGTGGGACTTTTTGATTTAACAACTCAGACTGTGTCACTGTGGTTGTCATGACGCTCCACGTGTTACAAGATGAAAAGAATGAGAAAGATGACTGCTTGTCATTTATCATCGGGAGTTCCAGGCAGCTCTGCGTGAGGGCGAGTCAGCACTGCAGTATCAGTACCTTCAGAAGTAATCTACAAGGAACTTAGTCGATAAATATCGACAGGGGGCCGACAAATGGTTTAAATGGGAAATGTGTGTATATGGGTGTGGGTTTGAAACAAACAAACAAACCAACCCATGTGAACCCCGGGCCGCAGGCCTTCGATGTAGTGATTGAAAAAAAAGGATGTTCTCAAATGGTTCAATTCTCATTTGGTCTGATTCTCAAATGGTACCGGTATACTCCCCCCCCCTGGCCGCAGGCCTAGGAGTAAAATTTTATAGACACTGACCTTCTTCCCAGGGGTCATTGACCCAGTTTTAGCTATGAGAGGTGGTTCGCCCAGAGGCTGTAGAGTATACTGGGGCGGTCTCTTTGATGTCTTGAGAGGAAACTTGGCCAGGGTAGTACATGCACCAGAACTGGTGGACACCAAGGACAAACATGAAATCGAAGCAGTTTGCTTTCAGAGGGAACGGTCGTCAGCAACTCAAACTTCTCTGTTTTCTTTTTTTTTGTTAAATCTGACTTTCTTTGTGGCCCCCTGACTCCGCCCCCCTCCCTCTGTAAGGACCCCCCTCCACAAGGACCGATTTTTGTCAACATTTTAAAGGTCGCTAGAGAGGGGTTCCACTGTATGACCTAACCGCTACTGGCAGACGGCCTCAATCTTCACGCGCAAAGACGAGATTAATAGGTGCTCGGTTTTGGTATTTTGAATTACATTACATTAAACCTTTGTTGGGTTTCATGGTCATGGCAACAGCCATAATAATATTACATGATGTATAATATCATATTTCAGCATATGTGAATTACATGTCATCATACTAAACTGTCATACATTTTTATTCCTACATTATTCTGATTGATCACAACCAAACCTACTATCATTGGACACATCCAAATGCAAGCGCCTGTTCTTGACAATTTAGATCAGTGCAATTTCCTGGGTCGGGCTTTGCCACAGACACTCACGGTTTGGCCTGTAGGTAAAATGTACAATGTATTTTCTGATTTGTGCACAAAAGCTTTTTTTCTTTTTTCTTTTTTTTAACATAACAATGTTTAATGTCACTGTATGTTTAAAAGACCATGGTCATATTTGTAAAAAAAATGTTAAATTAGAAAATAAATAACATTTTGGTTCATGATTTTTCCTACACCTGTGCTAAAAATAAGAAATAAAAATGTCGGGTATATAAGTCACTCAAATACAGCTAGGTATGAATGGCTCGGTTTGAGTTTGTTGCAGTTGACCCTGCACAAAGCGACATATCATGTTTTTGTTGAACAATTTTGACGTCACCCCTCCCATAGGGTGACGTATTTCACAACTTCCTGTGTTACACAAACTCTGTGATGACCAATTTTGACGTCACCCCTCCCATAGGGTGACGGATTTCACAACTTTCTACAGATGAACAATTTTGACGTCACCCCTCCCATAGGGTGACGGATGTCACAACTTCCTGTGTACACAAACTGATGACGTATTTCACAACAAAATGGCGCTGCCCATGGTCAACCTCGAAACTATCCGTATAGAATGGGGGCGTCCTCGCCCCCATAACAAAAGCGTGAGTATCCATTTTGCAAGTACACATTTCCAGTGGCACACACTCCCACCCACACGCGCGCACGCGCTCGCGCAATCAAACACACGCGTAGCCACCGTGACACGCACGTATACACACGCACGTACACACACGCACTCCTGCACACACGCACACACACACACACACACACACACACACCCACACACACCACGCACATGTATACGCGCATACTCACACACACACACACACACACACACACACACACACACACGGTGACACTGATGCTAAAGCGGAAAATACTTCTTTTTTACATTTAGTCAAGTTTTGACTAAATGTTTTAACATAGAGGGCGAATCGAGACGAGGGTCGTGGTCATGTGTGTGTGTGTGTGTGTGTGTGTGTGTGTGTGTGTGTGTGTGTGTGTGTGTGTGTGTGTGTGTGTGTGTGTCTGTCTGTGCGTGTGTGTGTGTAGAGCGATTCAGAGTAAACTACTGGACCGATCTTTATGAAATTTTACATGAGAGTTCCTGGGTATGATATCCCCAGAAGTTTTTTCTTTTTTTCGATAAATGTCTTTGATGACGTCATATCCGGCTTTTTGTAAAAGTTGAGGCGGCACTGTCACACCTTCATTTTTCAATCAAATTGATTGAAATTTTGGCCAAGCAATCTTCGACGAAGGCCGGACTTTGGTATTGCGTTTCAGCATGGAGGTTTAAAAATTAATTAATGACTTTGGTCATTAAAAATCTGAAAATTGTAATTAAAATTATTTTTTTATAAAACGATCCAAAATTACTTTTATTTTATTTTCTATCATGTTCTGATTCCAAAAACATATAAATATGTTATATTCGGATTAAAAACAAGCTCTGAAAATTAAAAATATAAAATTTATGATTAAAATTAAATTTCCGAAATCGTTTTAAAAACAATTTCATCTTATTCCTTGTCGGTTCCTGATTCCAAAAACATATAGATATGATATGTTTGGATTAAAAACACGCTCAGAAAGTTAAAACGAAGAGAGGTACAGTAAAGTGTGCTATGCAGCGCAGCGCAACCGCTACCGCGTTAAACAGACTTGTCACTTTCACTGCCTTTTGCACTAGCGGCGGGCTACGGTCATTGTGAAAAATGCAGTGCGTTCAGTTTCATTCTGTGAGTTCCACAGCTTGACTAAATGTATTAATTTCGCCTTACGCGACTTGTTTTTTTATATTTAGTCAAGTTTTGACTAAATATTTTAACATCGAGGGGGAATCGAAACGAGGGTCGTGGTGTATGTGCGTCTGTCTGTCTGTGTGTGTGTGTGTGTAGAGCGATTCAGACTAAACTACTGGACCGATCTTTATGAAATTTGACATGAGAGTTCCTGGGTATGAAATCCCCATACGTTTTTTTCATTTTTTTGATAAATGTCTTTGATGACGTCATATCCGGCTTTTCGTGAAAGTTGAGGCGGCACTGTCACGCCCTCATTTTTCAACCAAATTGGTTGAAATTTTGGTCAAGTAATCTTCGACGAAGCCCGGGGTTCGGTATTGCATTTCAGCTTGGTGGCTTAAAAATTAATTAATGACTTTGGTCATTAAAAATCTGAAAATTGTAAAAAAAAAAAAAATTTTATAAAACGATCCAAATTTACGTTTATCTTATTCTCCATCATTTGCTGATTCCAAAAACATATAAATATGTTATATTCGGATTAAAAACAAGCTCTGAAAATTAAATATATAAAAATTATTATCAAAATTAAATTGTCCAAATCAATTTAAAAACACTTTCATCTTATTCCTTGTCGGTTCCTGATTCCAAAAACATATAGATATGATATGTTTGGATTAAAAACACGCCCAGAAAGTTAAAACAAAGAGAGGTACAGAAAAGCGTGCTATCCTTCTTAGCGCAACTACTACCCCGCTCTTCTTGTCAATTTCACTGCCTTTGCCATGAGCGGTGGACTGACGATGCTACGAGTATACGGTCTTGCTGAAAAATGGCATTGCGTTCACTTTCATTCAGTGAGTTCGACAGCTACTTGACTAAATATTGTATTTTCGCCTTACGCGACTTGTTTTTTTTTAAATTTAGTTTTGACTAAATGTTTTAACATAGAGGGGAAATCGAGACGAGGGTGGTGGGGTATGTGTGTATGCATGTGTGTGAGTGTGTGTGTGTGTGTGTGTGTGTGTGTGTGTGTGTGTGTGTGTGTGTGTGTGTGTGTGTGTGTGTGTGTGTGTGTGTGTGTGTGTGTGTGTGTGTGTGTGTGTGTGTGTGTGTGTGTGTGTGTGTGTGTGTAGAGCGATTCAGAGTAAACTACTGGACCGATCTTTATGAAATTTGTCATGAGAGTTCCTGGGTATGATATCCCCAGATATTATTTTTCATTTTTTCGATAAATGTCTTTGATGATGACATATCCGGCATTTTGTAAAAGTTGAGGCGGCACTGTCACACCCTCATTTTTCAATCAAATTGATTGAAATTTTGGCCAAGCAATCTTCGACAAAGGCCGGACTTTGGTATTGCATTTCAGCTTGGAGGCTTAAAAATTAATTAATGACTTTGGTCATTAAAAATCTGAAAATTGTAATTAACCTTTTTTTATATGAAACGATCCAAAATTACGTTTATCGTATTCTTCATCATTTTCTGATTCCAAAAAAATATAAATATGTTATATTCGTATTAAAAACAAGCTCTGAAAATTAAAAATATAAAAATTATGATTAAAATTAAATTTCCGAAATCGATTTAAAAACAAATTCATCTTATTCCTTCTCCGTTCCTGATTCCAAAAACATATAGATATGATATGTTTGGATTAAAAACACGTTCAGAGAGTTAAAAATAATAGAGATATAGAAAAGCGTGCTATCCTCCTCAGCGCAACCGCTATCGCGCTGTTCTGGATTGTTAATTTCACTGCCTTTGCCACTAGCGGTGGACAGACGATGCTACGAGTGTACGGTCTTGCGGAAAAAATGCAATGCGTTCAATTTCATTCTGTGAGTTCGACTGAGCTTGACTAAATGTTGTATTTTCGCCTTACGCGACTTGTTTTTTATTCTCTTTTTTGGAGGTTTATTTTTTTTTACATGTATAGGCTTTACATTACATCACGTCACATAGACAAGGGGACAATTACAACACACAGGGGGTGGGGGTGGGTGTTCATGGCTTGGTGGTCGCAGTATCTAAAATACACTCTTCAAAAAAAGTTAAGGATCGGTTGAAAAAATGGATCCGTAATTATAAAAAAATGCCAAAAAATTAAACATCGACATAATAATTAAAAGATTAATGTGTTTGAATTAACAAATAAACAATGAGTCTTGACCTAGAATTTTGTTTGGCAGGCAGAGTTATTTCCCTTTGTGGGACTTCTCAAAATCTTCTGCATTTTGGAAGAAAAAGGGTGTTTTTTATAGCCCCATGAAATTTGTGGCACGCATGCCAGGGCACAAGGTTGTGATGCACGTGCTACAACAGGGTCCTGGCTATGAACATCGATTCCACGCAACTGGAAGAGTGCAGGAGCGACAACGTTCTGGTCGGCCCAGAGTCACCACACAAAGAGAGGATCGCTTCATTCAGAGGCAGGCCATGCAACAAAGAATGGCTACGGCAAACAACATTAGGCAACGCCTACAAGCTACCACCAACACTGTTGTTAGTGGTCAGACGATCCGAAACCGCTTACACAACTTTGGCTTGCGTGCAAGGCGTCCAGTCCGAGGAACAACCCTGACTGCGAATCACCGAGCAGCTCGCCGAGCCTGGTACACTCAACATGTGAGGTGGCAACGTCAGCAGTGGGCTCAGGTGTTGTTTACAGATGAGTCCCGCTTTTGCTTGGAACCTGCTGATGGTCGCATCCGAGTGTGGAGGCGTCGCGGAGAGCGCTTCGCAGAAGGCGCTGTTCTGGAACGACAGCGTTTTGGCGGAGGCTCTGTGATGGTCTGGGGAGGGATCAGCACACGTCTTAAGGACACCTCTGTACCAAGTAGTGGGCAATTTGACCGGTGTCCGCTACCAGAATGAGATCCTGCAACCCCTGGTCGTTCCAGCCCTCTAAGCGATCGGCCCTCGTGCGATTCTTCAGGATGACAACGCACCTCCCCATCGCTCTGCAGCTGTAAACACCTTCATCCAGCAGGCCAGGGTCAACAGGATGATGTGGCCAGCCAACAGCCCGGACCTGAACCCCATAGAGCACATGTGGAACGAGCTTTGTCGTCGGGTACAGCAACATCACCCTCCTCCTGCCAATCTGGGTCAACTGCTGCAATGGCTCCAGCAGGGGTGGAATGGAGTTCCCAGAGCATTCATATGCAACCTGACCCACTCCATGCTCCAACGATGTGTTGAATGCCTGGCACACAACGGAGGGCACACGCGTTTTTGACACTGATTCACATTGTTGTGAATTCCGTTTTCGAGGGTTGTCACGTTTGACACACTCTAGCTAAATTGTCGCTGCCGCGTTCGATCTTTGCTTTGTTTGTCATTACTCCTTGGTTGTTCAATTATATATATTTTTTTTTTTAAATGAAAGAATTCGGTCTTCTCTGTTTTGTGTGGCGTGCTTGTAAAAAAGTGATCCTTAACTTCTTTTGCAGAGTGTATGTAAAGGAAAAAGAACCTAAGGCTTTACATCAAAGTGGCAAATACTTAGGTCATCACAGTGTTGCTCAAATTTGAACCATTTAGATTGTTTAGCAGCTAGTGCCCGATGGGCAAGCACTTCAATGCTTTTATGGATTTGTTTCGTGGTGTTCTGTTGTGCTCGTTTCTTCCAGAGTGATTTTTATTGTTTTCTTTCCACGTTGTTGCAGCAAACTCACTCGGTCAATCAACACGCAGGGCCTAGGTCGTTCATCGTGAGTCACGTGGGGCAAGAAGCTCAACACGCAGGGCCTAGGGCGTTCATCGCGAGTCACGTGGGGCAAGAAGCTCAACACGCAGGGCCTAGGGCGTTCATCGTGAGTCACGTGGGACAAGAACCTCAACACCGCACAACAGCGTTCACGTTACCAGGTTTATAAGGAGGAATCCTTCATGAAACCAACTGGCACTGATATTATTGCCAGAGCAGATGCCATTGCTGACACATATAATTATAATGGTAACACCGAAGACATACAGCAGACGTGTGCATGATGGTATTATCGAGTATTTCGTTCAATCACGGCGACGGGAGGAAGAATTACTGTGTTGATGATAATTGCTACATGTGGCAGCAGCTACAAACATTTTAAAAAATCCAGAAAAGATTTCATGTCATCAGTGTCCACAAAAGACAGTTAAGCCGATGAGACGATGTAACCACTCAGCTGACCCATGGTGACGAGACGATGTAACCACTCAGCTGACCCATGGTGACGAGACGATGTAACCACTCAGCTGACCCATGGTGACGAGACGATGTAACCACTCAGCTGACCCATGGTGACGAGACGATGTAACCACTCAGCTGACCCATGGTGACGAGACGATGTAACCACTCAGCTGACCCATGGTGACGAGACGATGTAACCACTCAGCTGACCCATGGTGACGAGACGATGTAACCACTCAGCTGACCCATGGTGACGAGACGATGTAACCACTCAGCTGACCCATGGTGACGAGAGGAACAAATACCACTGACACTATCACGTGCGATACTGAGCAACGACAAAACATTTTGAAGAAGATATTGTACCATAATACATGGCTGTCCACCATGGCCTCAAACGAGGAAAACAAATGAATGAAAGAGTGTGACATGAAGTTCTTGTACATCATTGCAAAGAGTGTGAATGACGTTTTAGTTTAGATGTCAAGCGCTTAGAGCAAGCCTTTTTAACGAAAGTTTTTGATTTAGCGCTATATAAATGTTCTTATTATTATTATTATTAAATCAAGAAGATGATGAAGTCGCAGAGCTGATCATGGTAACGAGAGGTACAGGCGAGGTTTGCGATTTCACGTGCGGTAGTTACTAGAAAAATAACCTTTCCAAGAAGATAGCATAGTTATATCGATGTTCACCATGGCCGGAAGAGGCCAAAGTCAACGAGACGATGTAACCGCACAGCTGACCAAGTCAGTGCAGCAGGAGGACTGGCCAGAAGTCGTGGCGTTGCTTCACCAGCATCGCTACAGCCAACGGCAACGTGACTGGACCGTGACACAGGCTGTAGGGAAAGCAGGCGAGGCGGTCGTCGACAGCCTCATACCACACTGCTCCCCAGGCCAGCTGGGCCCCGTGCTGAAAGAACTTGTTGTGAGGCATTTGTGGAAGTCTGTTGGCGTTGTGCTGCAGCGACGAGATGTGAGTGTTGCACTACAGACATGGGCTGTTGAAGAAAGCTGCAAAGTGTGTACGACTGAGGGCTTTCTGCGCCACATCCTGCCCCACTGTGCCGACAGCCAACTTGACTCTGTTCTTACACACGTCGTTACGAGAGGAATGTGGGACGCCCTCGGAGAATTGTTGCAGCGGAGAGTCAGTGATACGAAGCGCAGGTGGGCGGTCGCAGAGTGCACCCAACGTTTGGACAGTAAGAACGACTGGCTCGTGCAATACGTCTTGCCCCACATTGCCGACGACCAGCTGAACTCCGTGTTGAACGACTTCGTAACTCGCGGTGTTTGGAAAGGTGTGGGTAAGTTGTTAGAACGAGGCGTGAGTGAACGACAGCGCAGACGGGCGGTTGACACAATCAGTAGATCCAGAGAAATTAATGAAGACGAACTTCTGCTGCACGTTCTGCCTCACTGTGCTGACGACCAGCTTGAAAGTGTGCTGTGGAATCTGCTGAGCGGAGGTCGGTGGAAAGCTGTGAATATCGTACTGTACAGAGTAGTCAGCGAAAAACAGCACATATTAGCCTTGCTAAGGTACGCAGAAGATGGCAGAAACGATTTTTCTATGGGGTGTTTTCTGCATCACTGTGGCGAAGAGCATCATCAGCCGGTGCTGACACAGCTTGTGACGCAGAATCAGTGGGGGCCTGTTGGCTTCATGATACAGGCGCTGACCAGGGAGAGGAGAGCCGGTCAACAGAACGAGTCTTCCAAAACAGGCGTCGTGCCTCCCGGTTACATAACAGTTCTTCCCGAGCTCGCACAACACAGCAAGTTCAACTTTGTATTGGGCATTTTACATCTGGTGGTATGGAATACATTGTGGGCGTGGGTTAAAAAGGACAGCAGTGGTGCGATAAACGATTCAACGTTCTGGACAGTGCTAGAACATTGTCGCATTCATGTGTCCCATGGAGTCCACCTGTTTAAGGCAATGAAGGAATACACGGCAGGCGATGTATGTGAACTTGCCAAGCTTCTTTGCTTGAAAGAGGATCTGTGTGAGTTGCTGTACACCTCAGTATTACGCCAGGTGTGTGTAGTGCTGTGCAGCGAAGACACAGGATTCAAACGCAGCACAGATCACATGGGCAGCAGAGTCATTGAGCTCTACAGCAAGATCAATTCATACCTTCGCACCAACTCTTCAAGCAATGCTCATGATATTGTGGATCACTTCGGCAACCCTAACAATGAAATTACCACGAACGTTATAGAATTGAGTTCTTCCAGCTCCGGTTCTGTACAGCCATTCTTCCACTTCGTGGGTCATTTAAGGTTGTACCACTCGGACAGGAAGGCCGAAAATGATGACAACAACCTACTAACCATGTTCACCGTTCTGCCGTTCTTCCCTGAACTGCAAAGTGTGGCGTTAAGGTCCATGCTGCGTCACAAAAGGTGGGACGTCATCAGTCAAGCCTGTGTGACGCACGTGTGGGAGCAGGAGAAGCGGCACTTGCTGCAAGCAGCTGTGAACCAGAAGCAGTGGGACGTGGTCAGAAAGTGGGCAGACCACACGCTCTATGATGACCAGCGAGTCTGGGCACTGGACAGGGCTTTGAATGATGAGCAGTGGGGCGTGGCTATGCTGCTGGCTGACCACGGTCTGACGGACATCGAGCTGATGCGTGTTCGCTACAGGCTGGCCAAATACGCGGACTGGGATGTCGTTCTGCAGATGTTCGAGCGAGGCTGTGATGTCGCCGAGGTGGCAGAGCGCTTGAGAAGGATGAAAGAGAACAAAAGGATAACGGACAGTGTGAAAAATGACATCATTCGTAGACACCAGCAGGTCGTGAAACTCGAAAGAGAATTACAGTCCAAAACATCTAAAGCTGTGAAGAATGCCTGCCTGACGTGCAACTGGATTTTTGTTTTGTTCTTCTTGATACGCAGTCCCAGAAAGAAGTACATGCACCTGGCCCTGAAAGCAGCACTCAAAAGGAAAGCATGGCACGTTTTGATGCAGCTGGTCAGATTCGGGCTGGATGCAACCACGAGATACTCACTCTTCTCTCAGATGATCAGACAACAGCAATGGGACATGTGCAGGGTACTGTTAGAGCAAGGGGTGAGTGTTGAACTGTGTCTGGGAGCTCTACCAGAGCTGATGAGGAGGAACCAGTGGGTTCTGGTTGCCAGGGTGATGGAATACGAAGTGAGCAATGCGTGTAGACAAGAAGTCATGCAGCGTGCCCTGGAGAGGAGGGAAGGGAGCGTGGTGTGGCTCTGCATCAGAGCCTTGCCCACCAAGCTGTCCTTAGAGGAGCGGGAAGGGCTGTTTCAACGGGCACTGACCTGCGAGCTTTGGCAGTTCATGAAGCCGTTAGTGGAGGAGAAGGACAGCACTGGGATCCAACACCGTGACATCGCTCTGCTGGAAGCCATCGAACAGCACCAGTGGGACGTGGTGGACCACTGCCAGCTTCACCATGCTGACATCAACATGAAGGACGAGAAAGGGCACTCGCCGCTCCAGAGAATGGCCATGAAGCAAGACTGGGAGGCGGTTGAGGAGTTAGTTGTCCGTGATGGTGACCCTGATCGGTTGGACAAGGAGGGACAGGCTGTGCTGCACAGGGCAATAGAAGCGGAACAGTGGGACACCGTAACGTTGCTGGTACTATACCAGGCCGACATCCATCTACAAGGCAGTGTTCGCCAGTTGTCACGAACAGACATCCCTCTCAACCTACTGATTGACGCCCAGCAGGGGAAGATTATTGGACACTCACTTATTTGGTGTCCTGGCCAGCACAAAGGAATTAACGACAAAGAAGAGACGGCTCTACACGCTGCCTGCATATCGGGTTGTTGGGACAGTATCTACTACCTGGTGGCCAGAGGCCTTGACCCACTTGCCTTGACCCACAAGGGAGACTCTGTCTTGAAGTACGCTGTCCTCGGCAAGGACTGCCCAGAAAAGACGGTGGCACAGTGCATCAGACTGGGATTTTCGACACACCAGCCAAACCTGACTAACTTTGCGATGGACGTGTTTTTGTTATCTTTGAAGTGTTCCAAAGGCATGTGGTTGCCAGAAAAGATTAGTTCAACGGTTCTGTGTGCCGTGCTGTGTGGGTTGCCTGTTGTGACGCGGATGTTGTACGAATCGGGGTCATGTTCCCACCGAGAGCTGTTCTGGCTCTACAAGAGCCTCAGGGCACTCGTAGACCCGTGTACATTGGTTGGAAGACAGTTGCAAAAGCGATTGCATCAAAGGGATGCGGAATGTACGGAGTTAGCAGAGCGGGTCGAGCTTGCGCTGCCGTACTTGAAAGTGATCGCCAGCACACCTCGTCGCTTGGAATCCATGTGCCGCCTGGTCATCTCACACTGTCTTAATGTTCGTGGGAAGCGGCACAGAGACGTCGACCAGCTGGAACTCACTAAAGCCACGAGAGACCTTGTTCTGTTCTCTGATCTCACTGAAGCATTCTTGGGCAAAACTTGATTCATGTCCTTTACATCTGTGTGGCCATGAGCGGTACGGTAACGCTTCAAGAAGATGTAGGACTTGTTTTTAAAACTGTGTCCTACCCACTTAGATATATAGGATTGTGAACTGTGGTGTATTCACTATGCTAAACCATGTTTTGAAACTGTGATTTGTTCCCTGAGACATGATTTCAAAACTGAAGGCGACTCACTAAGACATGATTTGGAAAATGGTGTCAACTCCCTGAGACGTGTTTTTGAAACTGTGGTCTACTCACTGAGAGATGTTTTTATAACGTTTTTATTTATTTTATTATTTTTTTTATTACGTTGGTATATTCTATACTCATTGAACCGTGTGTGTGTGTGTGTGTGTGTGTGTGTGTGTGTGTGTGTGTGTGTGCGGCGTGCGTCCGGGCGTGGGTGTGTGTGTGAGTGTGTGTGTGTGTGTGAAAACAAGACGCGTGTTTGTGCGTGCGTGCTTGCGTGTGTGCGCGCGTGCTTGCGTGTGTGTGTGTGTGTGTGTGTGTGTGTGCGTGTGTGTCAAGGGAAAATGTCATGGTAGCTAGCTGAGTTATGATTACCGTACCCCTGAGCGATCGTGGAATCCGTATAATTTCTGAGCAGTCTCTAAAATCCTTGTTAAAACGGTCTCGTGGAAGAGCCGACCAACCTTATTTGCATAGGTATAATCACTGGTTTGTTTTTAGAGACGGACGTTTGTGCCGTGCGGAAAGTGTTATGCTGACGCTCCTGTTTTGCGAGTTCACTGGTCGGGAGTGTGACCTTGCGAGGACGGATGTGACAAGAGAGCGATGAGCGATTGACTGTACGAGTGGATGTGTTTGTGTAGTGGGGTGAACGTGTTTTGTTATTAATTAGAGTAGTTAGTTTTATGTTAATGCCTGCAGCTGGGGAAGAGAGGAACATGGAAGCGGACATTATCATGTGTGTCGGAGGACAGTAAAGCAGAGGGCTTGGCCGGTTCGGACCGTGTAGTGTAACTTAAAGGACCGTCAGAGATGTATTTCCTGACTGTGTTGTGAACTTTCCAAGGATTCTGATGGAAATGTTAGTGCAGTGCCGAACGGTGTGTTCTGTGAGCCCGGAGGTACACAAACTCCGCTAACCCCAAAAATTCCCTGTCTGGTGTGCGTGTGTCAGTCTCTCAGGGTTATTAGCCTAATGAACTTTTTGGGTTGTTAAAACTCTATGTCATATATTCTAAGGCAAAAACAAAAAAAATAGTCTGTTTACGGTATCCCGACCGACCCTATTTTTTCGCGCGACCCTAGACTTTTTTTGGCATTTGGGGAAAAAAATTAAAATAATTGTAAAAATTTTTAAAAAAAGGTCTTTGTTTTTTGGCAAAATAACTTAAAAATATGTTTTTTGGGGAGAAAAAATAATCCCGACCTACCGACCCTATTTTTTTGCACACACAAAAATAGTCTGTTTACGGTAACATAGGCCAAAAAAAATAGGGTCGGTAGGTCGGTATTTTTTTTTCTAAAAAAAACCCATATTTTTAAGTTATTTTGTCAATAAACAAAGACTTTTTTTTTTTCTTAAATGCCAAAAAAAGTCTAGGGTCGCGCGAAAAAATAGGGTCGGTCGGGATACCGTAAACAGACTTTTTTTTGTGGCCTAATTACTAACACTTGAACTTAGTACAGTATGTCTAAAGACTGGTTGGGAGCTAATTCTTCACCTGAAACCTTTGTTCGATCTTTACGTGTGTATAAGAAGGTTTTGAATCTGAACTGAACAGTGAACTGAAATTGGGAGCTTATTGTCCGTTAGGTCTGAATGCCTATATTGGACATGACTTTTACATATGATATAAATTGAATCTGAATCCGATCCTCTCTGTACTTGTATGTCTGTGTTGGTTGTTGCGGTGTGGATGTGCGAGTGCTGGTTTTGTAATGCAAGCGCCAAATAGTAAGTTCTCAGTTAAACTGTTGGCATGCTGTGTTGCACCACACTTTGAAGTAATCCCACACTTTGAAGTAAATTACTTCAAAGTGTGGGGATGTGCCCCACACTTTGAAGTAAACCCATTTTTTACTTCAGAGTGTGGGGGGATCTTCCCACACTTTGAAGTAAACTCAGTTTTTACTTCAAAGTGTGGGGGGATCTTCCCACACTTTGAAGTAACTTACTTCAAAGCGTGGGACTTTTGCATCGCCTGTTTGAGCCTGATGATTTTGTCAAAAAAAATGGCAAAGTCTTTTGGATGAGTGAACAGAAAAAGTGAGCGAGCCAAGAAGCATAATGATGTTTGTTATCAGACTTTAAGCAATGTTCCATTGTTGAGTGTGACGAAAACTCGTGATGACGATTTTAAAACATGTTGGGTCACGCATGGTCCAATCTTACATGGTCCAACCTTACATGGTCCGACCTTACATGGTCCAATCTTACATGGTCCAATCTTACATGGTCCAACCTTACATGGTCCAATCTTACATGGTCCAATCTTACATGGTATAAACCTTACATGGTCCAATCTTACATGGTCCACTCTTGCATGGTACAACCTTGCATGGTCCAACCTTGCATGGTCCAACCTTACATGGTCCAACCTTACATGGTCCAATCTTACATGGTCCAATCTTACATGGTCCAATATTACATGGTCCAACCTTACATGGTCCAATATTACATGGTTCAACCTTACATGGTCCAATCTTACATGGTCCAATCTTACATGGTCCAATCTTACATGATCCAACCTTACATGGTCCAATCTTACATGGTCCAATCTTACATGGTCCAACCTTACATGGTCCAGCCTTACATGGTCCAATCTTACATGGTCCAACCCTACATGGTCCAATCTTACATGGTCCAATCTTACATGGTCCAATATTACATGGTCCAACCTTATATGGTCCAACCTTACATGGTCCAACCTTACATGATCCAATCTTACATGGTCCAATCTTACATGGTCCAATCTTACATGGTCCAATAATATATATATGGACCATGTAAGATTGGACCATGTAAGGTTGGACCATGTAAGGTTGCACCATGTAAGGTTGGACCATGTAAGGTTGGACCATGTAAGGTTGGACCATGTAAGATTGGACCATGCGTGACCCAACATGTTTTAAAATCGTCACCACGAGTTTTCGTCACACTCAACAATGGGACATTGCTTAAAGCCTGATAACAAACATCACTATGTTTCTTGGCTCGCTCACTTTTTCTGTTCACTCATCCAAAAGACTTTGCCATTTTTTTGGACAAAATCATCAGGCTCAAACAGGCGATGCAAAAGTCCCACGCTTTGAAGTAAGTTACTTCAAAGTGTGGGAAGATCCCCCCACAATTTGAAGTAAAAACTGAGTTTACTTCAAAGTGTGGGAAGATCCCCCCACACTTTGAAGTAAAAAATGGGTTTACTTCAAAGTGTGGGGCACATCCCCACACTTTGAAGTAATTTACTTCAAAGTGTGGGATTACTTCAAAGTGTGGTGCAACAATGCTGCATATGTAAACAACAATAGAATTCATGACTGAAGTTCACATACACGATCTAGATAAGCAAGCAAACATCCGGACCTCCGTTGCTGCTCTATCCGAATATAAGCTTACATGTGTATAGCTTTTCGGTGTGTTAAGAAATGCAGATTATTATTCGTGCAAGTTATTTCTTTATTTATTTCTATATTTTGTCAAGGCCACGGAGAAGGGGTGTGCGGAAGGGGGCAGGGCCTCACATCCACGTCGGACATCGGACATATGAGGATATTTTTTTCAAATGTCCTATACATTTTTCATGCAGGAGGACAAATGTCCTATTGTTTTTGTCACAAAGTGGTCAATGTCCGATTATTCTAACATTTGATCCGGACATCGTCAGTACTTCTCAATTTACAGTAGTTTGAATGCTATTAGTATTTTATCGATGTATTGCGAAGCGATGTGTTGCAGACGCAATGTAGACACTTTGTGCCTCCAGTACCAAAGAGTTTCCAAGGCTCGCAACTCGGAATGCTCGAAGCCAGTTGAGAGTTGCCTCCCTTCGCGCTTTCCCCGAAAATAACAAACTAAATGAAAACTGATCCCAGAAAAGGGACAGTAGAAATTACACTTCAAGTCCCTTCCCTCATCATCTGTCAGTAGCACGGAAACTGAGCTTCCTCCAGCAGTTAGAGCCCGATCGCCCAGGTAAGAATGTCGATCGCGATAGTCAAACATCGGAGCCGAAGAAAGACACTACCCCCTCCCTCACCCCCACGCGTAACTTCGTCTCAAGCTTGATACACGTGTGTACCTGGAGGGGCCAAAGGATGACATTCACAGTGGGTGGTGAAGGTTGTTGAAAAATGGACATCCGCGAGGAAGCGAATGCTCTTCAGCAAAAGAAAGGAACCAGCACAGTAGTTGAAGTTCAGAGACAGAAACACTGCACTGACTCGATGTAATTTATTTTATATTTTCTGTTACCTTTTTGCCAAGAAAAGTATTTTTGTTCTTTTATCCTCGTGCCAAGAAACTAGTCAAGTTTAATTATATAAATTACATTTTGTTACGGGAAAAAAATGTCCTATTGATTTGTTTTTGTTCAGGACAAATGTCCTATCACTTTTACATTGGCCAGGACATTTGTCCAATGCTACCTCTCATGGATGTGAGGCCCTGAGGGGGACACTTCCCCCTTACCCCCCGCGTTTTGTTTTCAGTTTGTTTGTTTGTTTTGTTTGTTTGTTGGCTATAATTGGTTGGGTTGGCCCGGTGAGAATGTGTATGCTTTTTGCTGCTGTTTTTGTGTGTGTGTGTGCTTGTTCAATGTAGTGTGTTTTTCTTTGTGTGTGTGTGTGTGTGTGTGTGCATGCTTTTTGGGTTCGTTGTTTTCTTTCTGTGTCTTTGTTTGTTCATTTGTTGTTTGTTTTGTTTTTTTGCGTGTGTGCTTGTTTCCTTGTTTACTGATTCTGTTTGTCAGTGCTTTGTTGTTTATCTCCTTCTTTTTTTCTCCAGAGATGTTAAGTCGGTCTTTTCTGATTGTGAACTGAGTGATAGATGGTATGGAGTTAATCGAGTGTTTAATGCTTTGGTGGCTTGTATCCAAATTACAAAGAGCAGTCAATCAATGACACTTTAACATGCTTTGTTTGTATTATATAAACAATAAATAATCGTCTGTTTCTCCTGCGGAAGTAGTCTTTTATTATTCTGCTTTCTGGTCCATGTCAGGTTCAATTCAGAGTGCTTGTGCACTCTGTGAAGAAAACTGCAAAGTGCCCATAAAAAAATGCAGTTGCGCCTTCGCGACTGCGCGTAGCAGACGAACTTTAGTAATAAAGGGACACAACTGAGTAAGACTAAATGCTCTGCAAAAGGAAGTGATGGCATTGTGCTTTACATAGTGCCTGCCCTTGTATATTTCCGCAATAATCTGATTACTGGACTTACAGAAGAAAATGCCGTCAATAATTTTAAATTTATTAAGCGAAAAAAACGAAGCATACATTTTAGTATAAGTACAGGGTTGCATTGAAACCTTTTCATCAAATCAAGCGAAGTAGCATTATACTTCTCAAAAAATATTTTTACAAAATCTCTTTTTAAGTGAGAGGATAACTTTTTGGTATATGACTAGACTGGTAAGGAGCGTGAGCGAGGTCCGATGCCAGTGAATTCGTACACTCTGTTCAAGAAATAGTTTCATGATTTACTGTTCATGTTCACTGGTGATCTTTGTCCTCACTTTTGCTTGCGTGTTTTATTTTAATTTTGCCTTGGTTACACTTTTTATTTTGGGCGTCTGCTATGTAAAAAAATTTTCTCTCGGTAAAACTTTTTTAAATGGCAGCTAATTTAATATCTAATCACGTAGTCTCTACCACACGAGTATGATGATCATACTGCTTTAAAAATCCAAAAGGTGGGGATCTGAGGACTTTCATTCGAGCTGGTTTATGTTTCAAAATCGAACGACTTTTCTTTGTATACAGAAGTGAAAGGAGAGTCGTCATGTTGCCAGTTTCTTCCCAAAAACCAATGTCAAACGCATGTTGTGTTTGACTGTGTAAGAGGGTAGGGCCTATATACTGTTATCACAAAGTCAAATGTTCAATCAATATAACTTATGAAGAGAAGAGAACACATCAGAGTGGCATGGACGAAGATAAGTAAGACAGGGGCGGAAAGGTTAATGTTGATAGAGCGAATTTAAAGCACACCACGCCATACGGTGAGAGAAAACAAAGAGAAAAATAATGTTTTCATGTAATCTTTTCAAGAGAACTGTTGCGGGAGGGTAATCGACGGAAAGACTAAACTCACGGGCGACAACTCAACCACACATTTCTGTATTTATAACTTGAGTTGTTCCTCTTCAATCTATGCAGTGTCCTCTCTCTCTCTCTCTCTCTCTCTCTCTCTCTCTCTCTCTCTCTCTCTCTCTCTCTCATTCATACTCTGGCGTGACAAATGAGCACATTCAGTATCACACACACACACACACACACACACACTAACTTACTAACTGACTTAGGAACACAAGCACACACACAAGCACACACACAAGCACACCGTCCTCAGACGGGGGAGTGGCAGCACTGCGGAATCAACAAGCAGCGCGGCATCAAGTGGCAAACCCTAGCATAGTCTCTGACCCTAGTGACGCAGCCAGCAGCGGATGTTTGCATCTCAACTTGAATGCCCTACCTAAACTATGCAGTCAGTCTCGCACAACGTAAAACTGCTTTATCTGTGTGGTTATAAACAAAGCAATTTTAGCATGGACATGAACTGTTTCGACTGAACTTGCAGAGTCTTCGAGTCGGTTTGTGAAGGATACCGCAAGCGCTGGACAGGCACCCGATTCTCAGATCTGTTGCATGACAGGCACCCGATTCTCAGATCTGTTGCATAAATTGGCTTCACGTGCTAGCACACCGCGAAAAATAATATTTCTGCGGCCCGGTTGAAACCTCGCTGCGGCACACAGCATCGATTTAATCTTCCAAACAATACTCTATAGTGTTGGTTCACAGCGTTTGCAGTATTCGTTTTTGGATAGTAGCCTACGACGACTGAAACGAAACTGACAGGCCATTGATCACGCTCCGGGCCTTCGGCTGCAGCGACAGAAGCAGCAGCAAAGCAAAACTGACTCGACTGTGCTGCTATTTCAGAGGTAAACTTCCATCCCATAGTGGTGTTGTGTAGTTCGGTTTTAAAGTTCTGACTCATTTCTTGGGCTCGATGCGAGAGTGCGGGCAGCTCAGTATTCACACATCGTAATCTACATCCACATTAGTGTTAGTGCTGCTACGTCCTTGGCCTTGTTGATTTCCAGCGGTGCTGGGTCAGGAATGTGAGACGGCGGCGTGTTTGTGTGTGGGTAAGTGTTTGGTTCATTTCCGTATTTGTTGTTCATTCAATGCATTACAGGAAGTCTGGAATTTGTTGGCTATTTCCTCTGTTACCTTGCTTTTGGTGAAGATTCCTTGTGTATGGGTCTGGGACAGTGGTGTCTTACAATAAATTATTATATATGCGGGGGAAAAAACAGAGAAAGACGTGGCTTGGAAACACGTGCTAGCGTTGTTGACATGTCGGACATGCTTCATTCACATGTAGTCACACCAAAACAGGCATAGGCAGCTTGAACTTTGCAACGATTATCACATGATGATACGTTGAAGAAACGGGAGAGAAGTCTCTGTCTAGTCACTCACACAAAAAAGGTTAACAGAAGAAAGCTTGAGGTATATAACATTGTTGCAGAACTTGAAACGGTAACTTCTCCGGTTCGTAAACTGTGTAGTGCTCACAACTACACTGATGGGGAAAACATGCACCGGCGGCGATTTTGCTGGCTCATCTAGTCTACAAGTTATTTCGGAACGGACAGAGCTTCGCGCTGCTGGTGTGTGAAATCCCAGATGAGCCGTGAGATTGGGGAGACTGACACTAAGAGAGAGAGAGAGAGAGACGGAGAGACAATGACAATTTATTTTATTTTACGAGGGTAACAGAATAAGCATTGGTATATGCGCATATAGAGAGAGAGAAAGAGAGAGAGAAAGAGAGACTGAGACAGACAGAAAGACAGGCAGACAGACAGAGAAGTGAGGAAAAAGACAAAGACAGACAGACAGACGCTGACAGACTGACAGAGACACGTTGTCTGACCCCGGAGAGAGAGAGAGAGAGACAGAGAGACTGACAGAGATAGCGAGAGACAGACAAGAGACAGAAAGACAGAGACACTGAGAGAGTCAGAGACAGACAGACAGAGACAAAGGGAGAGAGACAGAGAGGCCAGGGTAAGTGTTTAACGGCCGGCTGTGTGGAGTGGTGTTCTAATTGTATTTCACACATGCAGTCAATCTTCTTCAAGCTGGTTCGGAAGTTGATTGATTTAAATTGATTTACGCATTTCCAAGTTCACTTGCTGCGCGGCCCGCCTCTTCCTTGATTGAACCTTTTGTTAACCGGCGGTGCATGGAATAATAAGAGCCTGTGTGACGTTTTCATTCGCCGTGTTGATATTTCGCTTCTCGGCCTCGTTGATCGAGTATAAACTCTACACTGAACAAAAAAACACCCTTCGATAGTACTGATGAGCGACCTTGTGTACCTTACATTCATGGGGCCAAATTTGTCCAACCAATTTGTTTTATTTAACTTAGAAATTTGATTCATCCTAAAATGTTTTCCTTCTTACTCAAGGGACGTACACGTTTTCGAAGAACTTATTCGATTTTGGGGGTGAAATCTATTAAATTTTACCACCAATTTTCTTCACATGCAAGAAACTGACATGCTTTTCGTCCATAAATAATTTCACTTCTTAATTTTACCAGGAAACAACATTTCAGTCTTGAGTATATGTCGAGGGGGAAATATGTACACAGGCGAAAGATGAAATCGTGACACCTGCGCTGAATGCAACAGCTTTAAAACCTTCCCGGGAAGCTTTCACAGGCTCATAAGTAATGCTAGTCCTTCTCACCTGCGCAAGGTGGTGTGTTAGTTGATGTCTGGTTGTCTTGTTCAGTTCGCCTGTCCCTTAGTCTGTTTATTTCAGTGTGTGTGTGTGTGTGTGTGCCGTGTGTGTGTGTGTGGGTGTGTGTGTGTGTGTGTGTGTGTGAGTGAGCTGTGTACGTGTGTGTGTGATTGTGTGGAGGTCTGGTGTGTGTGTGTGTGTGTGTGTGTGTGTGTGTGTGTGTGTGTGTGTGTGTGTGTGTGTGTGTGCTTGTGTCTGTCTGTACCTGTGGGTGGGGTATGCTCTCCTGCCTAATACTACCACAGATTGTTAACAGACAAGAGCAGAGCTAGTCACCGCTCTCACCAACAAATGACCACCCTGGGTCATGTGCCTATCACGTGTGGGTCTGACCTCTCCTCCCTAATAATATTACTGCCTAAAAACGCATAAATATGATTAGGCAGAAGAGCTCACTGATAACCTACCCCCAGCCCCCACCCACCTTGTGTCAAAACCCGGTGTGGCCATGATCCAGCTAACCACTAGAGTAATCGCATCACATTAACCGGTCAATGACGCTGTGACATGACACACTGATTCCGGCCCTAACATCCTCCCATTGTCTTTGTGCGGATGTGCTGCTTATGCTGTTTCATAAATCGTTCAACGTCCAAACACAAAGACACTGCCAACGTTCCAACATTCAGAATCAAAAAACAAGAAAAGTAACGTTCAACGTCCGTTGTTTTCCACAGAAGAACATTATATTCCGTCAGTGTTCTTGAAGGTACACTCCTTCGTGTGAAACCCGCCAGTTGGTTGGTTGGTTGGTTTTTGGGTTTTAATGTCCCTTCAGCAGATGCTAGCTGCTATTCGAGACCGCAGTTCATCTCACAATCTCAGATTTGGCCAGGCTTGTACACGTATGGGATAAGACTTTACACATTTTGTTCCGTAGTCCATTCTCCCCGCATTGCATAGTATTCCACTTTCTCTGTGCTTCGGGATCAGCGTTGATGTAGGCCTAAATGTCAATAAGGAATTTCAAAGGTTATATCTTGAAATCGTTAGAGGTTGCCCGCAGCATCTGGTTCGTATAGAGTGAATAACATATTATCCTTTCAAAGCTATAGCAGACCAACGTATTTTGAACTGAGTCATCATGTTACGTACTGCAGGCTTTGAAACTGATACATCAAAATTGGAAGACAAATGTGGCAGCTGCAACGAATAATAGAAATAATAGGTTCAACAGTTTTAGAATGTATATGCTGCTATGTATGTGGATTTATTATGTACCCCGCCGCTGTGGCACTTTCCCTGTAACAACACAATCGCACTAACTGGCTGCAGTCGAGTACCAAACGAAATACACTGTAACTCATCGGATTTTACACATGTACAACGACATTCAGTGGCTGAACAGTGCAGAAAGAGCGGACGGAGAGACACACAATTGAACGTACACACACATGAGAATGGAGAGGAGGGGAGGGAGCAGAACTGAGAGAGAGACACAACTACGAAGAGACAGAAAGAGAGAGATGAAGAGAGAGACACAACTACGTAGAGACAGAAAGAGAGAGATGAAGAGAGAGACACAACTACGTAGAGACAGAAAGAGAGAGATGAAGAGAGAGACACAACTACGTAGAGACAGAAAGAGAGAGATGAAGAGAGAGACAAACACACGCAAACATGTACGCGGCACGCACACACGCACGCACGCACGCACTCATATGTACGCACTCACCGTGCGCACACACACACACACACACACACACACACACACACACACACACATACATATATCTGTATTTCGTCAGTGCACCCTTATTTATCCACTATTTTATGTGTTATAAGAGTGCAATAGTTACATCATAGATGTAACAAGAGAACAATGGGAAAACAAGAAATATACCTAGAGTACATTTACAGAGACAAAGAAGGGAGGTCATGGGATATATATATAGGCTTACACACACACACACACACACACACACACACACACACACACACACACACACCGTGAAATAAAACTAATAACAAAGTCTCAGCTTACATATATATGAAAACCTCACTCCAGAGCAGCAGAAGCAGCAGCTTTATTGTAACTCCCTACTTGTATGGCATAACTCCCCACAGGTCATAGATAACGTATTATATTTCCCCCTTCCCCCTGGTGTAGGACCGAGCCCTATGGAAGCGCGATCTCATTTTATCGATACAGAAACGACGAGCCAGGATCGCCATGACAAAGTGCACTCTAGTCTAGCGCAACGGTGATGGGACTAGTTGTAGTCTCGTCCCAAGGGGTGACTGCATTATGTTGCACTCCCTGGCTGTAGTCATGCGAATGTCCAGCAGTGCTATTGTGCCTTGAACAGAACGTGCCTAATGATACTTGCATTGTGGCGTGGTGGTAAGACGTCGGCCTCCTAATCGGGAGGTCGTGAGTTCGAATCCCGGTCGCTGCCGCCTGGTGGGTTAAGAGTGGAGATTTTTCCGATCTCCCAGGTCAACTTATGTGCAGACCTGCTAGGGACTTAACCCCCTTTGTGTGTACACGCAAGCACAAGACCAAGTGCGCACGGAAAAGATCCTGTAATCCATGTCAGAGTTCGGTGGATTATGGAAACACGAAAATACCCAGCATGCCGACTCAACGAAAGCGGAGTGAAGCTGACTATGCTCTCAGAGTATAGTGTGGGCAACCCAAATGGGCAAACGAGCTCACACGTATTAACCATAAAATTCTGGAACGCTGATGAAGAAGATGAAGAAGATACTTGATAGTGCTTCTGAGATTGACTCGTCTGCTGATTCTACCATAGAGCGCTGGCGTCATTTCACAACAGGATTTCCCTACCCAGAACTCCATACGGTTTGGGATATTGTTTATAATATGTTTGTTTGTACAATGACGCCATATGGCCTGTTTGTTACATACAGCTAAAAAACAAAACATGGCGGTTAAAAACGGACGTCGACAGATACAATGAAGGGGGCCGCTACGAAATTGTAAAATCTTATACCTGTTTCGTCATACATAGCGGTGGACTGTACGTTTACTGATCCCAACTTTATATAATTATGCCATGTACTGGAAATACTGTAATACTCCCCCTCTTCCTCCTACATCTACTATACTACTACATTGGGGTATGCACGTTAAAGATCCCACGATTGACAAAAGGGTCTTTCCTGGCAAAATTGTATAGGCGTAGATAAAAAAAAATGTCCACCAAAATACCCGTGTGACCTGGAATAATAGGCCGTGAAAGGTGGATGCATCGCCAAAAGGCTGTTGATCTACTGGCCGATGTGAATGCGTGATATATTGTGTAAAAAATGCCATCTCACACGGCATTATTAGGTAACATGCGCCTTCAGTCGCCTTGTGTGGTGAGATACGTGCGCGATATAAATCCTCGTAAATAAAAATAAATAAAAAAATAATAAAAAATACTACTACTACTACTACTACTACTACTACTACTACTACTACTACTACTACTACTACTACTACTACTACTACTACTACTATTACTACTACTACTACTCACAGAGACAGACAGACAGAGACAAACAGACAGACGAACGGACAGACATACAGACAGAGACATACATAAAGAAAGAGAGAGGGTAGAGACAGACAGTCAGACAGACAGAGGGAGAAAGAGAGATAGACAGACCGACAGACAGACAGACAGACAGAGGGAGAAAGAGAGTGAGAGAGAGAGAGAGGATGGGGGGAACTGAGACACAGACGGTGATATAATTCCACTGTGAAAGAGCACTTATCATGTGTTAGTAATTAAGGGTTGTTTTGAAGGGTATAATTAATCACTGATTCTTTCCTACGGAGTTATTAGCATTTTAGCGGGTGGCCTTTTTTTTTTTTTTTTTTTTTTTGGGGGGGGGGGTCCCCCTATACAATTCAAAGTGTTTTGAATCTTTGTATTCCGGTGTAGCAGCCTACTTTGACACAGCCCAGTTTGACCAGGAAGACTTCCGATCACAAGTAAACACTCAAAAACAGAACTCATTCCAGTGTTGTTTGTGTCACCAGTAACAGGTACCAGTGCACTGTCTGGGACTGTGGAGAACCGTCTTTTCGGTCTCTGGAACTAGCAGAGAATAATGTTGCTTATGATTTGTTTTCTTCGGCACGTTAGCCGAAATGCATGGCCACAAACTTTTTGGCAATCTTCCAAAATTGTTCGCAACCCTTGACGTCACCTTTCCACACACTGTGAACAAATTCGGCAAACATGACGGCAAAGATTTCGGTGATTTGTAATACGTTTCGACATTTTTCTGACTGCCACCACGAAACGACATCCCTGTGTCAATTATATGTACAGAATAGTTTGAATCTTTGTATTGAGGTTAACAACCTTTAGTGTGCCACTTTCCTCCTTAATTATCAAGACTGAAGGCTAATTATGCCGTGCGTCTGTTTTATTTCAGCGCGCGCGCGTGTGTGTGTGTGTGTATGCCGTGTGTGTGTGTGTGTGTGTGTGTGTGTGTGTGTGTGTGTCACGGTGTGTGAGTGTTTGGGTG
The DNA here is from genome assembly GCF_037325665.1 of Littorina saxatilis. Taxonomy (NCBI): domain Eukaryota; kingdom Metazoa; phylum Mollusca; class Gastropoda; order Littorinimorpha; family Littorinidae; genus Littorina; species Littorina saxatilis. Next base: position 96,510,953 of record NC_090246.1, read on the forward strand.
TGTGTGTCACTGTGTGTGTGTGTAGGCCGTGTGTGTGTGTGTGTGTGTGTGTGTGTGTGTGTGTCACGGTGTGTGAGTGTTTGGGTGTGTGTGTCACTGTGTGTGTGTGTGTATGCCGTGTGTGTGTGTGTGTGTAGGCCGTGTGTGTGTGTGTGTGTGTGTGTGTGTGTGTGTGTGTGTGTGTGTGTGTGTGTGTGTGTCGCGGTGTGTGAGTGTTTGGGTGTGTGTGTCACTGTGTGTTTGTGTATGCCGTGTGTGTGTGTGTGTGTGTAGGCCGTGTGTGTGTGTGTGTGTGTGTGTGTGTGTGTGTGTGTATGTGTGTGTGTGTGTGTGTGTGTCACGGTGTGTGAGTGTTTGGGTGTGTGTGTCCACCCGTGACACGAGCATTTAACCAGTGCAGTGGGTTAAATATAATCAGCCCTCCTTATTACTTAACTTACTGCTGGTGTCACTGTGTGTGTGTGTAGGCCGTGTGTGTGTGTGTGTGTGGGAAGCGTGAGGGGATTGGTGTATGCGTGAATCAGTCAGACTCAAATTGTATTGTATTCTCATGAAAACCAAATGGTCTTGCGACATTATGCGCATGGGATGTCCTGTTCCATTTCCAAACTAAAAAGTAGGTGACAAGTGACGAAAGACTGTGTTTCAAGTGTGTCTCTGTCGGTGTTTGCGTGTGTCTATTATTGTATTTCTAATTTTGTTGAAAGCTTTCCTATGTTCATTCAAAACTGAAAGAAAACACGTCCTGTTACGAACGCATGTATCAAGTTTCGTGCGTCATTTTCATTGAATTGCAGCATGAATACTGTCAGGTTTTCAATTCTTTGGAATCTTGTTATTTTACAAGGCCTTTGTATAATTAGGGGAAGGGCTCCTAATATGGACCGCTTTTTGTTTCATGCTGATAACTAGCTTGTTGTCTTGCGAAGAAGTTTAATTTTGTGTTTGGTAGTCCTTCTCTCTTAGGTTAACCGTTTGTCCAAATTAGAGTGAAATAGCTTTGATAGATATTCAGCAAAAATTAAATACAGAAAAAATTACAAATGGTCCATATTAGAAGCCTGGGCGCCTAATATGGACCAGTGAAGAGGCCTTCACGAATCACTGTAAAAAGCTCCCTATACTTCAAAATAACATGATACAACTTAGTGTACAAGTCAGACTAATCAAAATATGCTTTAGATTTATCTGTTTCAGGTTGATGAGAGCATTATTTGAAGCACACCAGGAAACTAAAGAAGCTTATCAAAAACAGAGTGAAAATAAGTGAAATTATCAACTTCCACGAAAAGAAGACTTTTTGTTATATTTTTTTTAAATCTCGAGGGCTAGTTATAAGTTATTTCCAGCAAGCGTCTTAATGAATTAATGAAAATAGCCTTTAGCTTTTATTTTCTTCGATTTGTTGAAGGTGGTCCATATTAGGGGATTCGCACATACTTTGAGATTTTGCTATTATTTTTTGTTTGCAGTAGAAACTCGGGGTCAACACTGCTAAAATGTAACAAATACAGCTGTCATATATAGCAATTTGTGTGTGATAAAAGCTTTGGCTGTGGACAGAAACGAGTCCGTTTTAGGCGGCAAATTTAGAGTAAACGCTGCCAAAAGTGAAAAAAAGAGAAAAAGCCTAACGGGTTTGAGATTTGTGTTTCTGCAATTGTTTTGACATGTGAAAGTTATCCAGAGAGGGTGAATACAGCGAATAAAGCTTTTTTGAGCGCTCTAGCGCCGTTAGTTTGTCAGAACAGGAGGTGGTCCATATTAGGAGCCGGTCCATATTAGGAGCCCTTCCTCTATTGTTACTGATTTTGCTCACGCTTTCTCTGCCAATGTAGACTCATTCAATTTATGTCTAGCGACTGACACTGTTTGCAGGTGAAGGAAAGTTGTCCGGCCTGTTTTAAATGACTTTGTTTTCTCTTTTTCACTTTCATCGTGACAGTACCCGTATGTAATGACACAATTCCTGTATTCTACGCGGTGCGCGCGCAAACGTTACGTGCTCACCCCCTCACCGGTGTTATGTAAAATCCTTTATTTTATCATCGCCACATTTTCTAGCACGTTTCCCCCTCTCGAGCATTTTCCCCTCAATCTTGCCCTCCCTGTTTCCTTTGAGAGATTCTTTCCTCTGTGGAAACGTAACGCCAACGTTTGGTGTGACACGTTATGTATCGTTTTCATTCCTTGGCCGAAGCTCTTGAGACCTGGGCCGAATTTTCAGACTAATGGGACCTGTCGACAAAATGAGACAACGGGGCTTTTTTCTTGACGATCTGCAAATTCACTACCACGTTTAGGAAAGCTCCTCTCTCTTTCTCGCCTCTCTCTGTCTCTGTCTTTGTCTGTCTCGGTGTCTCTCTGTCTCTGTCTCTCTCTCTCTGTCTGTCTGTCTGTCTGTCTGTCTCTCTCTCTCTCTCTCTCTCTCTCTCTCTCTCTCTCTCTCTCTCTCTCTCTCTCTCTCTCTCTCTCTCTCTCTCTCTGCACCCATATTACTTTATTTTGGTTACGTGGCTGAGGGCATGGCGTTGCGTAGTTGTCCTTTTTTTTCGGGATGGTCAGTGTGTGTGTGGGGGGGTGGGGCGGGGGGTGAGGGTGCTGAATATAGAGAATACTACATGGCTTGCTGTGTCGTACCAGATTTACACGAGTTGTTTTTTTAAATATTGAACTGCGAGCGAAAGCGAGCTGTTCACTATTTGATAAAGCAACGAGTGTAAATCTGGTACGACACAGCAAGCCATGTAGTATTCTGTTTATCCTACAGACTGTACTTACGTGTATTTTACTGAAAATGTCCTGCATTCGAGGCAGCTAAATTGAAGACGCTTGTTTTGGAACCTCGATCTCTTCTAAAGCCTCGTGCAATCTATTACGTCAAAGCAAAGAAACGTCACTCTGAAAGTGTGGCGTGACGTGTTAGTTCTAAAGATTCATCGAGTGTAATTAGCGAGCGCAATTTGTGTTTCTATAATGACGTTTGTCTCGGTGACTTTGGCATCTTAAGCAGTGGAAAAACAGGTCCCTGCCAGACTTGCTTGACATGACCTCATTTACATGATATACACACGTGTGATTTGAACGATTATTATCTCACGGGGATAAATGTATCTCTGTGCATATTAATGCACTTTGTTGTAATAAATTTGTTTGGTTTCGTGCACAACGTAAACAAGTAGTTCTTTTAGCTCGACACGTCCACACGGTCAAGTCGTTCAGACAGTTTTTAGTAGACAACGGTATTTTGACATTTAAACGGGCGTCAACGGTGCTCCTTGCCGCTTTAACATTCATCATGATTATGAGGAAAAAGTTGGTCAGATGGTGATTAATCAGAATGTTTGACATTTGCTGATGGTGATTAATGCTTTGGTATTGCTTTGGTGCTGTGCGGAGAGAAATAATTTATTGGCATTTACTCGCACTGACCTCAACGTCAACCGCGAAAAGTGCAGAAAGTAGTGTACAGTACAGATCCTTCATTACTATAATATATATATATATATCCCATGACCTCCCTTCTTTGTCTCTGTAAATGTACTCTAGGTATATTTCTTGTATTTCCATTGTACTCTTGTCAAATCCATGATGTAACTATTGCACTCCTATAACACATAAAATAGTGGATAAATAAGGGTGCACGAAATACATCATAGCTGGCTCTACTTTTTGTCGTCCTTGACATTCCAAAAGCAAATGTACCTGTAAGACCGGATGTGCAAGGGGTCACCACGCTTTTGAGTCCCTTGATATTCATCTGCTGGGTCTTGACTGAAATACAAGCCATATAAAAAAAAAACACTCGTGTTGTAACTTATATATATATATATATGCAAGAACTCGTATAAATTGTCTGCGTGTCTTCGATTTAGAATTCGAACCATGCGCAAGAATTAAGCGAGAGACAGGTAAGAGTTGGAGTTGTGTGTGTGTGTGGGGGGGGGTTGTTAAGGAGGGTCAAGCTTGAAGAGAAATACATTGTCTAACTGTTCAGTAATAGGCTAAAAAGTGTCACGAGTCAGTCAAATCGCGAAAGCGATTTTTCTTTCTAGTTTAGTAAGCGAGCAACATACTAAAGGGGGGAAAAAAGCAACAAAAACTTAAAAGATAAATTAAAAACATCCCCTTTATTGACGTTCTCCGTGAGTCGCATTGGCAAATAAAACTCAGTCACCCCACTACTAAGGTTGACATTTGATAAAAACCCGTATCTCCCTTTTTCTAGGTGCAAGTTAGTCCTATATATAGAAGAAAACTTTTTAAGGGCATACTAGTAGTGAATTCAAGTTATTTCCCCTGCTTTGTGACGTCATCTGCATATTTCTCGAAGGAACCTATGCACAAAGTGTACAATGAATCCGACCCGAGATTTAAATATGAGAACGTGGGAGTTTCAGCCCACGAACGAAGAAGAAGAAGAAGAAGAAGAAGAAGAAGAAGAAGAAGAAGAAGAAGAAGAAGAAGAAGAAGAAATGTGTCCTTAACGTCATCACAGATTGACCAATGAAATGACAATGATGCAAAAGGCGTATCCACACAATCCTGCAGTATACACAACCCAGAGATTGGTACATTCTGCTAAAAACACGCAAGCAAGTCATTTCAGCATTTTGTCTGTGACTCAGACAAAAACATGACGAAAAGGGGAGGTTGCTGTTATTTTGCTGAGTGATGAAGTGAAGAATGCACTTTGCTGCTGTGCCAAGGTTACGCTGCTCTGGCTGTGAGCCAACAACTGAAGTTTGCCAGTTTCCTCTTAGTTCTAGACACAAGTATGTGAAGTGATAGCTTAGCGTAGTTAGCTGAATCATTAGAGATCTTGCATACCTTGTGACAAAAAAATCCTGCTAAGCTTCGCCGGCAAGCCGGTTTGTACTAATCCGGGATGCAATTCGTTTCCTGTTTGTCGAATAGTCTTGAGCGGAACAAGGAGTTACTTCCATTTGTGAGTAGGCCTAGTTAACAGCAAGAAAGTGTGCTAGATCGCGGAAGGAAACTGTCTTGTCCACTTCAGCCAAGCTGTACGCAAGAAGCTGATCAAGTGCTGGCTCGCAGTTACCGTGATTCCGAGGTGGAATCCAAATGGCGAATGTAATCATAGTAGCATGATATATTACGAATTGGTCGTTTGTGTAGTCGTTCAGTGCGAGGGAAATCAGGGGCTGGTTGTATGGGTGTTCGTTGTGTCGTTCACGTCTACTGGGCTGCTAAGACTGACTTACGACCGACGGGCAAGGGGGTTAATCAATCAATCAATCAATCAATCAATCAATCAATGAGTCTTATATCGCGCATATTCCGTGGGTACAGTTCTAGGCGCTCTGCAGTGATGCCGTGTGAGATGAAATTTTATACCTCTCCCTCAATCTAGAATCCCTTTGAAATTAGCTTGAGTGACAGATTCGTAATACAATCAAAAGGTAATCATCGGGCCAGTCTATTCCACTTTGATCGACATGTCGAAATGTAATCGGTCACTGGACCAACTGTCAGCTAAAGTAGGCCTAATCGGTTTTATCAGATTCTATTGCATCCCTGACCAAGCCCTGTCTAACAGCATTCACCAAACCAGCGCCGGACTAGGCTAAGAGGAGGGGGGTTGCCAGTGGGGGTCAGGGGGCGAAGCTGATGGGTAGGTCATATTCTGAGATAGGAAAATGGTCGCTCCTTGCATGAAACGGCATAAAATGGACAATAATAAAAAATGTTTTAAATAAGTGAGGTACATGTTTAGGCTAGGGGGGGGGAGGGGGTTGCGCAACCCCCATAACCCCCCCCCCCCCCCCCCGGTAGTCCGGCCCTGCAAACTAAAATCTGAAGTCTACTTCCCGAAACTCGCTGCACGACGCTTTGACACTGAATGTTTCGGTAAAAAGCCTTCGCTTAGTCTTCGCTAAAGCAATTTGGGACTCGACCAAGAAGGAAAAGCGCTGAGCTAATTCAGTCTCTGCCATAGAGCTCGCTCCAGCTGAGGAAGGAAGCTGGTGCTGTTTGGGCTGACTGTCTGTCAAGCAGGGAATAACTATACAGCGGCTGGGTACCAATAGGTCGTGTCTTGCTCATGAATTAAGCATGAAAATGCGTGGCATTGCTGGCATGCAGTCATCAAAATACATGCATATCAGACAAAAGCCCTTTTTTCCCCGAGGACGAACTGTCAAAGAGAAGACCTAAGAATTGCAGACTGTGGGATGGGATATAAGCGGGTAAAAAGAAAGAAAATTACTGATGCAAGACAAATGTGAGAAATGTAGAAATATTGTACAATGTTCTGCCCGTACAATTTCTAGCATCAACCTTAATAGAATACTATGTCTTAATCACACGACAAGAAAGTTTGCCCGTACAATTTCTAGCATCAACCTTAATAGAATGCTATGTCTTAATCACACGACAAGAAAGTTTGTTCTGACAAGCAGACACGAACAAACGAATGCACGTACGCACAATTCAATAAAAAAAAAAATTTTTTTTTTTTTGGTGCTTCTTTTACAAATACACTTGTGCTGGTAACCAAATATCTGCATAGTAATATCTCACAAGGGATTCACACAAAAAATATAACAAGCAAACAATCGAAGGTGTCAGGATCGGAGCTGTTTGCTTGTCGGTACCCTATAAATATTTACGATGTATCAATGTATATTGCCGATACTATTTCACGGAGGCGTGTAATACAAAAACCGACTCTGACAGCAGCCAACGAGAAGAATACATATGCGACCACTCACTGCCGGCCATAGGATATATATATAGATATCTGGGGACAGAGCTAAATAACTTCAGCACGTGCAGCTACGTAGCTAGTTATAGCTAGGTGTTAGCTCTCTAGACCCAAATGGAATTTCAAAATGTCTGTTGTAAAAAAAGTATTTTGACACATATAATGGTGTCTGTTTATTGATTCTTTTTGTAGTGGTTATTTTTTTATTTATTTTTTTTTTGCCTTGGTGCTACCGTGTTTTGTGTCTCCTCCTTCCATCCCCCACCCTCTCCCTCAACTGAAATGTCGCAGCTTCAGGTCAGAGAAAATGTTTACAGTGTGGTGGCTACATATTGATTTTGGAGTATCTTGGAGTTGCCGGTTGCTTTATACCCCCCCCCCCCCCCCCCACTCCCATCTCACCCCACCCAGTCCCTCCGCCTTAGCGCTACCACCCCTCCCCACCCAGAGCCCACCCTGCTCGATCCCCGTCCTCCTCGCCCTGCGAATTTCCTGCTTGTGCGTGAGCAACCTTTTTTGAGACCGTCTTGATTGGAAAATGAGGCATCAGTGTCAAGTTGCGCTGACGCTAATGTTTGCACTATGCACTTAACAAAAACATCGTGTTGCTTTCCTTCTGCGATGGAAATCTGAAAACCGGTGGTTTGGGATGCAGATTATAGATAGACTAGGCACTACTGCTGTATGTCCGACCGCTAACTCCCTGCAAATAAGGTGAATAAGGGAAGGTTTTGCAATGCGTGGCTACTGACTGGAAGCTGCACACGCCCCATCCCCGGGCTACATTTTAAGGAGCAGAACTGTGATGTAGTATTTTTTTAATATACTATAGGATACTATCATTCGTATCGTTGTGTTTTGTATCTTAAAGATCAAAAACTAATGCAAGATCTAAAGTATTATTGAATTCCGATATAGAATTTTGTTTTATTGACGGCACATGTATGTGTCTGTCTGGCTGGCTGTCTGTCTGTCTGTCTGTCTGTCAGTCAGTCTGTTTGTCAGTCAGTCTGTCTGTTTGTCTGTCAGTCTGTCTGTCTCTCCCTCTCTCTCTCCCTCTCTCTCTCTCTCTCTCTCTCTCTCTCTCTCTCTCTCTCTCTCTCTCTCTCTCTCTCTCTCTCTCTCTCTCTCTCTCGTGTCATGTGCCTTTGCAGCACAAAATGCGTGTGTACATTGTGATTTAAGACAAGATTTATAACTGCATTTATATTTACAGTTAGCCATTTTCTTCTTTGAATATGTAAGCGCAATAGCTACGCTTAGTTGAACTTTAAATTCATACAGAAGATATAGGGCACTTTTTGTAGCCTTCTTCAAAAGGCTTTTTTCGGATCGACAATTGAATCCGATGAAAGGGCCATGAAAGATTGTTGCTATGAAAGGTGTTTATATGTACTTGTATGCGTATTACTCAAGCATTTTTTCTCAGTTAGTACACTCGAACTTCGTGTATTCTAAAGGTAAACTGAGTAATAGTGTAAGACACGATATATGCATAACACTTGAATTATTTAAAGCTCGGTGGAAAAAGTTGTAACATACGAGGACAGTGGATTTTTTCTGAACATGCGGCGTTCCATTGGAAAGCGCTATGTGATTCTCAATGGACAAGATTAAAAGCAACTGCTCGGCGATTTATGTTTGTTCGTTCGAGTGTATCGGCTGTCATCAAAGCGTAAAACTACTTGTGAAGACACAGACATCTTAGCTATTTTGATGAACCACTGTTTGAATGTTGGCTGCTGATGCACAAGATTTTTAAGATCTACTCCATGAAATGAGCAAATCATGTTATTGTTAATGTACAATGCACGATGTTTGATATTGCGTTATGTTTTATCTGTCTACGTATAACGTATTTTCGTATCAATATGACAAACCTACAGGCCAATTTCTGGGGTGTTTTTTTGTTCGGTTTGGGATTTTTTTTACAACAAACAGTAAAGTATTTTTGTTCTTGTTCCAACTCTTGTTCTTGTCAATTCCTCCCACTTACAGTAAGCGATATAGCGTAGTCGTGTTGGCTCACCGTCCAGTAAGGTAATAATAGCACAGCAAATCAAGTTCTTAGTCCAACATATCGAGTTGTGTACCTAAAATCTAATTTGGCTGCGACAAAGTGTCACACTTCTTTCCAGCCCCAACTTCATTAACTTCAGGAAACTGGACGGCTGAAAATCAGCTGTCAGACTATATCAGACTATTTCGTGGTAAAATATAGTGTATGTTCCACACACGGCATTTTATTATCTACTTGTGTCTTTTGCACTGGGTGCAGAAGTGGGGATGTTGCCAAGCTACAAAAATAACATGAAATAAAACAAAGAAGCGATGCAGTTATTCTGAGCGAATTGCCCCGAGATTATCACTTGTCCATCGAGAACTGTTTGTGCTGTCAGATCTAGCAAAGCTTTCGGCCAATTTCCCATTCACGATTGCGTGTACCGTTCTATATTATAGGTTAAAGTGAAAAGAATTTGTCGAAAGCGCACAAAGCGGCGATAATAATCGACATCATGAATCATAAATGCATTGCTCCAATACAACCACCTACAAACCCTCTACCCCTGTAAATATTTAATCAGCTTTCATTGACCGACCAAATACGATTGACATACATGTAGACATATGTAGGAGACCCACGTTTAAAATAAATAGTCTGATTTCCCAGCGCGGCAGTGCCAGAAAGCCTCGCTAGAACATGAATAAAATCTTTACGGATAAAAAGCCTCAGAGTGCTGCTAAAGAATCACAACAAGGGACAACATTTCTCTTGTGGGCCTGTGTTATGCCGTGCCGGTGTAACACGAGAAAATTACTCCCACGAGATTTTTACTCCGGAGTAAAAATTTCGTACAAAAATGTTTCTCCCTTTACGAAAAAAGCACTCCCCCATTACATGAGAAAATTACTCCCCACGACAGGCGAGTTCCGAGTAAACATTTCGTACACAAATGTTACTCCCCAGACGAATAAAAAACGAATAAATTACTTCACCCTAACACGAGCAATTTAACTTCCCATGTCAGGTGTACGAAATTTATACTCCCTTGTCCTCTGTTAGTCTTGGTGGTGGAAGGGGTGGAGGGAGGGTAGCGCGACATTCGTTTGCGCGAGATCACATATTGGCATTATCCCTTCGCCCGCATTCCATTTTCGCGTACGAGATTTTTACTGGAAGTAAAAAAAATGGGGAGTAAAAATTTCGTGGAGGGAGTAATATTTTCGTGCCTTGGGGAGTTCTTTTCTCGTTACGAAAAATTTACTCGGAGTAAGAATTTCGTACGAAATTTTTACTCCGGAGTAAATTTTTCGTGGAGTAAAAATTTCGTGTTACACCGGTTTTGCTGGTGTTAATTATTTAGTTCACTTGTTGATTGGTTGTCTTCCAACCATGAGAAAACTTTAGCGGCCGGTGTTGTTGGAGCGCTAATAGAACAAACCAGGAAGGACACAGTTTTTTAAAAGGGGGGGGGGGGGCGAGGGGTTTTATAAACTAGAGGTTTCAAGATTGTATATCTGGATATAAAGATTGTTTTCTTTCAACGCGCAAAACTATCGTGTTGGTGAAGGTTAGGCTGTGATAAAACTATGAAGAGACTATGGCTTTTTAATTGGCCGTATAAGTGTAAAACGGCAGCATGGGAATGGCGATCTAAGCTGATTAATGTATTGTATTTTTTATCGGTCAATAAATGTGATGTGGCGAATGGTCAACACTTCCTTTAACAAAGTTATAACTTCAGCAAGACCCTCACTTTCAATTACAAAAATGAATAACAACTGGGATGTTTCTGAGATCTTTATAAAGTAGCTTGCTCATGATTACACAGGGCCAATAAATATAGTGGATTGGCTCGCTAGCCTCAGGAAACACACATGGGAGGGGTGCGTGTATGGACTTGATTAGATCAAACAGGGAGGGTCGCATGTCGATATCTCTGCTGAATACTGAGATATTGACCTGCTGATAGGGAATGGAGGGGATCAATGTGGGACTGACCGCCTTGTCCACTTTGTGATAGTGACCTGCTGATAGGGAATGGAGGGGATCAATGTGGGACTGCCCGCCTTGTCCACTTTGTGATAGTGACCTGCTGATAGGGAATGGAGGGGATCAATGTGGGACTGACCGCCTTGTCCACTTTGTGATAGTGACCTGCTGATAGGGAATGGAGGGGATCAATGTGGGACTGCCCGCCTTGTCCACTTTGTGATATTGACTTGCTGATAGGGAATGGAGGGGATCAATGTGGGACTGACCGCCTTGTCCACTTTGTGATAGTGACCTGCTGATAGGGAATGGAGGGGATCAATGTGGGACTGCCCGCCTTGTCCACTTTGTGATAGTGACCTGCTGATAGGGAATGGAGGGGATCAATGTGGGACTGCCCGCCTTGTCCACTTTGTGATAGTGACCTGCTGATAGGGAATGGAGGGGATCAATGTGGGACTGCCCGCCTTGTCCACTTTGTGATAGTGACCTGCTGATAGGGAATGGAGGGGATCAATGTTGGACTGACCGCCTTGTCCACTTTGTGATAGTGACCTGCTGATAGGGAATGGAGGGGATCAATGTGGGACTGCCCGCCTTGTCCACTTTGTGATAGTGACCTGCTGATAGGGAATGGAGGGGATCAATGTCCACTTTGTGATAGTGACCTGCTGATAGGGAATGGAGGGGATCAATGTCCACTTTGTGATAGTGACCGACATTCTTTGTAGGCCTCGGGGTTAGCTGTGTGCGAGTGTTTGTTCTTAACTTGTAGAATATATTACATTATTCTTCTTCAAGTGGGTTAAACAGTTAGGCGCGCTTAGACACACACACACTTACACGCGCAAATACACACACACACACACACACTCACATACACGCAAATTCACACACACACACACACACACACACACACACACACACGCACACACACACACAAATACACACACACGCAAATACACACATCGGCTCCCTCTCTCTCTCTCTCTCTCTCTCTCTTTCTCTCTCTCTCTCTCTCTCTCTCTCTCGCTTTCTCTCTCTCTCTCTCTCTCTCTCTCTCTCTCTCTCTCTCTCTCTCTCTCTCTCTCTCTCTCTCTCTCTCTCTGAGCATGCTGTCGTTTAGCCGGATCGTTTAACAGCCACTAGAGACACCCACTGCCTTATACCCAGGAACCTTTCAGCACCTCCGTCGTCAGATAGCCTGAACTAAATACAGAGAATGGTTGTGTCACAAACAGTGGCACCGCATCCTTCCTTGGTCAATTATGGATTTGAAACTTTCCAAGACATTTGAAAAGACGCGAAATGTCAGCTGACTGAAATATCTGTCTCCTGGAGGGGGTGCATACCTGAGGAAATGTCTTTTAGCGAATATGACCTGAACAAGTCTGATGGAGTTATGTGTCGTTGGTTGATGTCATCGCGTAAGGGGTGTTGTCCCGGAATCCTTACCAAATGAGGTTATGCTAACTTGATTGGTTGTCTGGTCGTGAAGTCTGTGTTTCGTGTCTGTATGCAAGTCTTGGGTGACTTCATCGTGTTAGGGGGTGGCCCGCAATCCTTTCGGAATAGGTTGAATACTGGTTTCTGTTTGTGACGTATTTATGTTACAATCACGCACTTACCCAGTGCATGTTACACAAGTCTCTCATTCTTAAAACATCGCCCACGAGACAAAATTGGGCTGAAGTTTAAGGACACAGTCAAGGGAAAACCAGTGCCAGGCCTGTCTAAAAAAAAAATTCGCGTGAGGGATTTTGCAGCAAGCGAGAAGAAGATAACGAGGGAAAAAATTTTCTCTGCGCGCGAGCCAGCAAGCAGGATGTCTCAGGACTGGACAAGGAAGTTTATATAATACTCTGTAGATATTTTGGGACGGTTTTAAACTTGATCGCTGCTTTTTTTTTAACCTAGCTAAAATTAAGTTTGACGAAAGATACATTGCGACACTTCCTACGACATTTTCAGTTTGAAGCAAAAGAACAAGGAAGTTTACATGTATTATGTAGATATTTTGGGAAGGTTATCTTTTTCCAAGGCGCTTGTTGTGAACCGTCTTCTTTCGCTACAATCATCAACGCCCTTGATTTTTTTTGTTTATACAATCAGCTCTGTGGTAACACCCTATGAAAGTGTGTGTAGGGGGATGGGTGTCTCTTTGTCAGTCTGTGTGTACGTCTGTGTGTTTGTCTGTCTGTCTCCTGTGTACAAACAAAAGGGTGTGTTTGTCCTCTGCGTGTGTCCTGTCTGTAAGCGAGTGTGTGTGTGTGTGTGTGTGTGTGTGTGTGTGTGTGTGTGTGTGTGTGTGTGTGTGATAGCGTGTGTGCATGCGTGCGTGCGTGTGTATTGGTATGTGTGTGTGTGCGTGTATGTGTGTGTGTGTGCGTGTGTGTGTGCGTGTGTGTGTGTGTGTGCGTGTGTGTGTGTGTGTGTGCGCGCGCGTGTGTGTGTGTGTGTGTGTGTGTGTGTGTGTGTGTGCGCGTGCGTCCGTACATGCTTGCGTATGTGTGTAAGCATGTCTGTGTCTGTGTGTCTGTCCGCTTTGCCTGTGTCCCTAGTTTGTGCACATTTGGGTGCACTCTTAACACGTTGTGCACAATCGCTGCAAGGTTAATGCTCGATTTTAAGTCCTTTTTATGACAGCACGTGCCGGTAACATAAAATAAAGCTGATCGTGTTTCTTATTTCCATTACACCTGGCTGTGACAGCACGTGCCGGTAGCATAAAATAAAGCTGATCGTGTTTCTTATTTCCATCACACCTGGCTGTGACAGCACGTGCCGGTAGCATAAAATAAAGCTGATCGTGTTTCTTATTTCCATTACACCTGGCTGTGACAGCACGTGCCGGTAGCATAAAATAAAGCTGATCGTGTTTCTTATTTCCATTACACCTGGCTGCGCCTTTTTACATTTAGTCAAGTTTTGACTAAATGTTTTAACATAGAGGGAGGAATCGAGACGAGGGTCGTGGTGTATGTGTGTCTGTGTGTGTGAGTGTGTGTGTGTGTGTCTGTGTGTGTGTGTAGAGCGATTCAGAGTAAACTACTGGACCGATCTTTATGACATTTTACGTGAGAGTTCCTGGGTATGATATCCCCAGACTTCTTTTTTCATATTTTCAATAAATGTCTTTGATGACGTCATATCGGCTTTTTGTAAGAGTTGAGGTGGCACTGTCACACCTTCATTTTTCAATCAAATTGATTGACATTTTTGTAAAGCAATCTTCGACGAAGGCCGGACTTCGGTATTGCATTTCAGCTTGGTGGCTTAAAAATTAATTAATGACTTTGGTCATTAAAAATCTGAAAATTGTAATAATTTTTTTTATATAAAACGATCCAAATTTACGTTCATCTTATTCTACATCATTTCCTGATTCTAAAAACATATAAATATGTTATATTTGGATTAAAAACAAGCTCTGAAAATTAAAAATATAAAAATTATGATCAAAATTAAATTTCTGAAATCGATTTAAAAACAATTTCATCTTATTCCTTGTCGGTTCCTGATTCCAAAAACATATAAATATGATATGTTTGGATTAAAAACACGCTCAGAAAGTTAAAACGAAGAGAGGCACAGAAAAGCGTGCTCTGCAGCACAGCGAAACCACTACCGCGCTAAACAGGCTCGTCAGTTTCACTCTGTTTTGCACAAGCGGCGGACTACGGTCATTGTGAAATAATGCAGTGCGTTCAGTTTTATTCTGTGAGTTCCACAGCTTGACTAAAATAATGTAGTAATTTCGCCTTACGCGACTTGTTTGTTTATGCGTGTGTGCATGATATTGCGGATAATTAACTGCAACTGTGTTGACGCGTCTTTTCATTAAGCGGGGTCACCATGTACCGTGATCAGAATTGTTTAGACCAAATAAAAATATATGTTGGTTTAGGGTAACATGAACAAAAAAAATAGGGTCGGTAGGTCGGCTTTTTTTTCTAGGTATGGTTCGCAAAATGTGCCAGAGGCTGTTTTTTGGATTTTCTTTTAGAAATGAAAGAAAAGTTTTAGGGTCGGCGAGAAAAAATAGGGTCGGTCGGGTTACCCTGAACCAACATATATTTTTGTTTGGCCTTAGCGTATCTCTGACCTTGATTGTAGTATCTATTTTGTGCATTATTTGCAAACCTACAGCTTCAACCGCTCTTCACTAACTAGACTCGGCTGCACTTTAGCCATAGCGTGCGCTTCTCGAACATGTTTCCCCTTTTCTATTTCTATCACAATACCTGCACACTCGAACAGGCTTGTGACGCTCACAAGCCTGAACTTGATCGCACATACAGACAAGTAGGCCTACATTCACAGGCAGAACGAGCAGAAAAATGGGGGATTGTAAATGCAGACAGACAAACAGTTAGAGACCGACAGACAGATAGATACACGGAGAGAGAGAGAGAGAGAGAGAGAGAGAGAGAGAGAGAGAGAGAGAGAGAGACAGACAGACAGACAGACAGACAGACAGACAGACAGCCAGAGACAGCCAGAGAGAAAGACAAAGAGAGAGAGAGAGACAGACAGACAGAGACAGAGAGAGAGAGAGTGTGTGTGTGTGTGTGTGTGTGTGTGTGTGTGTGTGTGTGTGTGTGTGTGTGTGTGTGTGTGTGTGTGTGTGTGTGTGTGTGTGTGTGTGTGTGTGTGTGTGTGTGTGTGACAGACAGACAGACAGACAGATCGACAGACAGACGGACGGAGGCAAAGAGAGAGAGAGAGAGAGAGAGAGAGAGAGAGAGAGAGAGAGAGAGAGAGAGAGAGAGAGAGAGAGAGAGAGAGAGAGAAAACTCAGACAGAAGGACACACCAACATCTACATACTTGTTTAAGAGAGATAGAGGGGATGTGGAAATAGAGTGAGAGCGAGATAGAGAGAGAGGGAAATACACACAGACAATCACAGACTTTCAAAAAGTTCACTAACTAAGTAAATGTCTACGGTCATTGTGAAAAAATGCAGTGCGTTCAGTTTCATTCTGTGAGTTCCACAGCTTGACTAAATGTAGTAATGTCGCCTTACGCGACTTGTTTTCTCCTCTGTAGATTCTTCTATTTGTATTTAGTTGCCCATCCCCATTTCTACAATTTGTTCTACTGGTTTATTATTGTTTTGTCCACCTTTATGAACATGTGTGTACTTAAGTATTACCGTATAATCCCTAGCAAACGCCCACCCTCCCTCCGCACAGATTTCAGGTACAAGTAGGGGGTGGGCGTTTGCTAGGTATACACCCATTTGCAAGATAAAGTGTCATCACATTTTCACGAGAGAAAAAAAGTGATACAACATGTGATTTATGCAATTTTAATGAAAAATAAACACACCCGTTTACCCAAAGAAAGATCAACGTTCTGTGATAGAAAAAAAAGAAGAAGAAAAAACCAGCGAACCATCGAGCAGTGTGCACAAATCGTAGATAAAGGAGGCCGACTGTCTTAAAACAAATGTTTTTAAAAGCAAAAAAAGGGGTGGGCGTTTGCTAGGTAGTAACCCCTCTGCACAACTTTTGGCCAAAAGTGGGGGGTGGGCGTTTGCTAGGGATTTTACGGTAGTTAGGTCGCGTAAAATAGGCATGTGCTTGAGTGCGTGTCTTAGTTGTATGTTTTGAATTGTTTCATGTGATGAACTTTGACTAACATTTTATTTAACCCAAAACAAAACAAATACAACGCAATACAACTTTATTGTCTGATTGTAGGAACAAACAGTAAAGGTTTTTACGTTCCAACACAACCTGTTCTCAGAGACAATACATACATGTATATGTGAATGTGCAAGATGCAAGCTCATGCATGATACCAAAGTCTCCAAAAGCCACACTATTCGAGTCAGTATTGTCAGACCGACACAGTCAAAGAGAGACCAGCCTATCAGTCTCCCGTCGTGGGAAATAGCCTTGATTTTCTATCTCGTGAACTAATAAAGCACCGGGCAAACACTGTCTGTTTGTGCAACACTGTCGGGTATGTGTTAAGTGCGTGGGTGGGTGTTTGTCTGTATGGAGAGAGGGGGTGTGAATAGGGGCCTGGGTCAGGGGAACGAATATTAGTATATTTCTGTTTGTCCGCGTGTTTCTTGCGAAAGACTTGGTTCTTCTTCTTCTTCTTCTTCTTCTTCTTCTTCTTCTTCTTCTTCTTCTTCTTCTGCGTTCGTGGGCTGAAACTCCCACGTACACTCGTGGTGGGTTTTTTTGCACGAGTGGAATTTTACGTGTATGACCGTTTTTTACCCCGCCATTTAGGCAGCCATACGCCGTTTTCGGAGGAAGCATGCTGGGTATTTTCGTGTTTCTATAACCCACCGAACTCTGACATGGATTACAGGTTCTTTTTCGTGCGCACTTGGTCTTGTGCTTGCGTGTACACACGGGGGTGTTCGGACACCGAGGAGAGTCTGCACACAAAGTTGACTCTGAGAAATAAATCTCTCGCCGAACGTGGGGACGAACTCACGCTGACAGCGACCAACTGGATACAAATCCAGCGCGCTACCGACTGAGCTACGTCCCCGCCCGAAAGACATGGTTGAAGATTAAGGACGTGTGTTTGAGTGTGTGTGTGTGTGTGTGTGTGTGTGTGTGTGTGTTTGTGTGGGGGGTGTTTGTGTGAGTCTGTGTGTGTGTCTGTGTGTGTGTGTGTGAGTGTGTGTGCATGTGTGTGAGCACGTGTGTGTGTGTCAGTGTGTGTGCGCGCGCGCGTGTGTGTGTGTGTGTGTGCGTTCGTGCGTTCGTGCGTGCGTGCGTGCGTGCGTTCGTGTGTGTCTCTGTGTGCGATTGTCTGTGTGTGTATGCATAGTGCGCATTTTCGACTGAGAAGGAAAATGATTGTCTGTTGTCTGGCTGCCTGGCTGCCTGGCTGTCTGTTAGATTATGTGTCTTCGTGTGTTTTGCATTAAGACATGGTTGGAAAAGAACTTGATGTGACAGGTTACACAGAAGAAGAATGCAGGAGATCCTCACAGGTCCCCCCGGCAAAACCACAGTCGTGAAAAGGGGGCGTTTCCCCACACAACATTTTACTTTACAATTAGAACCTAATTACCGTATGAATCATTAAACCAATTTTGAGATAGGTGTTTTCGCTGAGCGAATAGGAGTATTCATAGATAATTATATTCGCTGGGAAATACAGGCTATTTTGTGGGACTCTGGTATATAGTGGGTGTTGTAGACTACAGTCATGCTTTAGAACTATTCACACTGAACGAAGAAAGCGGCGTAAACATAGGTAAGTCTGAGGGCAGACAGTTATTCTCGGAGGGGTATTTCCTCGCGGTCTGGTCTGCCTGCCCACGCTATTTTGGGGGACGACAAGACCTAAACGAACGGGGCAAGAAGAGAAAAGGTGTGTTCGTTTCAAGTCCGCTAAGTTCAGTCGTTCGCGCAACGGGAAAGCGATTGAACTGACTGACATTGTTGTAGAGTGACTGTGAGCGCGCGTGCGTGCGAGGTTTACTGTGCACTGAAGTTTTTGATGCAGTTATTCACTTCCCTCAGTGTTGCATTGCAGATGCTGCGCAAGGACGTTGAATAGAGAGCTGACAACATACACATGCTGCAGCCTCCATGCTGCGTTGTTAGCGCGTGCTGGGTTTTAGTGTCCTATGGATTTTGATGCCGGATTCTGAGCGTACGATTTACAGGTGAGTCTGCCTTTTGTTTGTACCTGTGTGCATACTCCAGAATTAGCCCCGTGTCCGGTTCTTTATCACACTGAATGAAACTCAAAATGTGCAGTCTTATTTCAGTCACTTGCAAGGAGCTAGTTCTGGAGAGAGAGAGATATATATATTTATAGGCCTATATATAGCGTGCTTTTGTTGATAGTGGTGGTGATGTGTTTTGGGCTTGTGTTTTTTGTTTTTGATTTTTGCTATTATATAGAGATTCAAACAGTGTACAAACAAATGCCAAGTAAGTTAAGAAGTGGGAGGTGTAGTAGCACGTTTTTCTGTTGGCTTTACAATTTGCTTTTTTGCAAAGCTTATCCATGCAATGGGTTTCGAATACAACAAGTGAATTGTTTAACACTACCGTAAAATCCCTAGCATAAGCCCACCCCCCCTGTGCACAGATTTAGGGCAAAATTGGGGGGTGGGCGTTTGCTAGGGATAGACCCCTTTGCACAAAGTAAGTTTTGTGCTCAACCGTGTAATTGAGTGAATACAAACCCCGAAAGCATGTAAGTTAGGTCGTGTGAGTAGAAGTGAAGGAAAAAAGAAAGAAAAAGGACTTTGAGGCAAAGAAGGCCAACCATGAGAGAGAGAGAGAGAGAGAGAGAGAGAGAGAGAGAGAGAGAGAGAGAGAGAGAGAGAGAGAGAGAGAGAGAGAGAGAGAGAGAGAGAGAAAAAAAAGGACTGGCTCTTCTGAAAACAACACGAGCATAGTCATTCATATAAATGTATAAAGTAAAAAGAAAATCGCCAGACCTTTGCAAGGACAAACAATAACAACACAATTCCGGGAAAAAGAAACTTGATGAAATGTCGAAATGTCAACACCAATGAAGCCCTTTCTTTCTGTACAGGGAAGAAATTACACGATCGTCTTTGGAAATGAAACGTTAACTGAACTTGGATTTTGTCTTCAAAAGGCCCAATCTTTCTGAGAAAGAAAAACCCACAAACTTAAGAAAAAAAAGAGAAGAGAAACTCGAAAAAACATGAACGATGGGTGGGAGTGAGGAGAGGGGACAAAGAATAAGAAAAAAGGAAAGAAACACGAAAAGGTAAAGAAGGGGAAAAAGATGACTTTTAGAACAGTCTGCACAAATCCTAGTGAAAGTGAGCCTATAGTCTCTTTGAAAAAAGCAGGGTGGGCGTTTGCTAGGTAGTTACCCCTGTGCACAACTTTTGGCCCAAAGTGGGGGGTGGGCGTTAGCTAGATGGTGGGCTTATGCCAGGGATTTTACGGTATTAGTTGTTAAGAGTGTATGCATTCAATGAGTCTGTCTTTTTTCTATTTTTTGTTTACCTTTCTTTTCTTCTTTCTTTCTCACCTTTCGATTGCTGCATTCAAGTTCACAGTGCTCTTTCTTTCTTCCTTCTTTTTTTGCTTACATTGACTGCGTCGATTGAAGCGCATCGACCAGTTGTACACATGTATATATACAACTGTCAGGGGGGTTCTTTCAGCTAGAGGTAACGGAGACACTTATCTATAGCTTTCACTCACGCAACTCACAACCAGGCTGTGTGTGTGTGTTGCTTGAAACAACCAATTATGTATGCTGTAATGATATTTCACATACTGTTTATGGCTTAACTATGAAAACAAAACCGCACCCAAAAACCAACAACAATCCTGTCATAATATAGTCACATATATTATATATAGGCCCCTACATTCCCCATTTTGCGTAAGTTGCAAGGGCAAACAAAACAAACACCGGACAACGGGAAAAGCACACACACACATAACTAAGACATACAAAAGAAAACAATTATTGTCAAAAGTGCTCGAACGAAAAGAAACAGAAATGACACATCGATCATAGCTTAGCCTTAGGGGCGTAAAGAACGTGTGTTCAGTAATGAAAACAAAATTGAATACAATAACAATAACAATAACAATAACAATAACAACACTGTATTGTCCATTAAAATGTTACATAAAAATGGAAAATTTTCGTCGAAGATTAGTGACTGTAACGTTTTGTTTTATCATAATTAAACGTTCCAACAGCACAAACTGTTAGTTTTCATAACAGAAGTCGACGAGGCAGAACTCTGTGTGGTTTTAAATTTCCTTCTTTTGTTTCTCACTGCGCAATGCTGTGGGTTGTTATTGTTTTATCTGCACACGAAACACTATGGCGTTTCGTTGAGGTGCGACGTGCAGGTCTTCACACTTTGCATTGTTGATTGGAGTGCGACTAAACTGGGTGGACGTAGTAGGTTATTATTGCACAGGTGTTTCGACATTACCACCCGCACTATCTTCTTCCATTCAACTACCTGCCACGTCCATTCACAGGCGCTTGGAATCATTATCTCTGTTGATTTTAAAGAAATACTCTTTGGCTAAAATATTTGCCAACAAATAAAAGTTGAGAACTGCTTTCAGTTAAAAGAAAGAGGAGGCAAATGTATGTATGTGTGTGTGGGGGGGGGGGGGGGCCTGGGACAGAGGCACAAATTAAACCGGTTTTAGTCTGATACCAAGACTGAACTTTTGCAGCATTTCGGGGGGCGATATGTGCACATTATTTTGCACCTCTTTCTTTATTTGTTTCTTTGGTTTTTTTTCTTTCTGACTTTTTTGTTTAATTTATTTTTTGATGTCTTCGCGAGAAGGGCACGTTTCTGTTTTCACATTTGACTCCACTTTAAAGACACGTACAGGCCTTCCCGTAAAAGCATAATAATTATCTGCTCACGGCGGGGATGTAGCTCAGTCGGTAGCACGCTGGATTTGTATCCAGTTGGCCGCTGTCAGCGTGAGTTCGTCCCCACGTTCGGCGAGAGATTTATTTCTCAGAGTCAACTTTGTGTGCAGACTCTCCTCGGTGTCCGAACACCCCCGTGTGTACACGCAAGCACAAGACCAAGTGCGCACGAAAAAGATCCTGTAATCCATGTTAGAGTTCGGTGGGTTATAGAAACACGAAAATACCCAGCATGCTTCCTCCGAAAACGGCGTATGGCTGCCTAAATGGCGGGGTAAAAAACGGTCATACACGTAAAATTCCACTCGTGCAACAAACACGAGTGTACTTGGGAGTTTCAGCCCACGAACGCAGAAGAAGAAGAAGAAGAGATCTGCTCACTATCTCAAATCTGGTCCGGTTTTTACATGGGATAAGACCATTCCTCGACTCATTTGGACACATACATACAATCAACTTCCTGACTGCCATACATTATGATGCGAATATTGTTTTTAAAAAGATCAATATAATTATGATGACATATGATCATTTTGATGCTACACATGTTGACACGTATGTTTTTTTCACGTATGACTATTTTTAGTCCTTTTGTATAATGTAAACGTTTTTCTGAACCGCATGTAAATGAGAGAGTATGTGTGCAAACAGAAAATACAGTTACCATGTTTGTTATCTTGTGTTTTATTAATTGAATAAAATTGTTGGGGGAAAAAAACCCACCTTCCTGACTGCTTCCTGTGCAGACTGACATTGTAATTGTTGTAATGAATTCGTTTCTTCATGTATTAATTGATTGTATGCGGCTTTGTTGTGTGTCATTTTGCTGAATAAAATTGTTTAAACCAATTCATTTCTTCACACCCACTGCACTAGTGGGGAAAAAATGTACAGTAGAAGAAGTCTGTTCCATCAATCGTTCTAGTCAGTCAGTCGCCTTTTCGACAGTCAGACTGACACGAACTGTTGACCCGCGAGGGTTACTGTGGACCTACGGCACATAATTATCGCTCCGCTGTGATGTGTAATGAGCTGTCAACCAGCCTGGCCCTGCAATGGGTGTGTGCACAATGTTGGAACGCTCAGGTGGGCCCCCCGCCCCCTTACAACAAAGTGTCATGGTCTTCCCGTAAAATGAGCACAAGTAGTGTGGGAGGTAGATAGTTTGCTGACATGCCCCCATAATGGCTTTGCCGTGAGGGCGTAAAACTAAAAGATTTCTCAGTATGCTGAGGTGTCCATCAGCGAAAGTTGTAGAATGTGGATTTTGTCCGGTTGTGTTTTTTTCCCAACACGTAGCCTACAACTGTTGATAATTATCTGCTGTGAACTTATTAATCAACTAATTGCTTTGAAGGCTATGCTGAGCGGCAAGCGGGAATCAGTAGTCGCAGCCTTTCACTTTCACTGGGCTGGCATTCACCATCAGTAAACACTGACATTTTACTATGCAATTCCTACTATGCATTCACGCACGCAAGCACGCGCATACACACGCGACGTACAGACACACGCACACTTAATGAGTGCAAGAATGAATCAGCTCTCTACTGGCAAAGATCCCAGACAGAATATGTGTTATACTCTTTGCGACTGAGATATGTTTAGGCTCTGAACACTCACACACACACACACACACACAAATACAAATACACACGCACACACACACACGCACACACCCCCACACACACACACACTTTTCACGTTGCTAAGCCAGATTTATGCTACGCGGCCCAAGTCCGCAAACTATCCCAAAACAACAACGTACTAGGTATACCGGTGTAGGATCCGGCCCGGTCCCCCCTCTGAAGTAGTCCCCCGGGGGACCAATTCGTGGCAAAAACTGCTCTATAATGGTCCCCCCAAAGACATCCAGCCTCGTTTTTCTTGTTACAATGTTAGTAATGTTACCAGCAGTTTCAGAGAAAAGAAAGGAAAGAATCAGAGACTGGTTTCATTTCTTCTTATCGGTATTTATTTATTTTTCATTTTATTTCATGTGATTTTTCTTTTGAACGGCATTATAAATCAGATCTATTTTATTTTCTGCAAAATATAGTCAAACAAAGAGATTGCTGTCTGTGCACTACATAATACCGGACGAAGATATAGATTGAAAATGGCTTGAATGCCTAAGAAAAACGAGGCTGGATGTCTAAGGGGGGACCATTATAGAGCAGTTTTTGCCACGAATTGGTCCCCCGGGGGACTACTTCGGAGGGGGGACCGGACCGGATCCTACACCGGTATGCTACACACAATTCGTTGAGTAAGCTTATAAGTCCTACACCCAGCTGCTGCAGCCAGGCAGGAATTAGTTCAAGTAATGTTTACGGCGATTGCTCTTAGATCATAGAAAATATGCTGAGTTTGTTTGTTACTGTACACAGGTTGCTCAAAGTTTAAGGTCTGTGTCCAACGTCCCCGCCGTCCTATCTTTGTGACTCACGATGTTACGCCCCTAAGGCTATAAGCTATGATCGATGTGTCATTTCTGTTTCGTATCGTTGGAGCACTTTTGACAAGAATTTTTTTCTTTTGTATGTCTTAGTTATGTGTGTTTGTGCTTTTTCCGTTGTCCGGTATTTGTTTTGTTTGCCCTTGCAACTTACGCAGAATGGGGAATGTATATATATTCAGTATATAATATATGTGACTATATTATGACAGGATTGTTGTTGGTTTTTGGGTGCGGTTTTGTTTTCATAGTTAAGCCATAAACAGTATGTGAAATATCACTACAGCATACATAATTGGTTGTTTCAAGCAACACAATTTCAAAAAGGGTGTGTGTGTGTCAGTGTGTGCGTGTGTGTGTGTGTGTGCGTGTGCGTGTGTGTGTTGTTGTGTGTGTGTGTGTGTGTGACAGAGAGAGAGAGAGAGAGAGAGAGAGAGAGAGAGAGAGAGAGAGAGAGCACGCAAGACAGAGAGAGACTGCGAGAGAGAAAAAGAGAGTGCTCAGTCTAGAGACATCCTGCTTGCTGCCGCGCGAGCCGAGAAAATGTCCCTCTTTATCTTCAATGCGCTGGCTGCAAAACCCCATCGCGCGGAGGTGTTTTGAGACACATCAGACACAGGGTGAGAGAGTCAAACAGCAAGCTCAGTACAGTGCAATGACTTCTGAAGATTCACATCTCAGGCTTCTCATACTGATTTTCACTCCAAAGAGACATAAATCCCCCGCTGAAATGAAGCGTCTCTTGTTTCACACGCTTTACATTGATCTGTACATAAACGCATTTTTGTGATAGCTGTTATCAAATGTTTATATGTAAATGTCTGTGTTTCAGACGCTTTCAATTGAGCTGTAGACGCATTGTGTGAAAGCTGTTATTATTATTATGTAAATTTCTGTGTTTTATGCGCATTAAGCTGCTATAGAAAGACATATATGTAAACGCTGTTATCAGATAAGTTTATGCAAATTCCGTGAAACCCGTGCAAATATTTTACTGCCCTGAAGGTAGCAATCTGCCAACAGTCTGTGGTTGTGTTTTCGATCTGTTCCTGTCACACAAAGAACAGGGTCGGACTACCGGGGGGGGGGGGGGGGGGGGTTATGGGGGTTGCGCAACCCCCCCCCCCTAGCCTAAACATGTACCTCACTTATTTAAAACATTTTTTATTATTGTTTATTTTATGCCGTTTCATGCAAGGAGCGACCATTTTTCTATCTCAGAACCTACCCATCCACAAGGGGCTCTGCCCCTTGACCCCGCCAGGGGGAACATCCCCCTGGACCACCACTGGCAACCCCCCCCCCCCCCTCTCCTCTTAGCCTAGTCCGGCCCTGAAGAAGGTACAGTAACCGAGTTGTAACTTTAAATTAAATTCTGCTTCTGCTTCTTGCAATTTTCGGTCTCTACATCAAATAAGAAGAGCCTAACACATACACCAGGATAGTTGCCTCTCTAGTGCATCTGTGCCCAAAAGCGCTCATGTTTATGTTCTAGACGAAAGATGCTAGCATTGTACATCGCAAAACACTGCTACTGAAAATGTATTTGCGCACACTTCTTACACTTCTGCATCATGTATTCGTATCACGTCTGGGGTTCTCGTTTAGGTTGTCGTCGTCATGGTTGTTGTTGTTGTTGTTGTTGTTGTTGTTGTTGTTGTTGTTGTTGTTGTTGTTGTTGGTTGTGGTGGTGGTGGTGTTGGTGTTGGTGTCAGCGTCTGCTGCTGCTTCTGCTCCTCCTCTTTTTCCTCCTACTCCTTCATCTTCCAACATTTCGAAACGACATCGCGAATGCCTTGAGCTGATGACCCTGAGTAGCTTTTGTTTTCCGGCAGGACTGGTCCCCTCCCCTCGCTACCTGCACTCCCACACCGACCCTCCCCTCGGGCGTTAAAACAGCTTGGTCTTTATGCTTTTCAACCATTGATTACGCATCACACGGCGAACTACCTGAATTAGCATTTACACATTTCACACGCTCAGGAAGATTGGAGATTAATGATGACGTCTGTGGATCGGTCATACGTAGAGCCTCTCAAGTGGGGAACATGTGGAATGCATTTCACCGTTAGCTAAACTTGGTGAGGTGATGCAGAGAGCCAGGCTCTTTGACTGCAGGCCAGAGGCAATAATCGGTCGCATTCCGACAGAAATGAATCTCTTCGCGTGTTTATGGCTGGGTGATCTTTCCTTGGGCGGTCTACCTTTTTGTACTAGCGGTGCGTTTCTCAGTTGGTTTAAGCTTGTTTTTCTTGTATACACGTTTTAAACAGTAACAACATTAAGAACGTTAACAAGCAGACTGCTTATGGACACGTTCTAAAACTGATAATCATGATACACATTCTGATAAGAAGACATGGCGAACAAGTGATAACTTCAACCCTTTTCTTTCAAAATATTTCATAATATTTTATACAAATAAAGAGAGAGAGAGAGAGAGAGAGAGAGAGAGAGAGAGAGAGAGAGAGAGAGAGAGAGAGAGAGAGAGAGAGAGAGAGAGAGAGAGAGAGAGAGAGAGAGAGAGAGAGAGAGAGAGAGAGAGAGAGAGAGAGAGAGAGAGAGAGAGAGAGAGAGAGAGAATGCTTTGCTACATCTATTGCTGTCACTATTAATATAATATCAGCCGAAGCGATCAGTTGACATAAGAGGGCCCCAAAGGGTTTAAAATCGTGATCGTGATTGGCGTTTTTTGACCTTTCTGTGACCGTGATTGCCGAAATTTCCATTTCTGTGAGCGTGATGGGACTTTGCCCGTGATCCGTGATGACACAAAATTCAAGTCTCGTGATCGTGATCGTCATTTGTTTTCGTGATCGTGATGGGCATTATTGCAAAGCATTTTATTTTCAACGTACATTTTTCACAGCTGTATCACTCTATGATCCTCAATTCGTCAAGGTGTTTGTGATCGTGAAAGCAAAAATCAAGGTAACTGTGATCGTGAAAGTTAAAATTTCCCTTCCCGTGATCGTGATGATACCCCCCCTTTGGGGCCCTCACATAACGTAATCTTGTACAGCAGAAAATATTTTCGTATTCAAAGATATAGTTAAATCAGTATTTCCAAACAAAAGTGTTTTGCAATCCAGAACGTGCGTTGGCAGACTATTGAATAAAATGGTTCTATGTTCTTTAAATGTTGGACAATGTAACAAAAAGTGTTCAGCGTCTTCCGGGCGTACTCCACACGTGCATTCTAAATTATTATCGTTTCTCAGTTGGTTCTGTGTTGTGCTCTGTTTCATGCATTCAGATCTTCGAGGAGAAGATTTTGTTCCCACCGTATATGGTGGTACACTACAGTGCAGCCCCTATTTCAAAACAGTCCAAAATCTGAGGAATATCTTAGGAGAAAAAAATCAGGTTCTAAAAGGACACTTGAAATGGAGGTCAATTTACTGATGCCTTGAACCGAACATCTGAGAAAGCAGAGTCTTCAACAGGAAAAGTCCTAGATGGGGGAGCGGGGTGGGGGATAAAAACGGCGTTCCAATGTACATGTATTTGCGTTGAAATGCGGCGCACGATTGACCCTACTGATCGAAATTGTGTGGGCTGTTTGCATGGTGTGACTCGTTTTTAGCGTCAGCGATTGATTGCACCGGAATTTTGATTGATTCTGTACGCAAGGGAATTGACTCGGATGTGAGCTTGTGGTCG
>NC_090246.1:96540688-96545688 GCF_037325665.1 Littorina saxatilis
CCAGTGGGCAAAAAGTAGACTGAACTAGTAGGCAAAAAGTAGACTGAACTAGTGGGCACAAAGTAGACTTTTTCACGCCTCTCCAACTCACCAGTGAAGTGACCTGACTTTGATGGCCCGATGGAAGCTTGGTCAGAGACTGGCAGTTCTCTACGGCTCGTGGCTCTATGAAGCAGTGACTCAGACTGGGGAATTAATGGACTCATGGAAGTTCTCTAAAGGCAGCTTTCATTACTGAGAGATTGTCGATCTCTATAGTATTGTATAGCTAGGCCCAATAATATATGTGGTTCTATTCAGCGGGTTGGTTGGTTGGTTGTTTTAAAAAAAAAAATTTTGTATTGTCTCCTCAGCAGATATTGCTATCCGAGACAGATGCAAGTTCGCTATGCAGCAGTAACTCAGCCGGCCTCGACTCGAGAACCCAAATCAGTCAGTGATGGATGCCCTAATCAGGCACTGTTTGACCTCTGCGGTCAAAAGACATAAGAAATTAGATCATGTATTGTCCATACAATTAATACAATGGATGGAAAAGTGTGGTATTAATTGTATGGACAATAAATGATCTAATTATAAAGCTTCCATCGGGCCATCAAAGTCAGGTCACTTCACTGGTCAGTTGGAGAGGCGTGGTTATGCAGAGAACGTGTACACAGTCAGATGCGTGAGGGGACTCAAGGCCGGGAGGGAGAGTAAAGAAAAGGCTTGGTTGTTGATCTCTGTCGGGCACCAGTCGTGGTCATTTCAGCGTCGGGAGAACTTCGCACAGTGAACGGGAGGGGCAGCGGTTTGTGTGTAACTGACCTAGTTTTGCAGCAAGTTTGGCGATGACTCGGTGCTTGTAAACATGAAACAATGAGACATCCATGCGTCTGTGTTTCCATGAGTGGATGACTAATATCCTCTGAGGCGACTTGAGGTAAATATGTCTACATTTACATAATTTAGTTAAACCATTACCTGTCTCTGTAGGGTATCTGGTGTGTTCAGTGTAAGGTATCTAATTTTGTTTTGCGCGGGTTGATATGCGTCGGTTTTACTTCCGGGTTGAGGCAGTCAGTCGAGTTGATTTTGTTGTCGCTCGGCCCGACTGATGAACCACGCTTGCTTGCTTGGTCGTACGTTTTGCGTATCAATTTGTATTGCAAACAGACAATTGCGAAATTACAGACGAAAATACGATTTTGATCACAAGGCATTAGTATACACGCCAGAACGCCAGTGTGCATTGTGATATAACTATCTCTCTCTCAACTTGAAGTCTCCATCTATCATCATGACATCTATATCATAAGTGTACGTGTTATAAGTGTTTGAACAGGGTTGTCACTTTTATCAACAATGCAATCGTATAATAATCGCTGGATGCCTATGCGATAATACGGGCGTATTCTGCAAAATTATCGGTGTCCCAAAATCATTTGGATGCATTTCCAGACAAACCGAGAATGCGTTTCAGAGCCATGAATTCATGACTGTCCGTGTAGGTCTGATGCGTACAAATTCAAGGTTCTATCGGTCGAGTGTCAGTTGTAATTGTGTATTACTTTTGTGACTGACTTCAAGTTGGCAGCAAATGAAGATTTAAACAACAAAAGAACAACTGAATAGCCTCACAACCAAGTTACACTGCTAAAAAACTAACTGAAACTGCGACGTGTGCCCGAAAATCCTAACATTTTTCCAAGAGCCTGGGTCAGACACTAAAAATCCCACCTGTGTGTGTCTGTGAGATTGGGTCAGAGAGGGGGTGGGGGACAGTTTTTGTGGTTGTCAGATTGAGAGAGAGGTAGAGTTTTGTGTGTGTGTGTGTGTGTGTGTGCTTGTGCGTGTGTGTGTGTGTGCTTGTGCGTGTGTGTGTGTGCTTGTGTGTGTGTGTGTGTGTGTGTGTGTGATCCAACTTAAGCTGTGTTACGGTCAGGTCAGGGTGTTTGTTTGCCTGCAAAAATGTGTGGCATTGGCGTGACTAAGATGCAGTCTGTGTCTTTACGCGAATGTTTAAAATTTGTCGACCAGTCCTATTTTCCGCTTGTGTCGAGTTATAACTGTGCACAGTACGTTTATTTGTGTCTGTCGCAATCCTGAGAGCCCTGTTTACATCTCGTAACTCGAGTTTGTCTCATGTTATGCTCCTTTGTTCTAGCCTATTTTGGGTGTAATGTGATCGTGTCTTGGCGACTTGACCTGGTGTGTTTATGGTTGTGTCACTGTCAGTGTGTGTGTGTGTGTTTGCCGTGCGTGCGTGTGTGCGAGTGTGTGAGTGCGTGCGTGTGCTCGCGCACGCGCGTGTGTGTGTGTTTAAAATACTATGTCTGTTTGCGCGTAGTATGGGCCCTCGTCAGTGTTTAACAAATTAGTTTGACTGGTGCTAGCTGTGCCTTCCGACACCTTCACACAATACTCGGCTTGTTTTGTCTGTGTCAGTGTGTCGACCCCACTCCTTTATTATGCTGACAAAGTTGCTGAGACTGACTGACACGCAGCCAGCAATGCCAAAGTGTACTAGAACAACTGAGGAGTGGCAGCCGGTGCAGGATGCAGTCAAGGCTTTGCGTGTGGTTAACGCTGGGCATGGACATTGAAACATCAACATCATGAGTGTCTGACCTGTGTAAATACTTGATTGCAGCAGTGAGAGAAATGTTTACGCCCGAACGTGGACATTTTTACCTGTGCATTCATTACGTGTGATTAACTCTGGGGATGGACATTAAAACATCAACCTCATCAGGAGGGTGTGACCTGTGTGCATACTTGAATGCAGCAGTCGCACTCGCATGCAGGCAACAGGGATAGTGTTTGACATATGTATGACGGCTTACTAGTTCCAAAACCTAGACGGTTACATATGCCTTCAAAATTCATACACACACAGGCTATTAAACATATTCGCGCAATTAAACACGCACATCAGTACACGCGCGCGCGCACACTCGACTGAAGTCGAATCCCGTGTAAAATATTAGGTTATTCTTGATAACAAATAAAAACACGTTTACCTATGTGCACTGAAACTAAACCTCCGCACCCTCCAGGTGTGTATCGCTTCAGCCTACCTGCGGATGCTGAGAGAGGTATGACTGGTGGAAAAAAATACTACAATAGCCCACAACTACCTTTGGAATGTTGATGGCTTTTCCTCCGCCTCCTCTCCACAATTTGGCCTCCTTCAGTCTGCACTTATGCTCTCTCTCTCTCTCTCTCTCTCTCTCTCTCTCTCTCTCTCTCTCTCTCTCTCTCTCTCTCTCTCTCTCTCTCTCTCTCTCTCTCTCTCTCTCTCTCTCGCTATGTGATTAACTAATTCATTCCTTTAACTTGGGGAGTGACTCTCTCACCTCCCACATCCCCCCTCCCCTCACTATGAAAGTTTGTTTGTAAGAATACAAAAAGTTTCATCTTGTCGCCCTTGTTTTTCCAGACGTTCTTGTTTCCACTTCAAGTAAGCCTTGTTGCACTTGTGCTTGACAGGGAGGAATTTCAGGCGTCTAAAAGATATCTTATTTGCTATACAAGTTTCATTTTGACACTTCTCTGAGGTCAATGCTAAGGCAATTATTGAGAAATGAGAATGAGAACGAATTTTGTCGTAGTTGTACCAATTGTTGGCCTATTTCTCTAGATTTTCTGCACTTTATTACGGAATACATTTGATGACCACGGCATGGTGAAAGCCGTAACAAATGTCATTGCAAGAAGACAGTCCATTGCAGTTTTATGATGGGGTTTTCCCTCACGATAAGTGTGTGTGTGTGTGTGTGTGTGTGTGTGTGTGTGTGTGTGCGCGTGTGTCTGTGTGTATGTGTGTGTGTGTGTGTGTGTTTATGTGTGTGTGTGCCAGTGTGTGTGTGTGTGTGTGTGTGTGTGTGTGTGTGTGTGTGTGTGTGTGTGCAAGTCAGTGTGTGTGTGTGTGTGTGTGAGTGACTGTGTGTGTGTGTGTTTATATGTGTGTGTGTGTGTGTGACGGTGTGTGTTTGTGTGTGTATGTGTGTGTGAGTGCGTGCGTGTGTGTCTGTGGGTGCGTGTACTAGTGTGTGTGTGTGTGTGTGGGTGTTGTGTGTGTGTGTGCATGTGTGTGTGTGTGTGTGTTGGCATGGCGTGTGTCCGGGTCATCCGTCAAGTAGAGTCCGCCCTCGTGTGACGTCTGGCCATGTCTGACCTCAACAAGGCGACTGACTGCGGAAGCATTTTGTGTCGGCAGAACAAAAATCCGAGTCAAGTCAGAATATATTGTGCTAAGCCTTCGTTGTTAAACTTAACGTGACAATAAATACTTGTCTACGTCGGTTTTGTTTGCCGTCAACGCTTCGCGGACAATAGTGTGCCGCCCCCATTTTAAGACTAACAAACATCTGCTAAAATTAACTCTTAAAACGGAGGTAAATTTACAGACATCACGAACAGGGAATCTGTAAATGCAAGGTCTTAAAAAGGAGGAGTTCTCGAATCGGGAGATCATAAAGGGGGGTGGATAAAGGGGGGGGGGGGGGTGTCCGGCAATGAGCCGCAGTTATCATTGTCAGCGAAGACAAAATCCTAGCTGAGTTAGAACATTAAGCTCAACAATGGTAGCGCTTTCTTTTTAGGGGTTACGGGACTATAAAAGATTGTGCTGTTTGACAGTAAAAAATCCGACATAAAATGATGTGTGTCTAAACTTACAGCCGTACCGTACAATCTGTGGTAGTGTATGACTACATGTCTGGGTCGCCGTGACCGTAAACCTATGCCCCAGTCTTAGATGTAATACCAAACACTGAAGCCTGCAGACAAACTTCTACTTTTCATCATTGTTTATATACATCTCCCTTTTGCAGTTGCACAGACATCCCCCCCCCCCCCCCTGCATTTTTATTTTTTATTTGTATACAAAGCCGGGTTTTCCCGTGTAACATGCCACCAATGGCTTTGCCGTGAGGGCGTAAATTACATTTTCTCTCAGTTGCACAGATTTTCATTTTGTCTTTATTTACTATTCAAATAGTACCCCATCTTGCTCG
>NC_090246.1:96550688-96698790 GCF_037325665.1 Littorina saxatilis
AACAAGTGGATTGTTGAAGATAATGCAGTGTTGAATACCTGGATGATAACAAGGTGGGTGGGAGATATTGAGGACTTCAAAACGGGTAAGTAAAGGTGAAAGATAGTATGCACATGAACGTTTGTTGCATGACTATTGAGTGTGTTCGCACGTGCTAGCACACACCCCTGCATGAATCATCATGTACCCACAGACACACACACTGACACAGGTACATCCACACACATGCACCCAACGCACATATACATACACGGACACACACGCAATCGCGCGCGCGCACACACATACATATTTTTGTATTAACGGGCACATGCAGATTTACATGCCCGCTTATGTGCGTTGACATGTTAATACGTTAGCAAGTAGATTAATTGTTTTTCTGTTTTCAACATCCGATGTGGTAAGTTCTGGATCGACGCAAGTTAGTCTCCTTTCTCAGTTGATAGGGTTGTCCCTGTGGTTGAAAACAATGTATATTATAAGATGTTTGGTGGCTTGTTGACAGACCAGCTTTTTTGTTGGTCCAAGGGGACCATATCGTCTTTTGTTTCATGTTTATTGACCAAGGCCGAAGGCCGCGGTTGATAAATATGAGACAAAAGGCGATATGCTCCCCGAGGACCAACAACAAAATGCTGGTCTGAGAACAAGCCAACAAACATCGTTTTTGTCATCATTTTGGTTGTGCAACAAAATGCACAATAACCCACAGGGAGACGAATTTTTAGAATCCAACTCCGGGCCACAAAGCATCGTCACAGTAGCACGAGATAACACGTCAAACTTGTATGTGACGTCAAAAGTAGCTTGTTGACGCTTTTCTTCCAGTCTGAAAATGTACAGAGCTGCGATCATGCCTGTGAGTTCAGTAAGTGTTGAGCATACTTCTTTCCTTGTAGGGGCAAACGGGGCGGCTCCACGGGGCAATAGGCCCCAGTGCATGGAAATTGTGTTTATTTCAGTCAGACCTCATCAGTCATGTTAGAA
The DNA here is from genome assembly GCF_037325665.1 of Littorina saxatilis. Lineage (NCBI taxonomy): Eukaryota > Metazoa > Mollusca > Gastropoda > Littorinimorpha > Littorinidae > Littorina > Littorina saxatilis. The sequence continues at coordinate 96,551,676 of NC_090246.1, forward strand.
GAAGCTTAACAACCAATCAGAATTCACTTTACTTATTTATGCAAAGAATATCTGAGCCAACCAGGTAACAGTCCACAGTTTACCAACCCTTTACAAACAGGAACCATTTTATGATCGCCAAAACCCATTTGGCAACTTTGTGAGTGGTTGTGACATATTAAAATCCACTCATTTGATTACTTCAAGGCCAGCCTGAACCTTTTCCCAGTGGAAGGTTTACTTTATACACTGAGTCTAATTGCCCCATGATATTAAAGTTGGGCTGTTCCCATTTGAGGTCCCAAATTTTGAAAGTTTCAAAAGAGGGGGGGCTTAATGCCCCATTTTAAGGGAATTAGGCTCCGTTGCTTTTTGACTCACATGCGAAGCAAAAGTGAGTCTATGTACTCACCCGAGTCGTCCGTCCGTCCGTCCCCCCCGTCCGTCCGGCCGGCCGGCCGGAAAACTTTAACGTTGGATATTTCTTGGACACTATTCAGTCTATCAGTACCAAATTTGGCAAGATGGTGTATGATGACAAGGCCCCAAAAAACATACATAGCATCTTGACCTTGCTTCAAGGTCAAGGTCGCAGGGGCCATAAATGTCTAAAAAACAGCTATTTTTCACATTTTTCCCATTTTCTCTGAAGTTTTTGAGATTCAATACCTCACCTATATATGATATATAGGGCAAAGTAAGCCCCATCTTTTGATACCAGTTTGGTTTACCTTGCTTCAAGGTCAAGGTCACAGGAGCTCTTCAAAGTTGGATTGTATACATATTTTGAAGTGACCTTGACCCTGAACTATGGAAGATAACTGTTTTAAACTTAAAAATTATGTGGGGCACATGTTATGCTTTCATCATGAGACACATTTGGTCACATATGATCAAGGTCAAGGTCACTTTGACCCTTATGAAATGTGACCAAAATAAGGTAGTGAACCACTAAAAGTGACCATATCTCATGGTAGAAAGAGCCAATAAGCACCATTGTACTTCCTATGTCTTGAATTAACAGCTTTGTGTTGCATGACCTTGGATGACCTTGACCTTGGGTCAAGGTCAAGGTCACATGTATTTTGGTAGGAAAAATGTGTGAGGCAGTTCTTAGTGTATGATGTCATTGCTAGGTTTAGTTATTTGACCTTGACCCTGAAGGTCAAGGTCATGTAAAGGTCAAGGTCAAGCATGTGAGTCGTATGGGCTTTGCCCTTCTTGTTTTGAACATATTCTGCAAAAAATGATAGATATTCCACACAATTTTATGTAGGTTTACTTTATACACTGAGTCTAATTGCCCCATGCTATTATAGTTGGGCTGTTCCCATTTGAAGTCCCAAAATTTGAAAGTTTCAAAAAATGGGGGGGCTTAATGCCCCGTTAATGTTTATGACTTTTCGTTGTGGATTTTGCGATTACAGAGATAAGTTGCAAATTGACCATGAGTCGCCGCTGTAATTATCAACATTGATTGAGTCTTTGAGAGTGAATGCTTACAATCGTTGTCCTCGGAAACACAAATCTAAAGCCGCGATGGTTCCACACATCAAACAATCAACCTGATTGGCTTTTACTTTCACAATCCACGTTTCACCTGAAAGCTCAAACCCATTCACCACCTCGATTTATTGCATGGGGAACATGAGATTTATTTCCCAGGTGTTTGTGAATGAAAACTCGTGAAAATGATGACAAACAAGTGTATCACTGTAAAACAGGCGGTTCATGAAAAGTACATATCTTTTACACAGTTGTAGTCAAATTTACTTTCAAAAGTTAAACACGTCCCGGTATATTATATATATACTATATGTATATATAGTAGTACGTACATATCTTAATTTATTTGTGTTTAGAAGAGGTCTACGACGAAAGACAAGCCACTGAAGTAGGCTACTTTATAATTCACCAGTACATGTAGGCCTAGTTCATTTCCTCTGCCTATCGCACCTGCCACCTTGCCAATTAATGCACAGTTGTGTTCCGTGACATTTTAAAACTTGCCAGTTAGTTATGCTGTCTGTGTAAGGGGTTGTTTGCGCAATGTTTTCGTTGTGGTTAGTTTGATGAATATGTAATTTCAGAACTGCTGTTTCGTGTGTCAGCCTACTCCATTGTGCAGTGCAAACGCCGAACAGTGAATAGCAAAAAAGTTATCCATTTGCCTTCTGCGCTTTTATATATATATATATTTATTTTTTTTTTAATATTCTCTTTTGGTGAAGTTTTTTTATTTTTTTTATTTTATTTTTTTTACATACATATAATTCTGTACATTACAGGACATCACTAACCAAAAGGACAGATCCATATAACCGAAAAACACTTGAACAATTACAACATACATGGGGTGGGAGGATGGGTGGGGGGGGGGGATGTTCAGAGCTTGGTGGTCGCAGTATCAAAAGGTTTTGAAAAAGAAAAAAGAAAGAAAAAAAAAACAAAAACAAAAACTAAGGGTTACATCAAAACATGCATATACAGGCGCCAATCCTTGTAAAATTTATCTACTGTATTATTTACAACTGCGTTATACTTTTCACAAATAAATCTTTGCTTAAAATTTCTACTAAACGTCTGAAAATGAGGGGTCTTTTTGTTCATTTTGGAAATATATACATGGTGTTTGGCACAGATTACTAACACATCAAAAGCTTTATCGGTGACAACATTGTTCGCAACTCCAAGAAGAACCTGTTCTTTAGACAGTTTTAAATTGTCACAATGGGTGCAGTTCGCCTTTAGCCAATTTACAAATTCTATCCAAAAAGTCTGCACTTTATCACACTCCCAAAACATATGTAAAAGGGTTTCTTCATTTCTACCGCAAAATGTACACAATGACGTATCCACAATTTTTCGCAAAAATAGAAACCGTTCTGTGGGCAAAATTCTGTACAATAGTCGGTACTGGAACCATCTCAGACAAGTGTCTTTTGTTGTTTTAAAAACATGTTGAAAAATAGCCTTCTTAATCTTATCTAACAAACAGTCTAAGGATTCAGACCATTTTTCGATACATTTTGGGACCGTAACATGTTCAATCAGCTTTTTGTAAATAAGTTGTGTCTTACCTTTACAAATACATTTCCACACATTGGGCTCTGTCATAATAAAATGTTTATCAAATTCTAAGCCGATTTTTCTCTGATATTTTTTAACAGCCTGGATTACACCTTGGTACAATACAAAAACTCCGCGCACATTTGGATATTTAATTTTAAATGCATTATAGGATAAGTATCCATTTTGTCCCAAAATATGACCAATCTGAGCAATTCCATTGTCGATCCAGTTTTGAATGTACACTGTCTTTTTATCTCTGCGAATATTAACATTATAATGTAAACATTCTGATACAAAATCGTTAAAGGTTGTAGGGTCACATTTTTCATGTAGTTTCTTATAATGTTTAAAAACATCGGTCCAAAACGGGTTTTCTATTCTCTGCATCAAAACATTTGCAAATTCCTCTCCTTTCGTATTAATTGTTATAACAGATGGACATGCTTTAGACAATAATCTTGATATTAATCCAGTAAGACCAACAACTCTTTTTAACCAAACAATTTTTAGAGATGACAAAAAACTTTTCACGTCAACCATCTTTAATCCTCCATCTTCATAGGATTGGGTGACCGTAGTTCTTTTAATTTTATCTCTTTTTCCATCCCAAAGAAATTTGAAAAAAATATTATTTAACTCCATCATAAACTGTTCGTCTGGATCAGGTAAATTCGTAAACAAATGTGTCAATTTGGAAATAGCCAAGGTTTTTAGAACTGTTATTTTACCAAAAGGTGTCAGGTTCCTTCTGGTCCATGAATTCAGAAGTTTTTGAATTTCCTTTAACTTATTTTTATAGTTAAGAAAAACAACCTCGGATACATTTACTGAAAAAATAACACCAAGTGCTTTAAAGTTATCCGGGTTCCAGGTAAAATTCATATCAGGCAAAAATCTTCTTTTGCAAAACTTTAAAGGTCCTAACCAAACTACATTTGTTTTATCATAATTCATTCTCAGACCTGATAGTGATGCAAAATGTTGTAACACTTTTATACTTTCGCAAAATGATTGCTCTGTACCATCAAGAAATAGACTGGTATCATCGGCGAATTGTGACAATAAAATATTTTCGCCAAGAATATTCATACCACAAATCTGTTTGTTCTGGCGTACCATAAGAGACAATATTTCGGCACAAATCAAGAATAAATAAGGTGACAGCGGATCCCCTTGCCGGGTGCCTCGACCTACGTTAAACCATGCTGAATACCGACCATTAACTGAAACACAGGACTTAATTTTGCAATAAAAAGTAAAATGTCATTTCCAAAGTTGAATTTGCTCAAAGATTTTTCAATAAATGACCAGGCAACACTGTCGAAAGCCTTTTCAAAGTCGACCATCAAAAGTAGGCCAGGTATATTATGTTTATTTGAGTAGAACAGGGTATCATATATTAATCTGACGTTTTCACCAATATATCTTCCTTTCAAGAAGCCTTTTTGATCATCATGAATCAAATTTGGCAAAACACGTTTAAACCGTTCTGCAATGCACGTTGATGCAACCTTATAAACCGTATTTAGCAGAGTAATTGGTCTCCAATTTTTGGCTCACGTAAGTGTAGCCTATGCGATGATAAACTTTGTCTGTCTGTGCGTGCGTGCGTGTGTGTGTGTGTGTGTGTGTGTGATAGAAACTTTAACATTTCCGAGTCCTTGGATAAAGCTCGCATAAGAAGATTACGTCTCGGTCAAAAGTGTTTGACGTGTGTGATAGAAACTATTTGAAGACGTCACATTATGACGTAAGAGGGTTAGACGTCACGCAAAGGAATTACTGAAAGTCTCGGTCATTGTTATTGTGAGCGGGCCGAGACTAGTTGGCAGATCCAGGGTCTCGCTTTCTTGCACAGTTTCACCTATGCTTACTGTGTGTGTGTGTGTGTGTGTATGTGTGACGGAGTGATTGAGTTTGTGTTACTGTTTGTCGATTTCTTACGTGAGCCTTGAAGGCTTCGCCTCTTGTTCAAAAGTGTTTTATTTTTTCCTTCCTTTGGAATACATACTATAACGCCCTGTCTCTAGCAAAAAAGTTATCCATTTGCCTTCTGCGCTTTTATATTAAAATAATTACGGTTCCATTTAAGTAGTAAGCTGCTGGATTTTAGGCCTTTTGATAATTGTGTGTGTGGGCATACGGCGAAAGCGGACACTCCAGAATTTGACCTCAGTTGCGTTCATCATCTTCGTCATTATGGTCGACTTTGTTTTCTTTCTTTTTTTTTTAGCGTTGAAGGAGTACTTTGATTCACGATGTCGTATCGCAGTTTTAATATGGTAGTGGTACATACTCCGCCGTAATCAAGAATCTTGGCAGAAACAAATTGTGTTGATAATGAAAGAACTGAGAACATGAGCTGACCAGCGTAATAGTTTTTCAACTTGATGACGTCATGGTAGATCGAACCAGTGCGTCTATTCTGGCGTCATTCTGATGACGTTGTACTGTCATTTCCTGTTTTCCTTTCTCTTCCACTTGATAAATTTCCCGAAAGAAAACTGAGAGGAAATAAAATATGCCGGTGTAACACGAGAAAATTACTCCCACAAGATTTTTACTCCGGAGTAAACATTTCGTACGAAAAAGTTACTCCCTTTACAAAAAAAGCACTCCCCCATTGCACGAGAAAATTACTCCCGAAGACAGGTGAGTTCCGAGTAAACATTTTGTTCAACAATGTTACTCCCCTGACGAATAAATAACGAATAAATTACTTCACCCCAACACGAGCAATTTCCCATGCCAGGTGTACGAAACTTTTACTCCCTTGTCCCCTGTTAGTTGGTGGTGGAAGGGGTGGAAGGAGGGTAGCGCGACATTCGTGTGCGCGAGATCACATATTGGTATTATCCCTTCGCCCGCATCCCATTTTCGCGTACGAGATTTTTACTGGAAGTGAAAAAAATGTGGAGTAGAAATTTCGTGGAGGGAGTAATTTTTTCGTGCCTTGGGGAGTTCTTTTCTCGTACGAAAAGTGTACTCGAAGTAAGAATTTCGTACGAAATATTTACTCCGGAGTAAATTTTTCGTGGAGTAAAAATGTCGTGTTACACCCGGATGCAAAACTGTACGGGTAAAACGTTTTGACTATACTCTCTGAGTCTTCAGTTTACAAAATTTTCTTCCTCTTCCCAACCTACGAGTGCCATCCTGAATCTCACATCTTCCTTCGTATTTTCAGGCAATCCCCGAACTCACACTCACGGTGAGCTGAGCACTCCTTCCTCGCAGATCGCTTCTGCTATCAACTCCCACCATGTCTAACGCGACCAACATTACCAATGCCACGACGCCTTTCCCGATCTTCGACCCCTACGACTACCGGTGCAATGAAGGAATTCTCCTGCCAGTGATCAGCGAGTACACGTGGTCCGCAGGGGCCCGATGTTTCCTCTACCTGCTGGGTCTGCTGTGGTGCTTCCTGGCCGTGGCCATCGTCGCCGACATCTTCATGTGCTCCATCGAGCGCATCACCAGCAAGACTAGGATCGTGCGCATGCCAGACAACAACTCGACTGAGGGTTTCAGGGAGCTGGAACTCAAGGTAGGCCATCTGTTGAGATAGTGAGAAAGTGTTGTTATTGTTGTTGTTGGTTGTGGTAGTGGTGGTTGTGGTGTTGGTTGTGGTGGTGGTGGCTTAGTGGTGGATCGTTTCTGATGGCAACAGGGAGCTGGAACTCAAGGTAGGCCACCTCATGAGATAGTGAGAAAGTGTTGTTGTTATAATTGTTTTGGTATCCTTATGTCAAGATTACCCGTTATTGAATGGCTGTGTAGCCAATCTTCATTACTTGGGCTGGGTACCTCTGTCCCAGAGATTCTGCTGTTGGGTCAACTTTTTATCATTATCCCCAGGTATGGAACAACACTGTAGCCAACCTCTCGCTGCTGGCTCTGAGTACCTCAGTCCCAAAGATGCAGCTTTTTGCTGCAATCGGTGATTGAGATCAGTGCAGCAACAGTTTCTATTACACACCCCTCAGTCAGCTTGCTTTATCAGTATTACCAGGTTTGGAACGACACGGTAGCCAACCTCGCTGCTGGCACGGGGTACCTCAGCGCCAGAGATTTTGCTGTCGGCGATTGAAATAAGTGCAGCAACAGTTTCTATTACACACACCTCAGTCAGCTTTCTTTATCACTTTTATCAGGTTTGGAACGACACGGTAGCCAACCTGTCGCTGCTGGCACTGGGCACCTCAGCGCCAGAGATTATGCTGTCCGTGATTGAGATTGTCGGCAACAACTTTGTGGCCGGAGAGCTCGGCCCTGGAACCATCGTGGGGTCAGCGGCCTTCAACCTGTTGGTCATCTCGGCCATCTGTATTGTGGCCATCCCCGAGGGGGACACGCGTCGCATCACCAATGTCAAGGTCTTTGGTGTCACTGCCACCGTTGGTAGGTTGCTTGGAGAGGAGAGAGGGCGGGGTTGTTGTTTTTTGTTTTGTGTGTGTGTGTGTGAGTGTGTGTGTGTGTGTGTGTGTGTGTGTGTGTGTGTGTGTGTGTGTGTGTGTGTGTAATGATAGTAGTGAATACTCTTGCTTTATTGAGGCAAACTTTCCATGTGACCTTATAACGAATAAGCCACTCATTAAAAGCAAGAGCATTCACCTTTCCACAACCCATACAGAGGTATTTTCTGAGTTTGTCTATTGCCCGCCTTAAAGACATTTTAAGACCTTGATTTTTCAGATCTTTTGTTCATAATCTCTGTACATTTACCACCATTGTAAGACCAGTATAATTCGCGAAGCTGGCCGCACGAAGCTTTAGAACTGAGTTTTCGGTAAAAAAAAGAAGTAAAAAAAAGACTTCGGGCCCAAATTGACGACCGCATTTGAGCTTCGTGCGGGTAGCTTCGCGAAGAATACTTTTCGTAGTCGACTCCGCCCAATTAGTGGACATGTATGTTTCTCTTGCACAGGTATCCTTGCCTATGTGTGGGTGGCCATCGTGCTGCTAGCAGTGTCCCCCAACGTGGTGGAGATGTGGGAGGCAGTCCTCACCTTCCTCTTCTTCCCCCTGCTCATCCTTGTGGCCTACCTGGCGGACAAGAACTTCTGCATCGGCCGCAAAAAACGACAAACTATGGATTTTGTCGGCATTGGAATGAGTGAGTGTCTTGAGATTGAAATGGTTTAAGAAAGGGGTGGGGTGGGCAGAAGAAGTATGTTTAGGAGTATTAACTGGAACAAAACTGATCCTGGTTGTGAGTGTGTAATGACTGTTGTTGTTGATGTTGCTTTTTTTTTTGGGGGGGGATGTTTCCTTAAGTCTATCTATCTGTGTGTGTGTGTGTGTGTGTGTGTGTGTGTGTGTGTGTGTGTGTGTGTGTGTCTCTCTCTCTCTCTCTCTCTCTCTCTCTCTCTCTCTCTCTCTCTCCCTCTCTCTCTCTCTTTCTTCTTTGAATAGTGTTCACCAAAGTGGTGATGACTATGCAGTGTTTATGTCATATTTCCTGACCTTGCTTTAGCTTCCGAATGTAAGCAAATTAATTAACTTTCCCTGCACGCTCATCAGCAAAGCCTGTGTGCAGTATCATCATCATTTCAACACATGCGTGTATTCTGTATTCATGCCCATTTTACAGGAGATGCACATGAAAAGAAAAACATTGCTAAGATTAAGAGTACTTTTGTCCTTTTCTAAGATAATGTGAGGGGGGGGGAAGACAAAGGAGTTTGGGTGACGGGTCAGCAATAACAGTTTCTGACCTCTCCTTGCCTTGCTTATATAGAAAGATAGAAGGAAACTATCACGGTCAGAAAAGCGTGGGCGTGTTCAGGAGATGATATTGAACAAAAATGGTACATTTAACATGTGTCAAAGGCCAGTGTGGCGTGTTTTGAATGGTCCGTTGCTAGCTACTTGTAGTTCTATCTGATAAAAAAAGAAAGATGCAGCTGACTTTCAAACACCTTGTGTCTTCTGTGTCATGTGTTTTCTCTAGGAGGGAACATGAGTAGGGCCAAAAAGTTCATCTTCGTTTGTTACTTGTTGTCATTTTGATTGTGCAGTTATTGTTTTCCTTTTTGAATTGAGGTTGAGTACGTAATTCATGTTTCTATTTGTTTGGTTTACGTTGACTATTGAAACAAATGTGTGTGTTTTACTAAAGCGAACAAAAGGTTAACATGCGAAGGTAACATTTACGGGTTGGTTCTTTCGCATTTGTTGCATTTTTGGACTCTGGCTCCTAAGTGACTGAGACCCAGCCAGCATGATTCTGCGTGACGCATGCGTTATTTCTGCGTTTTTCATGCGGGGATGCGTACGGCCTCGTGACACCTTCGCTTCGCGCGCGTTACTTTTCGCCAACTTTTACGCAGATTGTCGCATTCGAAACGACTTCACCACGCAGTGTTTAGCACGCATGGATTCAATGAAAAGGTGATTGCAATTTTTGTTTTTCCTAATTTTATACCGTGGGTTTATGCATTTACTTCATGAAATAATTTATTATATTTTATGTTATTAAAAAATATTTACTTTTAAATTTTGGTTATGAATAGTTATTCTTCTTCAAAAACTTTTTATATTTTTTTTAGAAAAAAAATTGCATACAGACTTTCAATCCGTTATTTTTCAGTTTATCTTAAGACGGTTTCGGTAAAAAAAAAAATGCATTTAAAAGTTTAATAAAAATATTTTTATTTTATGTATAAATGGTTTTCCCATTTAATTTTTATTTAATCATTTTGTTATTACCAACATTTATTTGCTTAATTGTTATCCTGATTATTTTTATCTTAAAATAAATATGATTATTTTAATTTGTATTATCATTATAATTGTTTTAGCATGTAATATAATTATTGTAATGGGGATTTGGTATTGTTGTAGGAATCAGCTTTCCACAAAATAATGTCGTGGAAAAATCTAGGCAAAGCATAATAAAAATATTATATGAACAGAAAAGATAACTGAAATCTATATGAACACCCATAACAAAACGATAAAAACATTTAAAAAATTCAGATTAAACAAAAAAATGTAAACTAAAGTAACTTTGAAACTAATTATCTACTCAAAATAAAGGCTGATGTTAATGGTTACATAAAATTTGTTCTCAGCATATTTTCATTTTATTTTATTTTGCTTTGGAAGAAAATCTCTATGAAAGTTCAATTTCAGGGGAGACAGTTACCTTGACTGAAAAGAGCAATTTATTGAAGTTATTTCCCTTGTCTGTCAGACCTACTCCAACTTCCTGTTGGCAAGAAGTCTGTCAAATCCACATTGTATCGGCGTTTTTTTGCTTTTTCTTCATATTGACTTGTATTTTTGACTTGCTTATTGGATGCAAGGTAATCTTATCCTTCTCTCTGAAATGAAGATTGACTTCTTTCAAGAATAGGTAAGTTGATCAACTGAAGGAAAGATTTGGGGATTTGAATTTTTGATAGCTCGCGGCTTCGGCTTCCGAGTTTGATGGCAGAGAGAATTTCTCACACTTTCGATTTTTTTTTCGCCTAGAAGAACACTGTTCTATTCATTCATGTTTGTTTTGTCTGAAAGATGGATGAATGAACTAACTTTTCCAAAAACATAAAGTTGATTGATGCAGTGGTTTGTTCTTAAGGAGTTGTGGAAGAGTGAAAATACCATCCGAATCCCGATTCGCGGGTCGCTCACGGCACCATAAAAACTGAATTTTCGTTTATCATTTTATGTCTCATTGTCTGTTTCTTGGTGAACTTTGGTTGGTTCCTAATCTGGTCGAGTCATTGCGGCAGCAGTTGTCAGGAGCTTTAGTAGTAATACTAATAGGCTCTTCATATATCTGTTTTTTTTTAATTTGTATCTTTTTATTTTTCCACAGATGTTCAACTTTCAGTTCCGCATACTGACATAGACTCATAGTCATAGTGGAATATTCTGTGTCTGAGTCTCGGAAAAGAGAAAAATTACCCTTGTTCCCGAGGCATGCATAGACTAGAGAGGCAGGCAGAGGCTGTGTCAGCGTGTGCAGTGATAAAGTTGAAAAACAGATTTTTTTGAAATAAAAATAAAAAATACATCACAGAGAAAATAAATATACTAATTTAGTGAAATTGAGATGCTTATATTTAATAATTAATATTCCAGTTTTGATGTTTGCGTGTTACTGTTACTGTTAGGTTTGGGAATCAATGTGATCCTATTTAACTTCCAAGTATTTATTTTTTCAGAAAGCTTTGACTTGAGTATGACGGTGCTCACTGCTTGTTTGAACTGAAGGTGAAGAAAGCTGAGATGGACAGTGACCTTAACACCGCCACCGATGCCAGTAACGCAGACTGTCGTTCCGTCCCGGCAAGGTGAAGATGAACAGGTATGGCTCGATAGCAATGAGTGTCTCATTCAGAGTCATTGATAGTGACACTGACAGCGTCTTTTTGTTCTGTGACTTTGGCTTATTTTGTGTTTTATTCTTTTAGTTATAACCAGATGTGTCAAACAAATTCAGCTGATCTCTTTTACTGTTTTACTTTTAGTGAAACAAATGTATTGTTTCCAGCAAAGGGAAAAAAAATCGGGTGGGGGCGGTTGGTCGATTTTATTTTTATATTTAAATTTTTATTTTATTTTAATAGTTTTATTGATGTTTGTTTTTAATTAACACAGGCATCTCATTGATGAGAAAGTGTGAACTGTGTCCGCGGGATGCCAGAGAAGAGTAACGTTTCATCCAAAGGCTGCAAAATTGAATTTAAAATTTAACCTTTTTGATGAATATTTTTGAATGAATACAAAAAGTTCTAGTGTTTGGAGGAAAAGTTAAGGTCAGTTCAACTTTAAACAAGGATTTTTAGTGTGTGTTTGTTCTTCTGTCTAAGAAAAAAAAAAAAAATCTGCTTGAAGTAAATACACACAAAAATTTTCATCTCCAACTGCTGAGTCCCTACATCTTTTTACCCCATCAAATGCCACTCTGTATGCCCCTTTAAAAATTGATTGCAATATATATATTCCTCATCTTCTCCTGAATTCAAAAATATAGAGATGTCACGTTTACTTTGAACATTTGCTCAGATTGTTTTTTAGTGCTGATGGTTTCTTTTCAGGCCGACAGATTGTCTAAAATATGTATTGCTTCATGTAAATGACTTTTTGTTCTTCTTTTCTTCCATTCAGCGGACACAAGACTATGAGCAGAGCAGAGCGGCAAGATAAACATCAGTTCTTGCTGCTGGAGAAGGTTCTACAGGAGCAGATGGACCTGATGCGACTAATTTAGTAATTGGTCGCCAAAGAATCATGGTGGAGCCAGAGCCTGTGCTACTGTTCGATGGAGTCATCTTTTTACTGTTGAGTGTGGAAGATGTTGAAGGCACATGATGGATCTGTCGAAGGAGTGATCACTGGTAGGTGGCTTTGAATGCTATTGTTGAAGCAGACCAGTCATGCCTGTGCTATTTTCCCCAGATAACTGTAGCAAGATCTTGTGAGAGTGACATGTTATTGTTAGACGCTCTTTAGGCTTTAAATGTTACCTTGAGTGTGTGCTTTTTTGAGGATGCCAGATGTCATCACGGTTCACGGGTGTATCTTAACTGTTCATCAGTTCTCAGTCATGACCAGTTTCCCATTATCCTGGGAATTCATGCAAGGTTTATGCGTATTGGTCACATTTGTGAATTTAACCAACACATTTTGATGATAAAACTATGCTTATGGGTACGCACAATGATGGGCCTCTTTTTCTCATGTGGGGTGCGGAAAATGCATGCACCACTTTGTTTTCTGTGATCATTGCATCTGTGAGAAATAATGCAAATATTGCTCTGTGGCCAGAGCTGCCATCTGCTAGGTTTTCAGGGATGTAACAGAAATTGCTACGCTGTTTCCTCAAGTTCAAAATTGCAAGTGCTACACTCAAGCAAATAATCACAAACATGCAACAGTGCCTTCTTGTGAGTTCTGATTCTCACTTTGTGTAGGCATCGGATTATGGGTCAGAAAAAAATTGTCCACACTGAATAGTATCACGGTTGACGCTCTCTTCTAACTATGTTTGTGCTTTCCAAATGAAGATTTGTGAGATAGTATTGAATGATTGATGCAGGTCACCTGAGGTGTGTGATTACATTTTATGACAATGCTACACTCAATCACCATTTGCTCTTCTGAAAACTTTTTTTTTTAAAGCAAGTGCGATTATTGATTTTTTGTTCCAGGTGACAGTATGATGCTTCCAGATTGAATTGTTTGTATGTGAAGAAGAGCTGTCTGAATATTTGATTTTTGGAATTCAGTTGGCTTGTTTTGTTTGTTTCAGATCCATGACCATGAGCTCGGTGTGGTTGGTGGACATGAACTAAAGACGACTACTGATGCTGTGATGACGAAGGTGTTCCATAGGCTACACGGTTGCTGACAGGGGGCTCTGGGGGAGGGCAGGGAAAGAGACCATGGTGTACGCTGCGACTAAAAGCCATCGACAGTGAGTTGTTTTTCATAATTTGTAAAATCATCCTGGTCCTTTTAGGAAGAAGATAAAATCCATGTCTACAAAACAACAAGTTATTTCTGTCTCAAATTTTGTTCTTTGGAATCAATTTTAAATTTGCCATGTTTCACATGTGAATGATAGTTGTCAAAGCTTTTACGCTTAACATTAAATTGCTAGAAGCCAAGTTCCTGAGCTCATTTGTCAGTGTCATGGATTTTCGACTACATACGAAATAAGGATGTTAGCAAACGGTATGATGTCGTCACATATGCGTCTGCACGTCACAGTACATGTATTATGAATTTTCGAAGGCCCCCAAAGAAAAAGTCATAGTAAAGGTAACTTTAACCACTTGACTGCCTTATGACGGGTATACCAGTCATGCGCTTGTGCAGCCGCAGCGCCTTAGGACGGGTAAACCCGTCTTCTCCGTTCCGGGATTTTCCAGAAATGCTACGTCACTGCTGACACACAAATAGCAGCCAATGGCTTGGTAGGATACCTCATTCTCATGAATAAACATAAATGGTGACGCGGTTTTGCGTTTGAAGGCTATTTTCGGCCTTGTCGACAGGGTATGGGAGAGAAATCTCGACTCGTCAAAATGGCTAACGGTGACTGTCGACCGGGCCCTAGTAGGGAAAAACAAAGCCGGACTGACGCTACAGGCGGTGCAAATGATTATGGATACTGACAGGGGAAGGGGGAGATCTTCTTTCGGACAATTCGTTGGAAACAGGTAGATGACAGTGATTATAATCCTTTCTTGGAGCGAGCAAAACAGCCCCCTGTGTTTGATCCACAGGCACCGGAAGATGCGCCGGGCTGATTTTTCAAAAGTTCATATTTAAACATCATTATAAGCCAAACTAATTATCATTTCCATGATTAGACACTAAAAACAGATTCTTGGTTCAATTTCCTTTAAAAACAACATAGGTTTTACTTACCTACCTACTGCCAGTTTGAAGCTAGATTTTTTTGTGAATTATTACACCCCAAACTCCAATATTCCCTGGCAGTCAGGAATGCACATACCCAAGTTTTGATTGGCAGCGAAATGGTTAAAACAAATATTAGGGTAGGTATTTTTTTTTACTTCTCTTCTACAAGGATTACAATGTGTTGTAATTTCCTAACTCAAGTATAGTTGGTGTGTTGTAAAAGCGTATGGTGTGTATGCAAGTTTGTGTGTCTGTATGATTTTTAGCAAGTTTACAGGCGTCAGGAAATAAACTTGAGACTTTTCTCAAATCAGTGATAGTTGTTTGATGATCTAAGTTCATGTTATTTTTTGTTTTGTCATGCAGAGGCTGTTCCGTGAAGCTGTACGGGTGCCACAGGTCAAGACCTTGAAGACGGCCGTTCAAGACTGGTTTTTGGAAGCCTGTGATAAAAGAAAGAGACAACAGGCCATGGAAGAGCCTTCATGATTTGGTTTGCAGTAATTGAACTTTGTAATCTCTGTAGGCTTATTTACAATGCTAGTTGCAAAAATTTGATGAATGTAAGATTTGACTCGCCTGAGAAATTGCTAGTGAGTAATTGTATTTCACAGTTCAGGTCTGTGTGGCTGATGGGTAATGTACAGAAGAGTCTGGGGTTTTGTTGGACATTATTTAAGCTAAGCTTTAAACTTCACACTCTTCTACAGATGATGTTCAGACATGATGTACCCTTTTAGGTTGTGTCAGAACGACAGAAGACTAAACTGGAAGTGCTCAACTACCATTACTATCAGTGGAGACGCATGGATGCATTTGAACTTTTCTTGTGGGTATCCCATACTAAAAATGTAGAATACATGATTCTGGAAAAGCTGTTCAAGGGCACTTACACACTATATTCGATTTTTAATACACGACTCAAACCTTCAGGCTAAATTAAAATGAATAAAATACAAGTATAAAGAGTTCAGAAAAGAAGAAAACAAAAAGTGAACAAATAGAAAGAAAAGGTTTTAACAATTCCTTGTCATTTATGGGAGTCGAACGCAAACAACCTAGGCAGCTTGAAGGAGACAATGCATAATGCGGGTTTTTGTTGTTCTTTATTATTTTTTGGAGTTGAGTTGAGAATTTAGAAGCGAGACTAGAAATATACTTTTTTTTTTTTGCTGTTAAAACCGTTATGATTGGATTTCTATAGATGTAAGTCTTGGTGCACCTGATAAAAATTTAGCCATTGAATGCAGGCAGTGTAAGGTAAATGAAGCAAAGTTCTCTCCGAAACAGCAAAAAAAATGCATTTCAATTATATTGATCCTCGCCACCTTATTTTGTTTGCTGAGCAGCTGGCCGCTGGAGACTTGTCTATCATTTTGTGAGTAAGCTGCGTGTTTTACATCCATTTTGAGATGGCAAACCTATGTTTTACGCAGTCTGATAAGTTTTTGAGTCACTTGAGAAAAAGTGACTCTATGTAATCGGTCAGTGTTAGTCTGTCCGGCCGGCCGTCCGGCCGGCCGTCCGTAGACACCACCTTAACGTTGGACTTTTCTCGGAAACTATCAAAGCGATCGGGCTCATATTTTGTTTAGTCGTGACCTCCAATGACCTCTACACTTTAACGATGGTTTCGTTGACCTTTGACCTTTTTCAAGGTCACAGGTCAGCGTCAAAGGAAAAATTAGACATTTTATATCTTTGACAAAGTTCATCGGATGTGATTGAAACTTTGTAGGATTATTTTTTACATCAAAGTATTTACATCTGTAGCCTTTTACGAACGTTATCAGAAAAACAAGGGAGATAACTAGCCTTTTCTGTTCGGCAACACACAACTTAACGTTGGGCTTTTCTCGGAAACTATAAAAGTGACCGGGCTCAAATTTTATGTGAACGTGACTCATTGTGTTGTGAATAGCAATTTCTTCCTGTCCATCTGATGCCTCATATAATATTCAGAACTGCGAAAGTGACTCGATCGAGCGTTTGCTCTTCTTGTTTTTAATTTATGAGTTTTATGTCATGTTTTTTTTTTAAATTTATGAGTTTATGTCATGTTGGTGTGCTTATACATATCAGTGGAGAAGGGGCATTGAATAAGTGTTTCTTTTTGATATCATTGTTCTGAATTTTGACTATTAGCTGGCATTTTACCTTTTGTTTCATTATTGTAGTTGTTACTTTTGTGTAGTGAAACTTGATAACTCACTGCTGCCCATGTCTAGGTTGTGTCAATTGTTTTTTCTTCACTGAACGTACCACTGATTATCAATGATGACATCAGTGTTTTGTTCTGTTTTTTCTCTGGCATTTGAATTTGCTTCAAATCATTGTGAACTTTTTTTTCCATGCAAAGTTACTGGTATATGTGAATATGTTAACACACTTCAAATCAAAACCTGAAATGTCTCCTTTTTAAAAGTAATTTTTTTAATTTCTTTTATTTAAATGGTACACATTCATATGATTGTCTCCCTTTTTTTTCCTTTTTTTTTTTTTTTCCTTTTTTTTTTCTCTCTCCTTCTCTTATTTTGTTTTTTTCTTTCTTATTCTTCGGTTTGTTCTTCCTTTTATCTTCTTATCCTCTTTCTCTTGCTTGTTCCTTGTCCCAGTATGCTTTCACGCCGCCCCATCTAATTATTTTGTGCTCCATCCACGTGAATTTCGTTCAGCTGCCTTGTCCGAAATGTGTGTGGGGCACATATGTATGTTTAATGTCAATGTTCATGTTTCAAGTTCCTTGCTTTGTGAATTGCATACCAATGTTTTATGCAGTCGTGATAGATTCTAAATGTATGTGTTATCCTAGTTTGGTGTACATTGACTGGATTTCGATCCCTGGAGAATGGGCATTAACTAAGTGTTTGTTTGTGATATCATTAGTAATCTGAAGTTCAACTATTAGCTGGCTTGTAGAACTTTTTTTCTCTTTTTGTTGCTGTTCTGTATTCAAACATGTTGATACAACTCACTGCTGCCTATGCCTAGGCTGTGCCAATTATTTATTTATTTGTTTACATCAATGTGATATAGTGACGAGTGTACATCAAAATTCTCTCTTATAAGTTATACTGGATTCTTCACTGCATGTACTACGGCGTATCGATGATGACTATCAGGGTTTTGTTCTATTTATTCTTTGTTCTGCCAATTTGAATTCTGCTTTGAATAGTATTTTGATCATTTTTGTTTCCGTGCTGCTGGTATGTCAAAATGCAGTGAAATTAAAACCTGGAAGTCACAATGGCAATAAGCGAGATTCAAATCTCTCCTTTGTTTTAATCAATTTATTTGACTGCATTTTTGTTTTAGAACTTGTACATAATTATGATCATCTCTGTTATCGAACCTGCACGCTTGACCTTTGTCTTTCTGGATCAATACAATGTTGTGCACTGCCCATTATTTGTTTGTGAGTGCGTAAAGCGGTTGTGTGGTCTGCGTAAAATTGTGTAGGTCAATCGTGACATCTGCGTGGAGAGTGCGTCAAATGCGTGAGAATGCGTAAAGCAATTGTGACATCTGCGTGGAGAGTGCGTCAAATGCGTGAGAATGCGTACAGCAATTGTGACATCTGCGTGAAGAGAGCGTAAAAAGCGCGTAATGCCTGAGAATGCGTCAATAATTCGTGACATCTGCGTGGAGAGTGCGTAAGATGATCAGGACATCTGCGTCAAGAGCGCGTTAAATGCGTAAAGCAATCGTGTCGTCTGCGTGGAGAGCGCGTTAATAGCGTGAGAATGCGTAAAGCAATCGTGACGTCTGCGTGGAGAGTGCGAATTTGTCTTGGTGTCAAATAAGCGTGCGCTGGAGGTGCGTATGGTCTGCGTAATCTGAGGGAAAACGAGTGTGTCACGCATGTATTTCGCTTTGCAAAATCGCTCGCGTTACGCATGCGTCCAGTGCAGTTGTTACGCAGAGTTTGGCGACTGCGACACGCATTCGCTGCGCAAAATTTTGCTGGCTGGGGACCGTTGGGAAGACATTTTTATTTGAAACCTTATCCTTGCATTCCTATGCATCAACTTGGAGGACTGCCTTTTACGAATCATGTACACTTTTTGGGGCTGATGTTTGTTATTATTTCTTCTTCTTCTTCTTCTTCTTCTTCTTCTTCTTCTTCTTCTTCTTCTTCTTCTTCTTCTTCTTCTTCTTTCTCTCTCTCTCTCTCTCTCTTTGTCTTACGCTCTCTCTCTCTGTCTCGCTTTCTCTCTCTCTGTCTCGCTTTCTCTCTGTCTCTCTTTTTCTGCATGACCATTTTTTGGCCTCACTTTTATCCTTTTGAATTTGTAGTGTGCAGTTTTGGTGTCTGGGATTTTAGTCTGTAGATTCTTCCCTTTTAAATATTACGCACGAATATTCAATAAGCAAACCTAAAAGACATCTGATATGACACTTTTTTAGAAACAAAAACACAAAAAACAGTTCTTGCATGTGGAACACTTCAAAGGAACAATAATTCTATTGAACAGTTGTGCCAAGTTACCAATAAAAATTTCATTTTCGTTTGTAAGTTGGTTTGCCATGGTCGGGACCAATTGATCAAGAAGCAAAGTATCTAGGTTTCCATCACTTTTCTGTATTCATTTTTGTTCATCTTAGTCTCCTTTTTTTTTCTTCTTTTTTTATAGAGACGATATTCGTTAGACGTAATTCTCCAAAGCAGCCAACCGCTAAGTGAATGAACCACTTGCTCATACCAAAAGTAAAAAACAAAATATTACGACAACTAAAAACAAAACCTATATAAAAAATCCCTATCTGTTATTGAATTATGTGTCCGAGTCTTATAGAATAAGAGAACTTTTTGTCCATTTTGTAAAACTCATGTTTTAAAGTTTTCAGTAAGTTGTTGCAGGCCGTTTAAAACTGGTGCTAGAAAGGATTGTGTGATTTATGTCTTGTCTTGTCTTGTCTTGTCTTGTCCCTCTTTTAATTCAAGTCAGTCATTAGATTTCCCAGCAGTTACAAGACAAGTAGAGGTGAAGGGTTCCTACTCAAATAACTATGCATAGTAAATGTACTGTGTACTTTAATAAGTCTATGTTCAGTAGTGATTTAGTGTCAAATACTATGGTCATCTTTGCAGCATGTGTTTGCAACTCTTGAGACTTGAGCTTAATTCTTGAAATCCATCCATGACAGAAATTCATTTAAATTTCAAATGGAAAGATTATTTCATGTCAGACTTGTCAGGATCTTCACAAAGCACTTAGATTTTCTGTAAGATCTGTTTGAGTTTTTGTTTTTCTTTATTTTTATGCATGTTTTATGGCTGTATTTAAACCGCAAAATATCAAGTTTAAAGTCTCACTTTGTTTTCGAACAGAAAATGGCAAATCTCGATCACTACCGACAGTGATGAGTGCATGAACGTCATTTAGAAATCGATCTTATGTACAATCTTCATTTTTGAGTGCATTTTATTGCAAATGACAAAATGCATGGCATTGAAGAACATTGCTACAAACATGACGCAAAAATCGTATTCTATAAAATGATGCTCAAATGTTCTAGATGGTCCAAGTATTTGCAGTCATATTTCAGTGTTTGTATGTCTGCTTTGCGTCGGCAGGGGTCACACACTTGTCCCTCACTAGCTTGAACCCGACAGTTGTACTACTGATCGGAATGCGCTTCAGTATGTTTCTTCCTCTCTTCCTGCATATTGGTTTACAGCTGACTCAGGGTGAGTTTAAGAGACATTCAACTATAGCTCTTACATACAACGCAATGATCTGTGTTTATTGCTAAAGAAGCAGGGATCATGCACACCCGCCTGAAAGGTTGAACACTGCGCTCTCAGCTGCACGAACAATAAAAATTGCTCCCTTGCTGCTGTATGCCCTGTCAGGATCGAGATCTCGGAAGATCTTTCGGGGGCGGTGCGTTAAGATTAAGAAGGCAAGCAGCTGTTTCAGCAAAACATACACACCTTTATTTTACAGACGACGTGCAAACCTCTCCCGTCAAATCGGTGGAAGGTAAGTTATGCTCTGGTCAGCTGTACATGGTGCAAAGCACTGCAGCTCCTTTATACCCCCTTGACCCCCTGTATATACCCCCAGATCTTTTGCAGTTTGAATTTTTTTGCTTGCACATGAACGCTTGTTTCTAACACATGACATCAAGCACTCTTCAACTGAGGGACTATACTGTGGAATTTCTTGCAGAATGTGTCAGGGTCGCATCACCACAATGACATCCTAATCCACGTGACTCACTAGCTTCCTCAGAAGTACCATTAGTAATGTTAACTCTTTGTGACTGCACACGTGCTGCAGCTGTTAATAGATTGGCAAATGTCTTATGCCTGTACTGCTGTAGTGATCATACTTGTGTATGTGGCTGCCTTTGGACTGAGATACGTGTCTAATAATGTTATCTAGCGCTAGGAGTATTGGTCTCGATTGCTGCCTGGAATTTTGGTTTAATTGCCTTGAGGTTTTTTCTGCATTAGATTCTAAGAAGCATGCTGGTTGTAGTAATGTTCTTTTGCTGGTTTGATTTGATTATGCTTATTAATGAGTTTGCGCTGTAGAGGCTGGTACATGCTGGGATTATGATTTGACAAGAATGCACTGTGTTGTACCATAACGTGGCCGTCCATCCTCAGGACGCAGATCTTGTGTACTTTGTCATTAAGTACATCTTTTGGCCAAAGCTCAAATTGGGTATGGCTGCTTGGATGATTGTACAGTGTGACTTGAAAACTGTCTATCTGTCTGTCTGTCTGTCTCTGTCTCTGTCTCTGTCTCTGTCTCTCTCTCTCTCTCTCTCTCTCTCTCTCTCTCTCTCTCTCTCTCTCTCTCTCTCTCTCTCTCTCTCTCTCTCTCTCACACGGCATGTTACATATAGCTATTACTTACCATACGGGGATGCTGGCATGCAATCACAAAAGAGGACATGTTCACTGTATGTGATCAAGCCCATAACCTTGTCAACGCATGTCTCTGGCACAATTCTCAGTTGACTGGTGTGGTAGTTGGTTGGTTGACTGGTTGGTTACAGAATAGGGTTGATTTAACATTCTTGTGTATTATTTATTTATCTAAAGTAACAGAGATCAACAGAAATTAAAATAACCAAACTGCACGGGAAAAATGTCCGGTTCCATCACACAAACGAAAAGTTATTTATAGTTATTATTATGATGGTGATGAATAGTATTACTAGTGTGTATTATTATTATTGGTGTTCTGGCTTTTACATTTAGAATTTTGTAATCAAAGTCGCCTACATTAAATATTTTATTTTTTAAAAACGAGGAACAAAGTCATGTTGATAAAACCATCAGTGCAAAATTACATGTGCCTATGTATAGTATACCCAGCAAAATTTGTAAGAGGTGTTTAGAAATTGAAAATGTACCACAGAACAGAGCGTACTTCAAACTGATGTGCTGTTATTTGACATATGCAATATCTGTGCAAAAATTAGCAAGCAGTGGAATCAAGCTGCACGACGTCATATTTTTGTCTCTGTCTGTCAGTCTGTCCATCTGTCTGTCTCAGTCTGCCTGTCTGTCTGTCTGTCTGTCATTCGCAGCCTGTATATACATTGTCTTGCTGACTTTGTGTGTCTATGTCTGCTTGCCGTTTCATCAATAGATTGCTGTAAATACAAAGCGGGTATTAAATGCATTAATATGATAGACGTGTTAAAAATGACTCCCAAGCACACTAGTAGTATGCCGCGGCTGTGGAATTTTGCGTGTTATTTTTTATTTTATGGGGTTATTATTTTACAATAATATTAATGATGACGATTGCCTCTAGCTCTATGACACAAACCTTGGAATAATTCAGTGCTGTCAGTGCTTTAAGAAACACAATTAAATGACAACGCAATAACATCACTTCAATTTCAAAATGATAACAACTAAGGCACACAATATTACAGCCCTGAAAGTCCAACAAATGGTGTACTCGCCTTTGGCTAGTGATTCTGAAAATATACTAGCCAAAGAGCAAAATTTACTAGCCAAACCAACAATTTGTTTTAGCAACTGTACTCGCATTTGGCCAGTTGATGAACATTTCTACTCGCCAGTTACATGTTTCTGCTCGCCACTTCCAGGCCTGTATTATTGCAACATGATTGCTTTAACACCACACATGAAACGTTTATGTAAAAAAGACATAGCAAAAATAATGTCAGGCTACACACACATAGGCAGGGGTGTTCAAGGACTTTTGCCAAGCTTTTTGCTGATATGACTGACAAGAGAAAAGATAGAACATATAAACATAAATGTCATCAATTTTATCTCTGCCAACGTTGCAATGATAGAGATGAATGATCCTTGTGTGAATATGTTTGAAACTAGACTGATGACTCTGAATATTAGCGCAGGGAACATATATATCTTGATGAATGTGTGTAATGGACCAATTGGATCAGGTTTATTAACAGTCCAGGCCTGAGGCTTTTTTGTTTTTGATATTCTTCCTCTAGGCCCGCCTTCCCCCTATCCTTTTCATCTTTGACGTCAATATTTTTTTGTAATTGTGTAGATGCATTTTCTTTTGATCCCTTTTAGGGGTTTTTGTTATTTCAAATGTGTATCTTCCTATTGATTTTAAATTTTATTTCTAGATTTTGTTCAAAGTGCATAGCTAGGAATGTTCTTTCTGAAACACGTTTTTAGTGTAGACATAGCTTTTTCATGCACTGATTTTGTTTCTGCCTCACACTTTTAACACAGAATGCATTGTTCATTTATTTTAATTTGTAGTCTCATAATGATTACCAACTTCAGGTACTGACTGATATGATTTGCCATGCTCTTTTTACATGTAGTCAAGTTTTGACTAAATGTTTTAACGTAGAGGGGGGAATCGAGACGATGGTGTGGTGTATGTGTGTGTGTGTGTGTAGAGCGATTTAGAGAAAACTACTAGACCGATCTTCATTAAATTTTACGTGGGAGTTTCTGGGTATGATATCCCCAGACTTTTTCATTTTTTTGATAAATGTCTTTGATGACGTCATATCCGGCTTTTCGTGAAAGTTGAGGCGGCACTGTCACGCTCTCATTTTTAAACCTAATTGGTTGAAATTTTGGTCAAGTAATCTTCGACGACGCCCGGACTTTGGTATTGCATTTCAGCTTGGAGGCTTACAAATTAATTAATGAGTTTGCTCATTAAAGTTGTCATTAAAATCGATTTTTCGCAAACAGATTTAAAATTGATTGCACCGTATTCTTCATGACATTCTGAATCTAAAAATATATACATATGTTATGTTTACTCTTAAAATGTGATCACAATTAACGAAAATAGATTAATTAGTCTTACGATTAAAATTTAAGAAATCGATCCCAAAATGATTTCATCTTATTCTTTATCGTTTCCTGATTCCAAAAACATATAGATATGATAGGTTGTATTCAAAACAAGCTCAGAAAGTTAACACGAATACAGAAAAGCGCGCTTTCCTGCTTAGCACAATACGCTACCACGCTATTCTGGCGTGTGCATATCACTGCGTTTTGCACCTGGGAGGTGAGCGATTTCCTTCTCACGGGGATTGACGAAGCTGTACTGTCTTGGTGAAAAAAATACAGTGCGTTCAGTTTCATTCCGTGAGTTCGACAGCTTGACTAAATGTAGTAATTTCGCCTTACGCAACTTGTTTTATTCTCATATCAGTCCCTGTTTTAGCTAACTGTCAAAAAGTTAAAGAATATATTTCTTTCACCTGCGTATGAACTTTAACTTAAAATGTAGCTGGTTTGTCAAGTTATTTTATTTGTAAAACAATGAGTATTAGTTTTTGTCCCCTTTAGCATGCCATGTTTTACAGAAAAGGAGCAATTCAGTTGTGCACCCGACCCCCCCCCCCCCCCCCCCACCCCCACCCCTCCAAATCCTTTTTGGTGAAAAGCAATATACGTTAATGGTAGATCCAACTGTGCGTGTGTTTATTTTTGTAAGTCTTGAAAACAAGAAACATCTATGAAACATCTATGATATCTTCATTTACATGTTTTTGAAATGTGAAGGAAAAAAGCCTGTCCGCCTGGCTGTTTATGGTTATTATGATTTTTATGTTGCATCTACTTATGTGTGCTTTTGTCTGTCTGTCTGTCTGTCTGTCTGTCTGTCTGTCTGTCTGTCTGTCTGTCTGTCTGTCTGTCTGTGCGTGCTTGTGTACTTGAGCACACATAGCATGCAGCACGACTCTCTTTGTACTTTCTTTTATGCCGTACATGACACTCAAAATGGGGAGAATATAATTAATCAACAGTTTTGCCTTGAGTCCATCACATCTTGCTTTTTGCCTTGAGTCCGTCACATCTTGCTATGTCCAGCATACAATACAGGACAGCACGCCATAGTGCTATGATAGTCCATTTAAGCGATAGCTCCTACAATTTCTGTTATTTAAAACCACTCACTCTTTTTCAGATGGGAAGGTGGATGAGGAGCATAGACCTCTGCATCCCAATAGTGAGGAGGACACTGAAATTCTCCATCTTGCCAAGGTAATGTTTGTATTCTAAATGTCCTGTGAAATGATAGGAGTCTGGTACGGAAGAGTTACACACCAATAGGGTCATCAGGTGGTGCAAGGCACAATGCACAGTCACACTCTGACTGATCATTACCTCTCCGGCATTTTGCAAGCGAGCCACACGATCTTGAGATATTAAGCTCTTTATCTGTTTCATAAGTGTCTGTCTGTCTGTCTGTCTGTCTGTCTGTCTGTCTGTCTGTCTGTCTGTCTGTCTGTCTGTTTACTTCAAAGACGTTTCGGTCGACGTACTAGTAAATGTAACATTAACTTCAGTCAGCTTATGCATGGTCAGACCCTCGAGTTTCAAATGTGTCGGTCAAGTGGTCTGATTTTTGTGCTCTTTCCCAAAAAATATCCAAATTCAGGGATCGACTCAACATTATAGGAGGTTTGACATTGAGCGGTAGCCACACTGACCTTATTAAAACCCTCCAGTTTGGCTGTAATTGATATTTTTCAAGTCACCGATGATCTGGGGTGTTTTGCATACTTGGACCTTCAGATTATCCAAAAGGTAAGTCCAGGAGCTTTACATCGGGTGAGAGTGGCTACTGCTCAATGTCAAACCTCCTACTGTTGAATCATCATAGAATTTGTTTATTTTCGAAAGAGCACAAATGTCAGACAAATTGACTTACAAAATCAAAACTTGCTGATATGATGAGACCTAAGCTGAAGTTAGTGTACACCAAATATGAAGTACATGTAATTCGCTCAACATATGTAGAAGTAATGAGCATATTTATTGGTGTCAATGTTATGGGTCACCCTGTACATGGCGCAGATTCATGAACTGCCTGCATTGTCTTCTGATCTCCATTAATTGTTGGAATTTGTCCACAATCTTACGCAGGAGCTCGGCCGTATTGATGACCTGCCCCCAGAGGAGGCTGCCAAGATGGTGGCCAACAAGATTCAGATGGAGAAGGAGCACGACAGGGGCTGGTACCGTATTAACGCCACGAGAGGTCTTACAGGCGGCAGAAAGCTCATCCCTAAGGTCCTGGCTACCTTCAATGATGTGAGTGCTTCTTTTCTGAATTGAAACTTGAGGCGATTACGTGTTGGTTATACTGTTTAAAAGAGTGGTGAGTGGTTCTTAATGCTACAATGTGAGTACCCCTATGCAATGTTTTAAAAGATAACCTGTTCGTTTTTTTGGTTTTTTTTTTTAAAGAGTGGTAAGTGCTTCTCAACTTGTACTGCTTTGTGTGAGGTGCACCCTGCAGAAATACACCACAGCAGATAAACAGCCAGTACATCAAGATCAATGTTTTGGAGTTGGTGATTACTAATACTGGTGCAAGATTTTGTAAGATATCAACATTTCCTTCTTTTGGAGTGGTCATCGCTAAAAACAACTTGTCTACCAATTAACTTTTAAAGTCGCTGCAGAGATTGGATTTCAATTTGTTGTGCTTCCGGTCAGGTTTTAAGGCATCTTTAAATTTAAGAAATGTAGTGATCTTTAGCTGCACAAATTGATGTTTGGCAAGCAATGTTTTCATTTTTTTCAGTCTTAGTGTTTTCTGCTTATGCCGCAGTAAGAAAGCTTTTACGACTCTGATTCATGTTCATAATGTGTTCTGGGGTTATATTTATTTTCCCTTTTCTTCTCCACCTTTTTTCATAGCCTGAGCATTTTGCTGTGTTTGTGATACTATGCACTGCAAGTGTCAACATGTTAGCTGTTGTAAATGTCAATAAAACTTAAGAGAAAACAAACTTCAACATTAAGATCCCGTGCACTCTATACATAAGTTAAAGAAGTCTTTCAAAATTCTCTCTGCACTTGGCATGGGAGACATTGTTCTGCCTTCCATCAGAGACATAGATGTTTGTCTCTGCTTCCATGGAGCGCAGATCAAGCAATCAAACTTGTTCTTGTTCAAATACGATGCAGAATATCACTTGAGCAGCAAGCATGGCCGTTTAAAGAACTTTGCTTTTCTTTGCCATGATGATTGTAATGGCTGTACATATAGTGACTTTTCATTCCATTTAAAAGTTATGGCATTTGTTTAGAAGTGCATTTCTTCCATCTGTTGGCTCATTAATATCAGGTTCTTGCATCATTTGCAAGGTCATTTATCATCAAAGAACCTGTTTGTGGTTTTGAATGGTAGCTAGCCTCTGTTTTCTCTGTCCGTCTGTCCGTCTGTCTGCCCTCCATCCATCTGTCTGTCTGTGCGTCCCTCCACTTTGTGTGATGTATTTGTCTGTTTATTACATCCTTTAAAGATTGTTATAAAAGAAGAGGGAAACGCTTATTTCATAACAGCTGATCACACATAGTTCTTATTCCTCAGGCGTCTGCGAAGGTGAGACAATCAAACGGATCAGATGGACATTATTTTGGTCTCTCTGTTTCTTTTGTCCCTACCTTGGCACCTTGTGAATAGCGCTCATACTTTTTGTTTTGATCAGTGAAAAGTGCACTCTTCATTTTGTGTATGTGGTCAGCCTGGAATCTTCGCCTGTACTTTTTTGTTTGGTATCTAGCTTTCCTCTTTTGTTCTGTTCTTTTTCAATGTTTCTGGTGAAGTTGCGTGTACATACTGTAGTGTCATCAGAGCTGAGCAGATCATCTGCTAGAAAAAGAATGTAAATTTGAGCATTTCTCAGAGACCCTTAATTGTCGCAGGACTGACTGGAATGCGATTTGCTTTTGGCCGAGATCCATGTTTTAATTGACTGCAACATTTGAAAAACGCACACACATGTTGAGCTTAATTGGCTTGCTGACACAAGTTTCAGCTGTCAGTTGTACTCCACAACACTATGAAGGTCGCGATATCTTCAGTTTGAGAGGTCATGATGTAGTTTATTTTACCCTGACAAGTAACATTTATCATCATGAATATCTCCTGTTTGGCTCACCTGAGCAATCAGGGAAGTCTCAGTAATTGGCAGTATTAGGCCAATCTGCCAGCTAACGTCTGTAGACAAAAACACGTAATGTTAAGGTTTTTTTGAATGTTATTGAAGCTAGAGCTTTGAAACTTTACATTTTTCCAGGGCTTGATGACGTTCAGATATGACCCAAGTCTAGTTGACCCTCTTCAAATTTCAAAGTCACAGGGAATTGCTGTTAAGGTCATGTTAAGGTATAACAAGAAAAAAAGGAAAATCATCAATTTCTCAAATATGTTTTAAGCTTAGAGCCTTGAAACTTTATAGTATATTAGGGCTTGGTTACATTCAGACTTGACCAAAATCTGGTTGACCCTCGTCTAATTTCAAGGTCATGGGGTGGGGGGTGGGGTGGCATGCACATTTATTTTACAGGGTGGGCCATAAAAAGTGTCCACATTTAATTTGTTGATATTTTTCCTGTAAAGTGATATTTTCTTTTCTGTTTCAGATAGAATTTGAGACAAGCATCTTAGAATTCTTTTAAAGCCTGAATGGATCGCATTCCAGTACAGGAAAGGACCAAAATCGTTGAACTTTACTTTGCTACCAATTATGTGGTTCTCGCCCAGCGCGCTTTTTGGAGAGAGTTCCCTGGCACACACTGTCCATGTGCGAGAACTGTGAAGCGCCTCGTGGATAAATTCAGGGTTATGTCCTTTATTGTTATCTGCGAGACTACCAGTGTTCCTGAATTTATCCACGAGGCGCTTCACAGTTCTCGCACATGGACAGTGTGTGCCAGGGAACTCTCTCCGAAAAGCGCGCTGGGCGAGAACCACAGAATTGGTAGCAAAGTAAAGTTCAACGATTTTGGTCCTTTCCTGTACTGGAATGCGATCCATTCAGGCTTTAAAAGAATTCTAAGATGCTTGTCTCAAATTCTATCTGAAACAGAAAAAGAAAATATCACTTTACAGGAAAAATATCAACAAATTAAATGTGGACACTTTTTATGGCCCACCCTGTAAACATTATTGTATCTAGACTTCACACACTTCTACATGTAGTGTGTAGACATTACAGCAGTCCCTCTCATGAACGGACACCCTTGGGCCATAGCAAACCTGTCCGTGCATGGCCGGTCACGGGAGGGGTGACCACACCACCCCCCCCCCCCCCATACACTCATGCACAGTCACACAGACACACACACACAACATGTTTGATTCTATGCTAACCACTTCTTGTCGCTGCCCTACACGCCACCAGGCGTGAAAGGCATTGAGTGAGTAACCACTTCTTGTGGCTACTAAACGATCCCATCCAACTCCTAATATTTTGTTAAACGTTCTGCAAAAAATGATTTGTATGAATGGTGTTGAAAAGAAGAGATAAAATAAATCCTCAAGGCAGTGAACGCACTCACCATGCACTGACATCATACGAAAGCAGCCACACAAACACAGCACAGAGGCACGTGTGCAGATCTGGATCTGGATCTGGATCTGGATTCTCTACGTTGCAGGAACCACTGTTGGTCATCTTCGCAACGGATGCGGGAGAGCGCGTAATAATAATTTAGAGTACAATAAAAGTCCTGACTTTGGTGGGACAAGTCATATAGTCCCGTCAGATGCTTTGTGAGAATAAGCCTTAAAAACCAGTTTGAATAAAAACCAGCAGATAGAGCCGCATGTCATAATTATTCTTCTTGTCTGGCTTTATTGACTGCATGCCGATCTTGTGGCTGTGACTTTTCACTCTTCAGTCGAAAATACACTGTACACAACACCGCTCTCACTCTTCCTCACTGCCTACCCTAAGCCTGATCCTTGGAAATTGTTTGGAAGAGTACACCTCTCTATTTCTCTCCAATGCTCTTCCTGCTGACATGCAGTGACACCGGACACCCCACCCCACTGAGTTTAGCCGGCAGCTACCCCCCCCCCCCCCCCTCTCTCTCTCTCTCCCCCCAGCCATGTAAGTAGTAAGGAAGAGGTATGCCTCATGCCTCGGCGCAATGCGCAATGCGCAAGGGTAGGGTCCATCATAAAGTGATAGGTTAAAGTGCCTGTGTTTAAGTAGTGATAAAGAGGGATTGCGTTTAAACGGTTTATTGCGTTTTATATTTTGTCATGTGATTTCATGTGCCTGTACCTGTTGCTCGGTACTAATGACCACTCCAGCTGGGGTAATGACAGGCTTACTGCCCCCCGGCCTTTTTTTATTGGTGCTTAACGCGGCTGGGTTACTGAGCCGCCTCCTTTCTATTGACAGTAATTGACCCTCCCTCTGTGTTTGATTGCCGGCAGTGGGGTTCACGCACAAGGTTTTGATAGGGTATGTCATAGCCACATAGGTGTTATTTTGTTTTTGTTATTTTGTTGTTGATAGACTATGTAAGAGGTAGGGTTATATGTGTGGTGGGAATAAAATGTAAGTGCAAACACACACACACACACACACACACACACACACACACACACACACACCTCCGATCACACACACACACACACACACACACACACACACACACACACACACACACACACACACATATGCGCACGTTTACACAAGTACTTCCAAACAAGAAGGTACTAAAAAGTCAGACGTAAAGAGTAACAAAACACATAAAACTGCTCACGGTAGCCTTCAAGAATTATACAGACACATAGTTATTAACTTTTCAATATGATCATTTTATTATAAAAAGTGACAACAGTCTTTTGAGTATTAAAAACCAAAAAAATTAACATTTTGCATACACATACATTAAAACAAAAAGCCAAAACATGATTGTCAATGATAATTTTTTTGGTATTCAACACCGTCTTGTTGTTTTACACTTGTCTACTTTAGATGTTTTTTTTAAAAAGCCAGGTCCTAGTTTGGTTGTTTGTCTTAAGGACTCCCATAACTTGATGTGGGGTGACTTTTGTATTTTACAATGTTGGGTTATAGTTACCGAGGTCGTTGAAGGTAGACATACCAACCGGTTCCTGGTAGCAGTTTTCAAACAGATGGCTGCTCTCCGAGTGTTTGACAGGTGTGTGAGGTAGTTCGTCTGTTGGTGTTTCTTCTTTTTGTTCTGGACTCTTCTGACACGTCTGGTGTTTTTTAACTTCTCTAGCTACAACTTCTGTTTGTGTTTTAAGTCGCTTCAACAGCCTTTCTCGGACTTTGCTCAGGTGAGTAAATTCTTCACTGTTCAAGGCCACCCCTCTTTGACTTGGTCGCACGCGTCTGTTTTTTCTGTTTCCTTGGGTGATGTAGTGTCTGATGTGAATTTTCACAAGTTTTCGCTAAGTTCTGACACTCGCAAAAATGTTTCGACCCAAAGGAAACATATCAGGTTCGGGTAGCGGTGAGCTAAACAGATACTCTTCCTCGTCAACCATCTCTTTTGTCGTTCTCAGCAACAACAACAACAACAACAAAAGTGTTAAACAACTTTTACTTCCAGGAGACTGTCTTTGTAGACTGTAGTGTAGAGTAGGCGGTGTTGTCTTGTGGCTCGATCAGGGGATTTAGTAAAAAAAATTAGACAACACCATCTTTATACATAACCTCCTTACACTATGACATCAGTTACTATTTTTACAACAACAGGTTTAGACTTGTTGCGTTAACACATCTCTGAAAAAGTGCTATGAGCTTATGGTCAGGGTTTTGGGGGTTAAAAATAGAAATGATGTCACGGAGCCTTGTACCCTGACTCTTTTTGATGATGAAATACATTGCAAGCAAAACACAAGTAGAACTTAACATCTCCTGTAATACCTGTTCGTTGGTTTTTATAACACAATCCAATAACGCAACAACAACTAAAAAAAAAACTTCAATGTCTTTGTGATTCGGTTTTAAAACAAAACTATCAAAATATTCAATATTCCCCTGACCAGCATAATACACACCAACCCAATGAGACCCAACCTTATGCGCTGGGTCTGTGTTTATGACGTAAGACGAGGGGTGAAGTAAATTTATCTCAGAAGGAAGTTGGTCTCTGGCGTAGACACCCATAAACGACCGTCTTGCCAAGGGGTGTCTTAACAGTAGGCGAGAGATCTCTAGACCATTCATGATGTAAAATCAGTGATAACCTGCCTACTCCGAGCAATTTCTAGCAACGAGGCCATTTCTGTATACACAATAACGCGAACAGGCTCTACCAGGGGTACACTAAACTTTAGTTCCAGACGCAAACCCCCCCACAGCGCACCAACTCAAGCTGATCTCCATCCAACATTGACGGTGACAAGTCGAATACATACAGCGTATAACCTCCGGGATAGTCTTCATAGGCAATTCCGTTACCAGCGTCACTAACACCCACCCCTGTTCCTGTGGTCAAACTAAAGAAACTTCCCACATACTGTCTGTTTTCAAAGTCTGGTGTTAGTGGTTTTGCAGAGACTTGTTTTCCAGTAACATAGAGACAGAGGAAATTCAAGTTGTGAGTTTTAAAGTTGAATGGATTTTTGGTGTAGCTATCGTTAAATGCAGCGAGCTCTACTAGTCCTACTACAACGCGTGTTGGTAGCTGACTGAGAAACAAATTGTCTAAAACAGCACTGAGGTTTCCACGCGGGATCCCGTAAGATTTTATAACTACTCTTTTTAGATGGTATTTGGCTGTGGACCTCTCCAGGGTTTTTACGTGAGCAAGCCTTACAGCTGGATTTAGTTTTGCTTTTCTGACAAACAAAGAGATGTGTGTAATCACCGTTAGGTAAGCAGGGTTTAGTCCGTGGGCCATCAAATTAAACAGAGACACACCTACTACAATATAAATAACAAAAATCTGACCCAAAAAATACAAGCTCACTACGAGGGGTGTGATAACCAAAAACACGCCACAATCGAGAGAATCTCTTAGTATCAGTAGTTGTCTCTTCTAAGACGTTAGTATCAACAGTGGTATCTTCAGCAGACAAGGCGTCCTCAGCCATAACTACTCTGAATGCTGTCCAAGGCTATCAGATGAGATCCATATGTTAAATGACGTTGGGTACCCAAACCAATACACTAAATACTCTTTTTCCCCCTTACCAAGTAATTCTTTTAGTACTTTGTCAATACAATACATTTTTTTCTCTCCTACTTTTTGTAATTCTTCTTTGGGCGGGGATATAGCTCAGTTGGTAGCGCGCTGGATTTGTATTCAGTTGGCCGCTGTCAGCGTGAGTTCGATCCCAGGTTCGGCGGAAATTTATTTCAGAGTCAACTTTGTGTGCAGACTCTCTTCGGTGTCCGAACCCTCCCCCCGTGTACACTACATTGGGTGTGCACGTTAAAGATCCCACGATTGACAAAAGGTTCTTTCCTGGCAAAATTACTTAGGCACAGTTAATAATTGTCTACTTATACCCGTGTGACTTGGAATAATAGGCCGCGAAAGGTAAATATGCGCCGAAATGGCTGCAATCTACTGGCCGTATAAAATTTCATCTCACGCGGCATCACTGCAAAGCGCCTAGAACTGTACCCACGGAATATGCGCGATATAAGCCTCATTGATTGATTGATTGATTGTAATTCTTCTGCGTGATCGTCTTTCAGTTTATAGGTCACTGGAGTTGATTTCAACACACTGCTAACTGAAAATATTTTTTCTGGCCACGCAGGTAAATAACCTTTTTTAAAGAGTCGTCGTGTTTTACTTAGTCTTACACGATCACCAACCTGTAGCCTACCTTTGGGTTTTTTTCTTTGGGGGTTGTCCATACAAAACTAACCAAACTGTAACTTCGCCCGTTAGCGAGGCAAACTTTAACAGGTGCTGATTTTATACTTCTGTGAAACGAATGGTTATACTTTTTTTTTTGTGTTGATGTCATTGCGCCCCTCGTAGTGAGATTGTATTTTTTTTAAAACGCTAAAAAGGGGCGTTCAAAAACTCTGTTCCCTTGTCAGTTTGCAATTTAAAAGGTTTGCGTCGCCGTGGTGCAATACTCAGGCGTGAGCAGCCTCTAACCTAACATTCTGTATGACTGCCTGTGGTACAATTCGTGTTCGGTGTAAATGTACCTTCGTCGCGATATAACCTTCGTGGTTGAAAACGACGTTAAACACCATTTGTTGTTGTAAATGTACCTGCGGTGTTTATAACACCTACATAAAACCAACAGGTAGCTATCTGAGTCTAGTTGTTAAAGCTTTTTTATATTTTTGTACATCAGCTCTCATCTCTCCCGCCTCACCAGTCGAGCTAACTCCTCCACCCACCCCACATCATTTGTCTAGCACTAATCTAAGCATTAAACCCTAATCAACCCTCGGGGTAGGCAAACCACCTCCTATTAAACTTCTCTAACTGCTGGCCACCTCTGGTGGTTTTATCGGCGAGGGGGCTCCGCAAAGAGTAGGGGTACCATTTTTATCGCCTTATCCTGACACATCTGATAGTTATTAGCGCCATAAAAGAGAGAGGGCTCCACCAACCGCAGAGAAACCCATTTAATTGCACTAGACAGCAGTGTACGGCATCTAGATAAAACAGCGAACCTTCGTAACTAACCCACTGACTAGTGTTGGTGTTGTTGTTGTTATAATGACTGTTTTATTTTTTATTTATTTTTTTTTCTTCGTTGTTGATAGGCTATGTAAGAGGTAGGGTTATATGTGTGGTGAAAAAAAAATGTAAGTGCAAACACACACACACACACACACACACACACACACACACACACACACACACACACACACACACACACACACACACA
Organism: Littorina saxatilis; assembly: GCF_037325665.1. Lineage (NCBI taxonomy): Eukaryota > Metazoa > Mollusca > Gastropoda > Littorinimorpha > Littorinidae > Littorina > Littorina saxatilis. The sequence continues at coordinate 96,586,220 of NC_090246.1, forward strand.
CACACACACACACACACACACACAGAAGCTCTTGGTATCAGTTGTTGGCTCTTCTAAGACGTTAGTATCAACAGTCGTAGCTTCAGCAGACAAGACAGCCTCACACATAACTACTCTGAATACTGTCTAAGGCTATCAGCTGAGAGCCATGTGTCAAATGACGTTGGATACCCAAATCAAGGCACTAAAGACTCTTTTTTTTCCTCCCTTACCAAGTCGTTCTTTTAGTACTTTGTCAATACGATACATTTTTTTTCTCTCCTACTTTTTGTAGTTCTTCTTTGTAAAAACTACCTTGTAGTTCTTCTGCGTGAGCGTCTTTCAGCTTATAGGTCACTGGAATTGTTTTCAACACACTGCTAACTGTAAATAATTCTTCTGTTTCACGCAGGCAAATAACCTTTTTTAAAGAGTCACCGTGTTTTACTTAGTCTCACACGATCACCAACCTGTAGCCTACCTTTGGGTGTTTTCTTTTGGGGTTGTCCGTACAAAACTTACCAAACTGTTTCTTTGTTAGCGAGGCAAACTTTAACAGGTGCTGTTTTATACTTCGCGTTATACGCGTGTACCAGGTGTTGTAATTCTTCTACAAATCTTACACGATTAGTGTGTGTAAAATAGCGCCACATTTTCTCTTTTAAGGTGCGCTCCAATAACTTGACGTGGGGCGACTTTCGTATTTTAACAATGTTGGGTTATAGTAACCGAGGTCGTTGAAGGTAGACATACCAGCCGGTTCCTGGTAGCAGTTTTCAAACAGATTGCTGCTCTCCGAGTATTTGCCAGGTGTGTGAGGTTGTTCGTCTGCTGGTGTTTCTTCTTTTTGTTCTGGGCTCTTCTGACACGTCTGGTGTTTTTTTTTAACTTCTCTAGCTACAACTTCTGTTTGTGTTTTAAGTCGCTTCAACAGCCTTTCTCGGACTTTTGATCAGGCGAGTAAATTCTTTACTGGCCAAGACCACCCCTCTTTGACTTGGTCGCACGCGTCTGTTTTTTCTGTTTCCTTGGGTGGTGTAATGTCTGATGTGGATTTTCACAAGTTTTCACCACGTTCTGACACTCGCGAAAATGGTTCGTCCCAAAGGAAACATATCAGGTTCGGGTAGCGGTGAGCTAAACAGAGGCTCTTCCTCGTCAAACATCTCTTTTGTCGTTCTCAACAACAACAACAACAAAAGTGTTAAACAACTTTTACCTCTAGGAGACTGTCTTTGTAGACTGTAGTGTAGAGTAGGTGGTGTTGTCTTGTGGCTCGCTCAGGGGATTTAGTAAAAAAAAATTAGACAACACCATCTTTATACATAACCTCCTTACACTATGACATCAGTTACTATTTTTTACAACAACAGCTTTAGACTTGTTGCGTTAACGCATCTTTGAAAAAAGTGCTATGAGCTTACGGTCATTTACACCAGGGTTTTGGGGGTTAAAAATAGAAATGATGTCACGGAGTCTTGTACCTTGACTCTTTTTGATGATGAAATACATTGCAAACAAACCACAAGTAGAACTTAACATCCCCTGTAATACCTGTTCGTTGGTTTTAGAACACAAACCAATGACGCATAAAAAAAACAAATAAAAAAACACCTTCAATGTCTTTGTGATTCGGTTTAAAACCAAAACTATCAAAATATTCAATATTCCCCTGACCATCATAATACACACCAACCCAATGAGACCCAACCTTATGTGCTGGGTCTGTGTTTATGACGTAAGACGAGGGGTGAAGTAAATTTATCTCAGAAGGAAGTTGGTCTCTGGTGTAAACACCCATAAACGGCCGTCTTGCCAAGGGGTGTCTTAACAGTAGGCGAGAGATCTCTAGACCATTCATGATGTAAAATCAGTGATAACCTGCCTACTCCGATCAATTTCTAGCAACGAGTCCATTTCTGCATACACAATAACGTGAACAGGCTCTGTCAGGGGTGCACTAAACTTTAGTTCCAGACGCAAACTCCCACAGCGCATCAGCTCAATCTGATCTCCACCCAACATTGACGGTGACAGGTCAAATACATACAGCGTATAGCCTCCGGGGTAGTCTTCATAGACAATTCTGTTACCGACGTCACCAACACCCACCCCTGTTCCTGTGGTCAAACTAAAGAAGCTTCCCACATACTGTCTGTTTTCAAAGTCTGGTGTTAGTGGTTTTGCAGGGACTTGTTTTCCATCAACATAGAGGCAGAGAAAATTCAAGTTGTGGGTTTTAAACGTTGAATGGCTTTTTGGTGTAGCTACCGTTAAACGCAGCGCTCTCTACTAGTCCTACTACAACGCGTCTTGGTAGCTACCTGAGAAACAAGTTGTCTAAAACAGCACTAAGGTTTCCACGCGGGATCCCGTAAGATTTCATAACTACTCTTTTTAGAGGGTATTTGGCTGTGGAGCTCTCTAGGGTTTTTGTGTGAGCAAGACTTACAGCTGGATTTAGTTTTGATTTTCTGACAAACAAAGAGGTGTGTGTAATCACCGTTAGGTAAGCAGGGTTTAGTCCGTGGGTCATCACATTAAAACTTTGTCAATACAATACATTTCTTTCTCTCCTACTTTTTGTAGTTCTTCTTTGTAAAAAAAAAAACTACCTTGTAGTTCTTCTGCGTGAGCGTCTTTCAGCTTATCGGTCACTGGAGTTGTTTTCAACTCACTGCTAACTGTAAATAATTCTTCTGACCACGCAGGTAAATAACCTTTTTTAAAGAGTCACCGTGTTTTACTTAGTCTCACACGATCACCAACCTGTAGCCTACCTTTGGGTGTTTTCTTTTGGGGTTGTCCGTACAAAACTTACCAAACTGTTTCTTTATTAGCGAGGCAAACTTTAACAGGTGCTGTTTTATACTTCTGTGAAACGAATGGTTATACGCGTGTACCAGGTGTTGTAATTCTTCTACATATCTTACACGATTAGTGTGTGTAAAAAAGCGACACATTTTCTCTTTTTAAGGGGCGCTCCCATAACTTGACGTGGGGCGACTTTCGTATTTAACAATGTTGGGTTATAGTAACCGAGGTCGTTGAAGGTAGACACACCAGCCGGTTCCTGGTAGCAGTTTTCAAACAGATTGCTGCTCTCCGAGTATTTGCCAGGTGTGTGAGGTAGTTCGTCTGCTGGTGTTTCTTCTTTTTGTTCTGGGCTCTTCTGACACGTCTGGTGTTTTTTAACTTCTATAGCTACAACTTCTGTTTGTGTTTTAAGTCGCTTCAACAGTCTTTCTCGGACTTTGATCAGGCGAGTAAATTCTTTACTGGCCAAGACCACCCCTCTTTGACTTGGTCGCACGCGTCTGTTCTTTCTGTTTCCTTGGTGAAAACCAAGGAAACATATCAGGTTCGGGTAGCGGTGAGCTAAACAGAGGCTCTTTCTCGTCAAACATCTCTTTTGTCGTTCTCAGCAACAACAACAACAAAAGTGTTAAACAACTTTTACCTCTAGGAGACTGTCTTTGTAGACTGTAGTGTAGAGTAGGCGGTGTTGTCTAAAAAAGTGCTATGAACTTACGGTCATTTACAACAGGGTTTTGGGGGTTAAAAATAGAAATGATGTCACGGAGCCTTGTACCTTGACTCTTTTTGATGATGAAATACATTGCAAACAAACCACAAGTAGAACTTAACATCCCCTGTAATACCTGTTCGTTGGTTTTAGAACACAAACCAATGACGCATAAAAAACAAACACCTTCAATGTCTTTGTGATTCGGTTTAAAACCAAAACTATCAAAATATTCAATATTCCCCTGACCATCATAATACACACCAACCCAATGAGACCCAACCTTATGTGCTGGGTCTGTGTTTATGACGTAAGACGAGGGGTGAAGTAAATTTATCTCAGAAGGAAGTTCGTCTCTGGTGTAAACACCCATAAACGACCGTCTTGCCACGGGGTGTCTTAACAGTAGGCGAGAGATCTCTAGTCCATTCATGATGTAAAATCAGTGATAACCTGCCTACTCCGATCATTTTCTAGCAACGAGGCCATTTCTGCATACACAATAACGTGAACAGGCTCTACCAGGGGTGCACTAAACTTTTAGTTCCAGACGCAAACTCCCACAGTAGTATTCATAGACAATTCTGTTACCGGCGTCACCAACACCCACTCCTGTTCCTGCGGTCAAACTAAAGAAACTTCCCACATAGAGGGCCCCAAAGGGGGGGTATCATCACGATCACGGGAAGGGAAATTTTAGCTTTCACGATCACAGTTACCTTGATTTTTGTTTTCACGATCACGAACACCTTGACGAATAGAGGATCATAGAGTGATACAGTTGTGAAAAATGTACGTTGAAAATAAAATGCTTTGCAATAATGCCCATCACGATCGCGAAAACAAATGACGATCACGATCACGAGACTTGATTTTTTTGTCATCACGGATCACGGGCAAAGTCCCATCACGATCACAGAAATGGAAATTTCGGCAATCACGGTCACAGAAAGGTCAAAAATCGCCAATCACGATCACGATTTTAAACTCTTTGGGGCCCTCCACATACTGTCTGTTTTCAAAAGTCTGGTGTTAGTGGTTTTGCAGGGGCTTGTTTTCCATCAACATAGAGGCAGAGAAAATTCAAGTTGTGGGTTTTAAAAGTTGAATGTTTTTTTTGTGTAGCTACCGTTAAACGCAGCGCTCTCTACTAGTCCTACTACAACGCGTGTTGGTGGCTGCCTGAGAAACAAATTGTCTAAAACAGCACTATGGTTTCCACGCGGGATCCCGTAAGATTTCATAACTACTCTTTTTAGAGGGTATTTGGCTGTGGACCTCTCCAGGGCTTTTGCGTGAACAAGACTTACAGCTGGATTTAGTTTTGCTTTTCTGACAAACAAAGAGGCGTGTGTAACCACCGTTAGGTAAGCAGGGTTAATCCGTGGCTCATCACATTAAAACTTTGTCAATACGATACATTTCTTTCTCTCCTACGTTTTGTAGTTCTTCTTTGTAAAAAAAACTACCTTGTAGTTATTCTGCGTTAGCGTCTTTCAACTTATCGGTCACTGGAGTTGTTTTCAACACACTGCTAACTGTAAATAATTCTTCTGTTCACGCAGGTAAATAACCTTTTTTAAAGAGTCGCCGTGTTTTACTTAGTCTCACACGATCATCAACCTGTAGCCTACCTTTGGGTGTTTTTCTTTGGGGGTTGTCCGTACAAAACTTACCAAACTGTTTCTTTGTTAGCGAGGCAAACTTTAACAGGTGTTGGTTTTATACTTCTGTGAAACGAATGGTTATACGCGTGTACCAGGTGTTGTAATTCTTCTACAAATCTTACACGATTAGTGTGTGTAAAAAAGCGCCACATTTTCTCTTTTAAGAGGAACCCTTGTTCTGATTTCCCCCTGATCTGTTCCATGAGTGACTTGTCTTTCTTTCATGCATCAGTCAATAACCACTCTGTTTTTCAACGACCACGCCTGATCAACTCAAACCAGGACTTTCTTTCTTTTCTCGGTGAAATCAGTGACCATGACATTCTAGAACAAGTTAGACTCGAACGCCCAAACTCTCGGTATTCTGTTCACACCATCATGTCTTCCAGTTTCTATGTCACGCCTTTGTCTGACTTTCCTATCGGATGAGTCTGTGGTAGTCTACCTAACTACATCACAAACACACAGTTCTTGCACAAGTTACAAAAAGACGAGCATCATCATTTTCCTTATACTGACGGTCTGTGTCTCTTTCGCTGTCTTGCTTTGCACAAAGGACCCTTGCCTCATTCTTTGCAAAAACCCACAAAAACCTTGTTCAAACAGTGGACCGGACATTCCCACCAGTTTGTCAAATTAAACAGAGACACACCTACTACAATATAAATTAGAAAAATCTGATCAACAAAAAACAAAAAAACAAAAAAAAAACAAAAAATGTTTTACAAAAATACAATCTCACTACGAGGGGCGCGATAACCAAAAACACACCACAAGCAAGAGAATCTCTTGGTATCAGTAGTTGTCTCTTCTAATACGTTAGTAGCAACAGTTGTATCTTCAGCAGACAAGGCGTCCTCAGCCATAACTACTCTGAATACTGTCTAAGACTATCAGCTGAGATCCATGTGTCAAATGACGTTGGGTTTTGTGAACAAGAAACAATTAACAATTAAGTGGCTCTATCCCATTTCCCCCCCATTCCCTGTCGCGATATAACCTTGAACGTTTGAAAACGACGTTAAACACCAAATAAAGAAAGAAAGAAAATGACGTTGGGTACCCAAACCAATGCACTAAATACTCTTTTTTTCCTCCCTTACCAAGTCGTTCTTTTAGTACTTTGTCAATACGATACATTTCTTTCTCTCCTACTTTTTGTAGTTCTTCTTTGTAAAAAAAACAAACTACCTTGTAGTTCTTCTGCGTGAGCGTCTTTCAGCTTATAGGTCACTGGAGTTGTTTTCAACACATTGCTAACTGTAAATAATTCTTCTGTTCACGCAGGTAAATAATCTTTTTTAAAGAGTCGTCGTGTTTTACTTAGTCTCACACGATCACCAACCTGTAGCCTACCTTTGGGTGTTTTCATTGGGGGGTTGTTCGTACAAAACTTACGTTTGTTCTGTTTCTTTGTTAGCGAGACAAACTTTAACAGGTGCTGTTTTTATACTTCTGTGAAACGAATGGTTATACGCGTGTACCAGGGGTTGTAATTCTTCTATATATCTTACACGATTAGTGTGTGTAAAAAAGCGCCACATTTTCTCTTTTAAGAGGAACCCTTGTTCTGATTTCCCTGATTGGGACGAGTCGCTTCTTGATCTGTTCCATGAGCAAAACAAACGCTTCAAAATCAATTTTTCTCACTCCTTTCTTCTCAAAAACAAAGAGTCGGGTGACTTGTCTTTCTTTCATGCCTCAGTCAATAACCACTCTGTCTTACAACGACCGCGCCTGAGTTGTCAAAGCAGGACTTTCTTTCTTTTCTCGGTGAAATCAGTGACCATGACATTCTAGAACAAGTTAGACTCGAACGCTCAAACTCTCGGTATTTTGTTCACAACATCATGTCTTCCAGTTTTTATGTCACGCCTTTGTCTGACTTTCCTATCGAACAGAGGGAAAAAAGAAGACCCCTAAAAGACCTCCTTTCAAGTTTGTTGTTAAACGTAACAATCAATATATGTGTCTTTGTACAGACAAACTTCGGTTTCTCGACATCAACAATTTTCTTGCGCCAGGTTTTAGTTATTCCAAGTACCTCTAGGCGTTCGGTGTCGAAGAGGAAAAGGGTTTTTTCTGCTATGAATACGTCACTAGTCTAAGTACACTAGACGAAAGAGAACTCCCACCCCATGCAGCTTTTTTTAGTAAGCTCAAAAACTCAAATATTTCTGATACAGAGTACGCTTTTTGTCAGCGTGTGTGGACTGAAAACAAAATGACGACTTTGAAGGCTTTTTTTGGTGTGGTACAACAACCTAGACACAGTACCGTTTCTGGTTGCTTTGCAGCATCAGATTAGTATGTACGCTAGTCTGCGAGTTGATTTGCTGAAAGACGGTATTATTTCTGTCCCCCGGTGTGACACTGAAGTGTCTGTTTGACACGTTGTCTTCAGATACCTACTTTTCACTTTTTAACGAAAAACAAAAAGACGTTCAAGCACTTTTGCGAAAGAACATTGTCGAGGGTCCGTCTATTGTCTTTCACAGATACCACGAAAAAGACAAAACACACATTCGTGGTAATCAGGACAAACCGGTACAGGCTGTTCAGGGATTTGATGCGCTGTATTTAGCTGCACTCATGCAAGACATGCCCACAGAGCACCCTGTCATTCGTAGAAAAGAAAACGCGTTTAAAGCAGAAAAAAACAGATCCCTACGGTCAGCTAGCTCGGGAATGGTTGGAGTGGGTTATGGATTCAATCAGGTTGATATAGTGTGATATTTATGTACCTGATCATCTAAAAGAACATTTCAGTGAAATGCAGCCTATTTTCAAAAATGAGTCTGTCAGCTGAGAACAGATCGGGGATTTTATGAAAGACTACGCTGAAAAAACACAAGCTTTTATCCCAACCACGCCGTACACTTGTAGGGAGTTACCACGGTGAACAAATTCTGCTAGCTACACCCCTCTTGTTTTGGTACGTGCAACACGGGTTGATTGTTAAAACATCACGCTGATCGTAGAGTATCAACCCAAAACCTGTTTCCGTCAGTTTGGTGACAGCGTTTCAAACGCAAGACGAGCAGGAGACCAAGACTCATCAAAAACTATCTTAGCTGAAACTTTCAAACTGCTCGGTAACTCAGTCTACGGGAAAACCTTAACTAACGTGGCCAACCATCGTGATATTCATTACGTTTTGTCTGATAAGGCCTCAAAACTGATCAACAATGGTCGTTTTCAAAAACTAACAGAAGTAACAGATTCTGTCACTGAAGTAGAGATGGTTAAAAAAAATCAACTGGTCACTCCCCTCTCAGATTGGTTACTTTGTTTACCAGTACGCTAAACTACGCATGTTGGAGTTTCATTTTGATTTTCTAGATAAGTTTGTGTCCAGAGCCGACTACCAGCTTTTGGAAATGGATACAGATTCTCTATACATGGCGCTTAGCGCTTCAACGTTAGAAGAGGTGGTTCGTCCTGAACTGCGAGAGCAGTTTTACCAAGTGTATAACCAATGGTTCCCCGCACAAGCCTGTGACCAACCAACATGTTCTAGCATGTGAGGTCTTGTGTCTCTGTGGACAACCAATACTCAGACGTGATCAGTCTCTAACCTAACATTATGTATGACTGACTGTAGAACAACTCGTGTTCGGTGTAAAATGTACTTGCGATGTTTATAACACCTACATAAAACCAACAGGTAGCTATCTGAGTCTAGTTGTTAAAGCTTTTTATATTTTTGTAAATCAGCTCTCATCTCTCCCGCCTCACCAGTCGAGCTAACTCCTCCACCCACCCCACACCATTTGTCTAGCACTAATCTAAGCATTAAACCCTAATCAACCCTCGGGGTAGGCAAACCACCTCCTATTAAACTTCTCTAACTGCTGGCCACCTCTGGTGGTTTTATCGGCGAGGGGGCTCCGCAAAGAGTAGGGGTACCATTTTTATCGCCTTATCCTGACACCTCTGATAGTTATTAGCGTCATAAAAGAGAGTGCTCCGCGAAGCGCGGATAGTAATCCTGTCATTACCCCAGCTGGAGTGGTCATTAGTACCGAGCAACAGGTACAGGCACATGAAATCACATGACAAAATATAAAACGCAATAAACCGTTTAAACGCAATCCCTCTTTATCACTACTTAAACACAGGCACCTTAACCTATCACTTTATGATGGACCCTACCCTTGCGCATTGCGCATTGCGCCGAGGCATGAGGCATACCTCTCCCTACTACTCATGTACTGTTTGGTGCAGGCTGTGGTCAGAGAGGTGTCACCGGCTAATTGAGGCCAGCTGCACTGTTCACTCAGAGCAAAACCAGTTGACTGTGTCTAACTTTTGACAAAGCAACACAACTGAAGGGTTCACAGATTAGGTAACAGACTCACTGGTCAAGGCTGCGGGGAAACAAGAGTATCTTGTCAATGAAAGAGGTTACACACAGACACGCGATGCTGAGAACTGTGGCCGATTTTTCACTCTCTTTCTCGGAGGGCCTTCATCGACTGTGGCTTCTGTTGCTTAACGTCCAACAGACACAAAAAAATAGCATAGTGCATTTTCATGTTGGCATCTTCGCATTTGAAAGCAAGAAAGAGCATACGTACTCCACTCCTGACCACAGGCGGAAGGTATCGTCCACTGGACTACTACTATCACAGAAAGTAGTGCCCAAACTAACCCCCTCCTGATGGGTACACGTGCACCCAAGTTAACAGAGACTGTCATCACGCCTTTGCGGCTGTGACCTTTGTACCAAGAGCCGGACTTCTCTGTTATCAATTTTGGTGTGGTGAAAATTTGAGGATGGTCTGTCCGTGCTTTGCAGGTATGACCACAGGCGGAAGGTATAGTCCACTCTTTCTGTGATAGTAGTAGTCCAGTGGAGGATACCTTCCGCCTGTGGTATGACCTGCTGTTGGGACCGAAAATTAGTGTCCGTGTCCACGTTTTGCAGGTGTCCGAATATAGAAGGAAAACGCTCCGTGCCGAGCAAATGTGCCCGTACATGTCAGGTGACCGCTCACGCCGGGGGCCGTACATTGCAGGGACTGCTGAACCAAAGTCTGCTTAATTTTGCTCTAATTTCAAGATCACAGAGGTCAAGTTAATGCTGACGGGCGCTGTGGCGTGGTGGTAAGACGTCGGCCTCTTAATCGGAAGGTCGAGGGTTCGAATCCCGGCCGCGGCCGCCTGGTGGGTTCAGTGTGGAGATTTTTCCGATCTCCCAGGTCAACTTATGTGCAGACCTGCTAGTGGCTTATCCCCCTTCGTGTGTACACGCAAGCACAAGACCAAGTGCGCACGGAAAAGATCCTGGAATCCATGTCAGAGTTTGGTGGGTTATAGAAATACGAAAATACCCAGCATGCTTCCTCCGAAAGCGGCGTATGGCTGCCTAAATGGCGGGGTAAAAACGGTCATACACGTAAATTTCCACTCGTGCTAAAACACGAGTCTACGTGGGAGTCTAAGCCCATGAACGAAGAAGAAGAAGTTAATGTTGATTATTAGAACAATTTCACTTTTCTTGAACAATTTAACAGCTAGAGCATCAGATAATTTGTTCCTGATTCATATTAAGTGTGACGAAGGTGATTTGTATGAGCAATTAATTGCTCCTTTTGTTTTCATTCGTTTTTTGTTTTTGTTTTTTTAATTTTCAAAAGATACATTGGGGTGTGCATGCTTATAATTACATCCATAAGGGAGATAAGTGGGATGATGTATTTTGTTCTAGTATCATGAAGAGGTGAGCGATATGATTGATAGTGGTGAGTCACATTGGGCAATCAGCAATATTATTCTTGTTGGCTGATTTATCTGTTTATTCAGTTTGTTTGATTGTTTTCAAATGTACTGTTGGTATTATATTTTGTGCATTAGTCATTTTCTGTGACTGTGTGTTCTCAATACCAGGTTTTTTCCCCCTTGGTTGACCCTTTTGAGTTCATCGGTGTAATAAGTACAAATGGTTTTTGAATAAGCTGATTTCAGAAAGGTTATTCTGTTCATGTTCTTTCTTCAATTATTTATGGTATTTCCATGTACATTGTACCCCTTGGGCGTATCGACAGTAGGCAACACAAGTGAGGCTGTTGGGGTCTATGTCGACCAAAAGAATGGGATTCACTGCAGGTCGAGTTCCTGCAGGTGGATTCTCTGTATACCTAAGACTTTAAAATTGGCAATCTTGTATTCAGGGAATACCACAGGGTGTAGTTCCTGTAGCGTTTTGCTAATATCAATGAAAGTCACGTGTTGCTTAGCGACATTGTTAGAATTTGATGTTTTTCGATCTTTTTTTGATATTTCTTAGAAATTTGAGTATGGTTTGCAAGTTTTATTGAAAAACTGCACCCTGTGGGATTCCCTGTATACTAGATTGCCAATTTTAAAGTCTTAGGTATACAGGGAATCCACCTACAGGAACTCGACCTACAGGGAATCCCACTCTTTTGGTCGACATAGACCCCATCAGCACAAGTGAGTGTTGTGAGGGTGGGGGGGGGGGGGGGGGTTTGTCCACTGTTTTCAAAGTTGCCACTACAACATTCTTTGATGATTGAAAGCACCAGAGGCTTTACATTATTCTTTCCAGAAGTTTTAATTGTCTTTTACTGCTATAGTGAATGAGTTTAACACAGCATGCTCTTGTTTTTGGTTGCTCTTGTTTTTTTTAAATGTGTTTGCTTTGATTTTAACTTTGTTTCCTATCCTAACCTCATATGTTACATTGTGCATGTTTTTTTGTATGAAGTACGTACAGAAAAGCATATGGTAAAAACTGCAAAGTTATGAGCACCTGGTTGTTTCACTTGCATAATGTACAGTACAGCAACAACTAGCAAGGCAAAGTAGCCCTCACACCAGTTTATAATAAGTGTGCAATGTTTTAAAATAATTTCTTGCATTTCCACTGAAATGTTTATACTGTGGGAGGGGAGAAAAGGGGACTAATTGGGGATTATATGTATTGTCTGGAGTAGTTGATACATACAGTATGCTGAAAATGAAGAGGATGGGGGTGGGGGGGGGTAGTTCATGTGTGTTCTGAGTGCCTTTCTCTGTTTCTCCCTTTGATACTGTAGATCTGTAAGGTACTAGTAGCTGTGTCCGCTCCTTAACGTTGTGGTCTTGTTTTTTGTTTTTGTTTTTTTAATCTGTTGTATTTACAGCTTCATGCTGTTAAATGGCACAGGTGTGGTCACGTAGTGATCCCCTCAATTTGATCTAGTCATGATTGTTTTTTTCATATGGCAATGCCATATGGGATGTGAATAGCAGCAGAGGAGATACTATTTCTGGCACCCAAAAGAGTACTGTACATTAAAAATAGGTTTGGGGGCACAAGTCATTTGAAGAACAAGAAACATGATAGTAACAGGCATATACCATTAACTGATGGTGATATTGAGCTGCTTTGATTGTAATTCACGTGTATGTAAGATACATAAAGGGAGCCTTTAACCATTCAAATGATATCAAGGGGCCTGTGAGGTGGATTGCTGTTACATTGTCAGTCAAATCACTAAAGTTACTGCGGAGAGACCAAATAAATGGGAATACAAAATAAGGCCTCATCATCTGAATTTGTGTTTATTGGGACTTTGTATACATTTGTCAGAGAAATTGCTTTCAAATTTGATTTACTTTCAGGGCTTATTTTTGCTTATTTTGTCAGTTCTGTTTTGTTTGAGAAACAAAGAGTGTGTGAGTGAGAGAGAAACTATGTGTGTGTGTGAGTACGTGCGTGCATGCAGGCATGCATGTGTGTGTGTGTGTGTGTGTGTGTGTGTGTGTGTGTTGTTATGATTGCTTTTGTTTGAAGACAGTAACATATTTATTGTTTTGATTGATTGATTGATTTATTAATTGATACTGATTTCTTCTGCTAGTTTCTGATTTTATTTTATTGGCTCTTGTTATTGTATGAATTATTTGTTTTTCAGTTGCTACGCTTGAGTCTCGGCAAAGTACATAAGCTTTACCATTGGAAATTCAATTTTTTTTTTTAAAAAGGTCCCTAAAATGGTCCTCTAAGGATCATATACCTCCCTTCAAAAGAAAAACTTTCTTTCTTTCTTTTTTGCTGTCCTTGTTTCTTTTCCCTTTACCAGGTTTGTTTGTTTGCTTGTTTGTTTGTTTGTACGATTATTTACTGATGATGGCGGTGGTCATGGTGATGATGCATTGAAATTACCTCAAAATCTTCCTCAATTTGTATTAAACACCCCATCAAGACCCTCAGATCTTAATTAACGCTGTTCTTGACTTTGGACACAGCTGTACGAGAGGATTCAGCTGCCAGAAGATGAGCGAAGCGAAGCCTCCAAGGCAGTCACCAAGCATGTCGACCACTCAGAGGGGGGCAGAAAGCCTGTCATTGAGTTCACCGCCGCTGAAGTTGCTGTCATGGAGAACGAGGGTAAAGTTCGTGTGGGCATCCGTCGTCATGGCAAAAAGGACATTCCAGTCAGTGTGAGGTAGGTTGGGTAAGCATGTCAGTTGTGTGGAAGGGTAATGAGTACAGTCAAACCTGTCTAAAGAGACCACCCAAGGGACTGAGCAAAAGTGGTCTCTTTAGACGGGTGGTCTCTTTAGACGGGTGGTCTTTTTGGAAAGGGTCGCCATTTAGCAAACACCCCACTTCCCAGGAACATGTATGTCACATGTCACTCACACACACATACACGCAAACCTCCCGTCGCACGGAAACACTCTTTCACGTGTGTCATGATCAGTCCCAAACACACACACACACACGCAATCCTCCCGTCGCACGGAAACACTCTTTCACGTGTGTCATGATCAGTCCCAAACACACACACACACGCAATCCTCCCAGAATGTATGGGTGGTTAGGAAAATGTGAGGGTTTGTTTTTCAGACCTTTTTGATTGAAATATATATATAGGGCATTGCTTTTGAAATTGCAATAGACCACGTTCAGAAATAACTGTTATGGGGGTTTCAGGGCCCTGAAAGAGTTGCGCCCTTTAAAACTTTGCAGCAACAAATATTACCCAATATTGACGGAATGTGTGATGATATCTTCTGCTATGGTCTGTTTCGACAGTGATATCAAAATCGAGACCTCGAAACAGACCAATAGCAGAAGATATCATCACACAGTCAGTCAATGTTAGATATATTGCTAATTCTCTGGACATTTTGTATTTACTGTAAAGAAATTACAAAAGTATTTGTCTCAGTTTTGGCTGTTCCATATCCCTCCCTCTGATTATTATTTCTTTTTGTTCACTCTTTTCTTGTACTTTTCAGTATTTCAAAATGTCTTTTCTTTCAAAAAGTCTTTAGTCACTTGCTCAACTAAATTCTGGAATAATTACATTTTCATATATATTTGTTCTGTTTTTAAATTTAGGTGTTTTTGTTTTTGAAGTGGGGAAGCAATAAAGAGGTCGTCGATATCAAAACTGATATCGACGGAAATGTCATCGATATCACTTTTGCACTGAGCTCAGTTTTGCCCAATTGACCAATGGAAATCCACGTAACATATGAAATAGCAATATTGACAATTATAAATAACGTCAAGCGATCACAATCATCAAAGTCAAAGAATGAGCTCCAATGTGGATTTGTGCTATGTTCGCTCGATATGATATCTCTCATTTTTAATAATAATAATAATAATAATAATAAGGGTATTTATAGGGCGCAAATCCTAAAATAGTTCTAATCGCCTTTTCACACTTGTTTCAACACATTTTGAAATCATCCCGGGCAAAATATTAGCGAAGTCGATTTTCGGGGTCAATTGCTGTCGGATGTTTTTCAAAGGGGGATTCCAATGTAATGGGACATGACAAAGGTGAGTCGTATATATAAGCATTTGCTTTTCTTGGTTTTTTGTTGTTCTTTCTTTTTCTGTCGTTTATTGAATGGTTATTGATGTCTATGTTCAAAATTCATTTGCAGTTAGTACATGTAGCAATATTTAGCCCATCAGAAGTATAAATAGTATGAGCAGCGGTACTTTCATGTTTGTCTTTTATATCCTATCCTCCTTTGTTCCAGAGTGGAGACCATTAATGGAACAGCTATATCGGGAGAGGACTACAAGCCTTTTGACCAAGTGATCAAGTTTGACAAGAATGAGGAGCTCAAGTCTGTCTTTATCGAGATTGTTGATGACTGTGAGTGGGAACCTGACGAGTTCTTCTTTGTCAAGCTTCATCTGGAACCCGAAGCCAATGCCTCTCTAGGAAACTTGTCTATCTGCCAGGTCACCATCATCAACGATGACGGTCAGTAACAAAGACTCGGAGACAGTATCCATGTTCCACCCCCGTGTCACCTCGATCATTCTGCCATAAGTGCAGGTGGCTGATTACACCTAAACACGCATACACCTGGGTAGTGCGACTCCGTTGCTGCTAGCTTTCCACTGGGAGGAAGCGAGCGGAATTTCCCAGCGATGGGACAAGAAAGTAAATAAAAACAAGTCACGTAAGGCGAAATTACTACATTTAGTCAAGCTGTGGAACTCACAGAATGAAACTGAACGCAACGCAACGCAGACCGTATACTCGTAGCATCGTCACTCCACCGCCCGTGGCAAAGGCAGTGCCAGTGGAATTGACAAGAAGAGCGGGGACTATTCGTTGCGCTGAGAAGGATAGCACGCTTTTCTGTACCTCTCTTCGTTTTAACTTTCTGAGCGTGTTTTTAATCCAAACATATCATATCTATATGTTTTTGGAATCAGGAACCGACAAGGAATAAGATGAAAGTGTTTTTAAATTGATTTCGAAAAAAAATTTTGATAATAATTTTTATATATTTAATTTTCAGAGCTTGTTGTTAATCCAAATATAACATATTTATATGTTTTTGGAATCAGCAAATGATGGAGAATAAGATGAACGTAAATTTGGATCGTTTTATAAAAAAAATATTTTTTTTACAATTTTCAGATTTTTAATGACCAAAGTCATTAATTAATTTTTAAGCCACCAAGCTGAAATGCAATACCGAAGTCCGGGCTTCGTCGAAGATTACTTGACCAAAATTTCAACCAATTTGGTTGAAAAATGAGGGCGTGACAGTGCCGCCTCAACTTTCACGAAAAGCCGGATATGACGTCATCAAAGACATTTATCAAAAAAATGAAAAAAACGTCTGAGGATATCATACCCAGGAACTCTCATGTAAAATTTCATAAAGATCGGTCCAGTAGTTTAGTCTGAATCGCTCTACACACACACACAGACACACACACGCACGCACGCACATACACCACGACCCTCGTCTCGATTCCCCCTCTACGTAAAAATGAAAGGAGAGGTTGACCTCAAAGCTTTATTGTTGACGGCATACAGAAATTGTGATTTATACTTAAAATTATGATTTATACTTAAAAACAATCGAACATATTCTCGAATGCTTATAGATTTGAAGTGATGTAACATGAGTTTTGGAAACTAAGTAGCGTTTTAATTTCACACACTCAACATAAAGTATAATGGTCTAGAAATGTAATTGTCATTTTGTTTCATTTTACTTCTTCCCAGAACCTGGTGTGCTGGCATTCACCAAGCCTAGCTTCGTCATCAAGGAGAGCGGATTCCGGGCCCTTATCCCAGTGGGACGCACAGGGGGTGCTGACGGTCATGTCAGCGTAAAATGGCGGACCAAAGACATCACCGCTATCAACGGCAAGGACTACAAGGGCGGGGAGGGAGAGCTGTTGTTCGACAACCAGGAAACGTCCAAGTGCATTGATATCCCCCTGTATGAAAGCAACGTAAGCAGGTTTATGTGTTGTGTGTTGTGTGTTTTCTTAGTACGGTCAGACCTGTGTATAACATTCCACCCAAGGGACTGACAAGAAGGTGTGTTGTGTGTTTTCTTAGTACGGTCAGACCTGTGTGTAACAACCACCCAAGGGACTGACAAGAAGGTGTGTTGTGTGTTGTGTGTTGTGTGTTGTCTTAGTACGGTCAGACCTGTGTATAACAACCACCCAAGGGATTGACAAGAAGGTGGGTGTTATAGAGAGGTGGATAGCTACGACGAGATGAATTAAATAGAAGAAAAATCGTCGGGGATCCTTTGGGGTGGTCATTATGGACAGGTGATCGTTATCAAGAGGTACATGGTCGCCAGGGCAGGTGATCGTTATCAAGAGGTACATGGTCGCCAGGGCAGGTGATCGTTATCAAGAGGTACGTGGTCACCAGGGCAGGTGATCGTTATCAAGAGGTACGTGGTCGCCAGGGCAGATTAAACTGTATTAATATAAGTATGTGCGTCTCTTGTTAAGCAGGTTTTGTACCTGCTCTAATGAGTGATGCTTTACTCTTCAAACTGGTAAGTCTGAAGGCAAATTTATAAGATACAATAGGGATAATACATTTTTCATATTGTGCTTTGATATAGTTCCTGCTCTTTACTGCTGTTAATATCAGACAGAACATGGTTTTGCAGAAAGCTGAGCGTGACGAGAGTTTTGCAATTGAGCTGTTTGAGTCTGACGGTGGAGCTACCCTGGGAAAGCTGACCAAGTGTATCATCACCATTGTCAATGATGAAGGTATGACACAATGCCCTTTGTGAATACTAATTGACTTGGGACACTATTTAAAATCCAAAAACAAAGAGACTGCCAACGTTCCAAAATTCAGAATAAAAAAACAAGAAAGGTATGTTGTTGGAACGTTTGTTATTGACAAAACAATATGTTACAGTCACAAATATATTGGCCCAACGGTCTTTTAAGTGCGCAGACAAACAATTAGTAACAAGAACTTGGCTTGATGGAATGTGCGGCCGCTTGTTGGGAAAGTCACAAGCGAAATTTGTGAAAAAGAAAGAAACAAGGAAAAGTGATCACATTATTCGCTTGTGACTTTCCCAACAAGCGGTGGCACATTCCATCAAGCTAAGTTCTTGTTACTATTTGTTTGTCTGTGCACTTAAAAGACCGCTGGGTCGATATATTTGTGACTGTAACGTATTGTTTTGTCAATAACAAAAGTTCCAACAACTTACCTTTCTTCTTTTTTTTGACACTAGTTAAAGTCAGTAACAGGCATCATTATCATGGTAAAAATGTTGAATATACAAACATGTTGTGAGCTAATGCTGGTTTTGCTGTACAATGGACAGAGAGGTATTTTCTCGGATCAACAGCCAACAAGATAGTTGCAGCCTTGCGTATTATTTCTGTGTGACCTCAGATTTTAAACAGTATTACTTGCCTCTTCTTGTGAATATTGTTTCTACAAAGTTGTATGCCCTTGATCTGTTCTTGCATGTTTTCAACTTAACAAAGGAATAAATAAAGAAATAGACAAATAAAGAAATGAATGAATTACTGAATATATAAATAACAGAATAAAAACAGCCAACACTGTCTGTAACAACCACCAAAGGAACCAACACTGGCCCTTCAAGACAGGTGCTCATGTTGCAAAGGTTAGTTACAGCATAGACCAAATAGCCTGGACCGCCAACTCGTCACGTGACCCTTCCAGGTTACGACGCTCCACTTTCAGGGGCGCTTAGCGTCCGGTTTGAAAGGCCAGCGATTCAAAGACAGTGAAAAGAAAGCACGCTCCAGTTATTTGTGACAATGGGAGGTGACAATGAACTGGATTTTCCAAAACTCCAAACTAAACTTAACAAAACTCATCGAAAAACATGTTCCATATGCACTTTAGCTGAGTTTATTTTAGCATTTTCAGAACTTACCTCGGCAACTTCGTCCATGTTTGCAATCGACACCGGATATGACATCCCCCTGATTTCTGAAAGGCCATGTAAGCGTAGGTTCCTAAATGCGAGAGGCCGCTACCTCGTAATAGAGAGAAAGAGCGGAGAGAGAGCTAGTTGCCAGTTGGCGGTCCAGGATAAATGGTCTATGGTTACAGGTATATAGGAAAGACCCATGTCAGCATTTATTTGGGGTGTCGTAATATGGGCAGGTGGTCATTATGAAGAGGTGGTCGCAAGGGCAGGCTCGACTGCAGAAAGAACAAAATAAGGTAGAATACACAAACTACATTTTCCATTCAGTAACATCAGTAACTATACAGTAAACAGGCATGGGAATTGTCCGTCCGCCAAAAGGCAAATTTCCGCCGACATTTTTTTTTGTTCCCCCGAAAAAGCAAAAGTGTCCGCCGAGAAATTAAATGGGTGAGGCAAAAATGGTTCTAAAAACTGAATTTAATGGCACACTTGGAGCTCAGATGACACCAAATTGCACAATTTGGGTTCTTTGGAGAAAAAAAATTCCGGGCGGCATGCCCACAGACCCCCCTAGTAAGGCTAGGCGCTTCGCGCCGTCAACTTTGATATTATTTACAAATGTTCAGCCTTTTTTACTTCTTTCAATTCCCATGCCTGAGTAAATTCAGACAAACCCATGCCACTATGCTTTCAGATTACAAATGGTCATTATGGAAAGGTGAATTACATGTATATATAGGAAAGAACCTCGTTAGGATTTCCCTTGGGGTGGTTGTGAAAGGCAGGGAGTCGTTATCAAGAGGTGGTCATGGTCACAAAGGGCAGGTTCAACTATATATAGAATAAACTAACAAACTACATTCTCCACATAGTAACTATACAGTACATGAATACAAACACAACATTCCACTTTGCTTCAGAGTACAGTGGTCTGGTGAGTCGCATCGTGAACCTGACCAAGGCCAACCTGGACGCCCTGCAGCTGGAGAAGTCCACCTACGTGCAGCAGTTCTACGAGGCCATGAACGTCAACGGCGGTGACCTTGAGAGTGCCACCTTCTTTGACTACATCATGCACTTCTGCACCTTCTTTTGGAAGGTGGGTGTTGCTGGTATTGTTCGCTTTTGGTGAGATTGTACAGGGTTGTAAATAGTTTAGTGGCTAGAAGCGCTGACCAACAAGTGTTCAGATATTTTTCTAATTGTCGTATCTAGATAGTAAAATATGTGCTGAAAACGGTCAGCTATCGCACCATCAAGAAATCGGTTCCCTAGTACCCCTTTAAGGCTCTGAAACCACCCCGGGTGGCAATATCGGGTCGCAACAAAGAGTGTTCCCCATAGCCGAAAAGAGCCTCAACCGTGAAAGATAGAAAGAAAGGTATTGAACAAAAAAGACGCACAACACCAATGTGAACCATTTGTGTTATCATACTTATATTAAAATATTGATGACCATGGAATAAATGGGTTATTTTTAGATTTCTGACAAAAAATCGCGAAAAACATGACAAATTGTCTTTTTTATAGCCTAAACTATGAAAGATTTAAAGACAAGTATTGAACACAAAAGATAGCATTGGATAATGGCAACAACATTTGCTCTCATTGTTGTACAAAATTGTTGATTGTTTTTAAATACTTTTCCGTTTTTGTGGATTTCACAAAGCATACCAATTAAACGGCAGTCCAGGTAACTCGTCCGAATTTTTGCGGCTAAGACCCTCAACATTTGAAGATAGAAAGACTATCATTGAACAAAAACTATGGTAAACACTAATGTTAATAACTTTTGATCTCACACTGATATTGAAATATTGATGACCATGGAATTAATGGGCTATTTTCAGATTTGTGGGTACAAAATCGCCCAAAACATGACAAATTGTCTTTTTTCTAGCCTAAACTATGAAAGATTTAAAGACAAGTATTGAATATAAAAGATTGAACGGGATAATAGCAACAACATTTGCACTCATTGTTGTACAAAATTGTTGATTGTTCTTGAATATTTTCCGTTTTTGTGGATTTCACAAAGCGTACCGATTAATCGGCAACCCGTGTCAATCATCCGAATTATTTCATGCTGCTCCAAAACGATTGAAAATGGATGGAATATTAGTGTTTGAAGACAAAAGGCGCACATTGTCATGTTAAGCATATCTTGTTACACCGTATACACATCAAAATCGTGATAGCTCTTGGTTTGAATGTTACAATGTTTGATTTTGTGCAAGTTACACACATTGATACTGTACTGACAAAATGTAATGATATTCCAGGACAATATATCCAGCGCGCTCTTTGGGTCCCCAAAACACTGTACATGGTGAGTCCCATTGTGGTGCCAAAGTAGAAAATAATTATATTCACTTTAGCGATAGTCCGCAGTAGACGACATCAAATGACACAGACTGTAATGATAACTCAAAACTCGTCATCGCTTTCAGCAAACGCGTCAAAGTCAACCTCCTCATCTTCTTCCTCGTCTTCCTCGTCATCCTCTTCTTCACAACCACCATCTGCCAGAAGATCGATCAGCGACACAGGTAGGATGGGCTTGAGGCACCACACGGGTTCCAGGACTCCGTCTGCATTTTTCGTCCATCCCTGCCCCTGGTCCTAGGGTTTGGGCCTCTCCAGAATGCCTTCATGAGCACGCTTGTACAGGGCAACGCGGTGGTTTACTCGCTGAATGTGCGGCATCAGAGCAGATTGGCAGGCCGAGGCATGCGGGCTAGATCGACCTTACACTTGGACGTGAGTTTCTCGTTGTCTCCCACCATCTTGCGGAGTAGCTTTCCACGAACGACATCAACTGATTTCTCACGACTGTAATTGTACATCAGGCACGTAAACTCTTCCAACTGCTTCACCACCCGAAGTTTGACATCCCAGTCGTCACCAAGCTGCCTGAATGCCGTGTGAAACTTGGGGTTCTTCTCCAGTTTCTTAAGGGGCCCCACCTTCCCCTTTCCTTTGAATGCACTGGTGCAGTCCTCTCCGCTGTACACATAGAACCCAAGAAGAGTGGCACAGTAGTCATGCCCCAGGGACTCTGCAAGCTCAGAGAGGTTGATCAGTTGCCGATGTTTTCCTGATCCCGTATCCAGGTATACAGTCAACTTGATGGCTTCAGCGTGGTAGATATTGGGAACCTCATGCACCTCTACCTGAAAACACAATGGCCATTAGAACATTTAGATTGGAGTCTTCATATATTTTCCAGTTTAGACTCCAATCTAAATGTTCTAATGGCCATTGTGTTTTCAGGTAGAGGTGCATGAGGTTCCCAATATCTACAGCAACCAGGAAGAGACTGACACCAGGGTGGTGCTGTACCTCCATCATCAGTGCCGCAGCGCTGGGATACAAGAACGCTGTGGTCAGAACCCCGGACACGGACATCTTTGTCATTCCAAGTTCTCTACCACGCTGAAGCCATCAAGTTGACTGTATACGGGATCAGGAAAACATCGGCAACTGATCAACCTCTCTGAGCTTGCAGAGTCCCTGGGGCATGACTACTATGCCACTCTTCTTGGGTTCTATGTGTACAGCGGGGAGGACTGCACCAGTCCTTCGTGGAAAGTTACTCCGCAAGATGGTGGGAGACAACGAGAAACTCACGTCCGAGTGTAAGGTCGATCTAGCCCGCATGCCTCGGCCTGCCAATCTGCTCTGATGCCGCACATTCAGCGAGTAAACCACCGCGTTGCCCTGTACAAGCGTGCTCATGAAGGCATTCTGGAGAGGCCCAAACCCTAGGACCAGGGGCAGGGATGGACGAAAAATGCAGACGGAGTCCTGGAACCCGTGTGGTGCCTCAAGCCCATCCTACCTGTGTCGCTGATCGATCTTCTGGCAGATGGTGGTTGTGAAGAAGAGGATGACGAGGAAGACGAGGAAGAAGATGAGGAGGTTGACTTTGACGCCTTTCATTTGATGTCGTCTACTGCGGACTATCGCTAAAGTGAATATAATTGTTTTCTACTTTGGCACCACAATGGGACTCACCATGTACAGTGTTTTGGGGACCCAAAGAGCGCGCTGGATATATTGTCCTGGAATATCATTACATTTTGTCAGTATCAATGTGTGTAACTTGCACAAAATCAAACATTGTAACATTCAAACCAAGAGCTATCACGATTTTGATGTGTATACGGTGTAACAAGATATGCTTAACATGACAATGTGCGCCTTTTGTCTTCAAACACTAATATTCCATCCATTTTCAATCGTTTTGGCGCAGCATGAAATAATTCGGATGATTGACACGGGTTGCCGATTAATCGGTACGCTTTGTGAAATCCACAAAAACGGAAAATATTCAAGAACAATCAACAATTTTGTACAACAATGAGTGCAAATGTTGTTGCTATTATCCCGTTTAATCTTTTATATTTAATACTTGTCTTTAAATCTTTCATAGTTTAGGCTAGAAAAAAGACAATTTGTCATGTTTTGGGCGATTTTGTACCCACAAATCTGAAAATAGCCCATTAATTCCATGGTCATCATATTTTGATATCAGTGTGAGATCAAAAGTTATTAACATTAGTGTTTACCATAGTTTTTGTTCAATGATAGTCTTTCTATCTTCAAATGTTGAGGCTCTTAGCCGCAAAAATTCGGACGAGTTACCTGGACTGCCGTTTAATTGGTATGCTTTGTGAAATCCACAAAAACGGAAAAGTATTAAAAAACAATCAACAATTTTGTACAACAATGAGAGCAAATGTTGTTGCCATTATCCAATGCTATCTTTTGTGTTCAATACTTGTCTTTAAATCTTTCATAGTTTAGGCTATAAAAAAGACAATTTGTCAT
The DNA here is from genome assembly GCF_037325665.1 of Littorina saxatilis. Lineage (NCBI taxonomy): Eukaryota > Metazoa > Mollusca > Gastropoda > Littorinimorpha > Littorinidae > Littorina > Littorina saxatilis. The sequence continues at coordinate 96,609,920 of NC_090246.1, forward strand.
GTTTTTCGCGATTTTTTGTCAGAAATCTAAAAATAACCCATTTATTCCATGGTCATCAATATTTTAATATAAGTATGATAACACAAATGGTTCACATTGGTGTTGTGCGTCTTTTTTGTTCAATACCTTTCTTTCTATCGTTCACGGTTGAGGCTCTTTCCGGCTATGGGGAACACTCTTTGTTGCGACCCGATATTGCCACCCGGGGTGGTTCCAGAGCCTTAAAGGGGTACTAGGGAACCGATTTCTTGATGGTGCGATAGCGGACTGTTTTCAGCACATATTTTACTATATAGAAACGACAATTAGAAAAATATCTGAACACTTGTTGGTCAGCGCTTCTAGCAACCGTACTAAAAAGCATTAGGCTTCTTAACACTGTCACCTTCCTCAACTACATCCTCTATTACTTCACTTTCTTCTGGAAGATGGATGTGGGTGGTATTGTTCATCTTTGGTGAGATCACACAGGGTTGCAAGTGTGACAGGGAGACTACCGCGTAACCCTTCACAGCAGACTCTGCAGAGTTGTCTGCCGACGAAGAGCGCAAGCTATTTACAGTAGCTTGATGTTTCTTTTACGTTGCCGGATAGACGCCTGTCAATTGTAGAGATGTGTTTGTGATGGGGTCTTAGCGCGGTGGGAATTCTGTCATATCTAGAACAATCGTGCACTTGGTGAAGAGTTTTTGAAATTTGGCATGGAGTTAGGTATGGTCATAAGGTTTTCAAAAACCATCGCAAACAAATTCAACCTTACGTTTTGTTGCCTGTTTGCGCAAAATTCAATATGGCCGCCGACGGAAGCAGTAAATGTCATATAGCAGCTCCCATTATTACTAGAACCTTGTCAAATGTCTGTTATCCCATGTTTTCTAGTGCAAAGAATCCAAATATGAGATCTCTGGTGTTTCACCGCTATTTTCTGAGTTAAATGTCATTTTTCAAGGTCATTTCAGTTAACAAAGACGATAACTTTGGAATTTATTAACTTCAAAAGATGAAATTGGGTTGCCACACCCTTGCGTGAGCCCTGTGAGCTCACGGTTCAAGTTCTTCAACTCACGACTAACTATTTAGTTGAACACGAATTATGGTGCTCAGAATTGTCGATGTTATAGATATGGTCGACTGGTCGTAAGTTCTGGACTTAGTCACTGGCACTGTTTGCGCAGCCTCCTTCACACTTGCACAGTGGACCACAGCGAAGACCAGCGCGATGACACTTGCAGTTTCCTTTGCAAGCAACCAAGCAGCCACAGTGGAGCAACAGTGAGCACCCTGTGCTGGCGTCAGGCAGACTTGTCCAGTATGGCACCCATGCCTTGGTTCTCTCATTCCATTCCCATCCCCATTCACTTGGGTTTGGGATGTTGGAGGTTTTGGACAGAGACTGTTTCCAGATGAAAGCTGCGATGAGCAATGCTCGCTTTGTGTGCTGGAACAACGCATGCTGGGTTGGTGGGATGGATTCCAGAGGTTTGAGACCAACAGTAAACATCAGCTTTCTTGCTTCGTTGACAGACGTTGATCTACAGTTTTTGCTGTACATCAGCACAGTAAAACGCTCCAGACGCTGCATGCAGTGAGTCGAGTGTGAGGCTGGTTGGGTCCTGGGTGATGGCGATGAAGGTGTCAGTGACCTCAGGAAAAGTGGCCCATGCATTCCATGCTGTCTTTTTGCCAATTCCGAACATGGCCGATGTTACATCACATCCTGTGTAAGAATGAAAGAAGGGAAGTGCCTGGCAGCGTTGAGGTCCCAGCTGTTGAGCAATGTAATGTACTGGAATGTCTCTGAATGTCTTTCCTGACCCAAATCCAAACCACAGCTCTGACAGTTTCAGCTGATCAAAGTGATGGATGGCAAGAACCACCACATCTGTGTCCACTGTCCTGAGCCTACGGTGTGTCCCTGCTCAGCAGCATGGCAGAAGCATCATCCGTGTGTCAGCTTCTTCTTGGTGGCAAGGAGATAAGGCTGATATATTTGTTGGTCTGTTAGTGAGCACAAGGTCAACCTTCGTAGTCAGGAGATGATATCTTGCATCAGTGGTACGTCGCTCTAGTTGCTCACTGAGGAACTGGAACAGCTCATCCTTGTTGTCAGACTCCTTGAGGAACTTCTGCCAGTCAGCTCCCTTTGGAATAGGTATCTTTGCTGAGACTCTAGTTCGCCTTCCTTCACTTTCACCACGCTTGGCACGAGTCTGTGATTTGAGACTTGCATCCTGATATGTGTCCCAAACAGCATTCACTCTTGTGGTGTTGTTGGTCATCGGGCTCTCTAAGAAGAGTAGCAAATGCAAAAGTGTGTATTCTTCAAACACAGTGGCGCGCTAGGGATTGACAATATGGATGATGGCTGGCATATCCAGTACGATCACAGAGGCTTCTTTTGCTGCAGGAGAGCGTCCAGGGTAAGGCATTCCAGGCAGGCAGCCGAGAAGGGCAGAATTTGTACCTGACATCAGTTTTCCACGATCACGCAAGGAAGGAGATTCACGCTGAATCTCATGTCTGAAAAGGTCGTCCATATATATCAACATCAGATCGTCCTAGCAAGGACAGAAACACCTTGGTGATGAGCGCCGCATTTGCCCTTGCTGATCCCAACTTGTTAGCACCCTTCTTCAGGTCCACAGGTGGCCGGTTGTTGAAAGAGTACAAATTGGCCCTTGGGATAACATCAAACAAGTGTTTGGAGCAAGTTTCAAGTCTGTGCCTCACAAACTCTGTAAACATGGCCTTGCCGATGTTTGGAGCTTCCCTCAAGCAGTTGACAATTACTGGGTCCATGACTTCACCGGTGTCCAGTGTGACGAGCTGGGAGCCTGTCTCCTTGAATGGGTTGACCACTGTTCCCTCTTTCACAAGATAGAGCAGTGCTTAGAGATGTTTCAGGAACTTGTTTTGTTCAGCAACAGAAGACTCTGGGTGCTCTAAATTGACTTCTCTGTTTGAAGCTGAAAGACTTTCGTTTTCAAATTCATCAATGACTCTCAGGACCTCTGGTTTTGAGAGTTCAATAAACTCTTTTTCCTCTGGCTGACCATAGAGTCCTTTTGCTCCACTGTCCTCCTGCAGGAATTTGATGCTGTGGCTCTGGTCAAGCGCCATGAGGGAGAACTTCTTGTCACTGCGCTGCACAACGAACTTCCCGTCCTCAAAGGCTTCATGGACACTTGGATGGGTCTCTGGCAGACAAGCCATGTCCTTCACGAAGACAGGCATCCAGCGGGCATAGTTTGTGTGCCCAAAAGCAAAAAACCATGGGCTATGAAAGGGGCCATTTTGAATGACATATGAACCTTTTCAGCTTAAATGGTGAGACTGAGATATTCAAGGAGTTCAGAAATAGACTCCCAGTGGTCGAAAACATGGGTATAGAGACTAATTGTTTCTTTTTAAGTTGAGTAGGTTCAGAGTTATTACACTCTGAAATGAAATGACCTTGAAAATGACATATGAATGACCTTTCACGTTCAAATGACGTCCAAACGTCAAATCCATCTTGGATATGGGTTGCTTGCACTAAAACACATGTGAAAAGTTGTATTTCTCAATGCTGTCGTGGTAACAATGGGTGTAATTTAGCAGTCCTTTTTCCGGGTGGCGGCCATATTGGCGGCGCGCACAAACAGACCAATCGAGGTCAAGCTCAATTTGTTTGCGATGGTTTTTGAAAACCTTGTGTCCATACCTACCACCATGCCAAATTTCAAAGACTCTTCACAAAGTGCACGATCATTCTGAATTCCTTCTCAGCTATCTGGCTGCTGTCTCCTTGTATGCTCTTGGGAACCTTTATGTACCCATAGCAGTTTTTGTAAGGTTAATTAAGTTAGCCCTAAAATTCCCACTAATGTTTGACTGGCCTTTGACTCCATATTTCCTCCGAAAGCGGCGTATGGCTGCCTAAATGGCGGGGTAAAAACGGTCATACACGTAAAAGCCGTGGGAGTTTCAGCCCATGAACGAACATAAAAAAAACAGACTCCATATGAGATTGTTGTGCTGCATGCATCTCGGTTACATAAGAACAAAATGTTGCAGGAGAATCATTAGACTACTTCTACTTGCTTCTTATTTACCTTTTGTCTATTGCCTAGTGTCTACAATTGATTCGTTTGTTTCACAAGTCAACCACATGTTTGAGTAGGGGGTGCAAACCACCGTGAAGCATGGTCCACCGGTCATCACCTAAACAAGCACATGTACAGTTTTATCTTATTTGTACCCGGAAGGACTATTTTTACCGGAGGTGAGAGATCAGACGCTAACATTTATTTAGAACGCTTGCTTCCTTTTGTTATTTGATCAAAGCTGAACAGAATAGACGGTGGTCGGAAATAACTCTGTCGGGTTTGTATGGGTTGTGGAAGAGTGAATACCCTTGCTTTTAGTGAGACAAACCATCCACACATGCTCCTTGTCCACGTGTTTCAGACACTCCCCTCGCTAGTGACTGGTCCACGTGTTTCAGACACTCCCCTCGCTAGTGACTGGTCCACGTGTTTCAGACACTCCCCTCGCTAGTGACTGGTCCACGTGTTTCAGACACTCCCCTCGCTAGTGACTGGTCCACGTGTTTCAGACACTCCCCTCGCTAGTGACTGGTCCACGTGTTTCAGACACTCCCCTCGCTAGTGACTGGTCCACGTGTTTCAGACACTCCCCTCGCTAGTGACTGGTCCACGTGTTTCAGACACTCCCCTCGCTAGTGACTGGTCCACGTGTTTCAGACACTCCCCTCGCTAGTGACTGGTCCACGTGTTTCAGACACTCCCCTCGCTAGTGACTGGTCCACGTGTTTCAGACACTCCCCTCGCTAGTGACTGGTCCACGTGTTTCAGACACTCCCCTCGCTAGTGACTGGTCCACGTGTTTCAGACACTCCCCTCGCTACTGACTGGTCCACGTGTTTCAGACACTCCCCTCGCTAGTGACTGGTCCACGTGTTTCAGACACTCCCCTCGCTAGTGACTGGTCCACGTGTTTCAGACACTCCCCTCACTAGTGACTGGTCCACGTGTTTCAGACACTCCCCTCGCTAGTGACTGGTCCACGTGTTTCAGACACTCCCCTCGCTAGTGACTGGTCCACGTGTTTCAGACACTCCCCTCGCTAGTGACTGGTCCACGTGTTTCAGACACTCCCCTCGCTAGTGACTGGTCCACGTGTTTCAGACACTCCCCTCGCTAGTGACTCGCCCTCGGATTGTTTGTCTCAGTAAAAGCAAGGGTATTTACTCTTTCGAAACCCATACAAAGCCGACAGAGTTATTTCCGACCACCGTCTATTACGGCCGTTTGTCTGCATGCAGAAACTTGTGTAATTGATGTTACTGCACTGAGGACAGGTATATGATGTCAATACATGTATAACATCATCAGAGATAATATTTGCAATATCTTTTCGATGTCTTGTTGTTATATAAGTTTGTTTTTTTCCTGACAGTGGTAAAAATATTTGCAATATCTTTTTAATGAATTGTTAAGTTGGGTTTTTTTTCTCCCTGAGAGTGGTAAAAAAAAGAATCTAAATCTCTTTTCCCATTGCAGATTCTGTTCGCCTTCATCCCCCCAGCTCAGTACCTGGGCGGCTGGCCGGCTTTCCTCGTGTCTCTCGGAGTTATCGGCTTCCTCACCGCAATCATCGGTGACTTAGCTTCCATCTTTGGCTGCCTGATCGGACTGAAAGACGCTGTCACCGCCATCACTCTGGTGGCTCTTGGTACCTCCATGCCAGACACCTTCGCCTCCAAGCAGGCAGCCCTGGGGGAGAAAACTGCCGACAGCTCAGTGGGTAACGTCAATGGATCCAATTCGGTGAACGTCTTTCTGGGTCTGGGTCTGCCATGGCTGATCGCTTGCATCTACTGGCAGGTCAAAACGGTGAGGATTCTTGGGAATTATTTTGGTGTGTGGGGGGGGGTGTTTAAGTTGTTGTTTAAATGGGTTTTTTTTTGTTATTTTAGTTTTGTGTGTTTGTATTGGGGGTTGGTTGGTCTTTCTTTTGTTTTATTTATTTATTTTTTTTTTTTTTTGGGGGGGGGGGGGGTGTTACATTTTTCAGTTTGTTTTGTTATACTACTCATAGGTAAATGAAAGGAATGAAGGAAGACATAAAGATGAATAATACAGTGGAACTCCATGTTGTGAGATCCCTTCCAAAGAACTGATACAACTCAAGTCATTCTCCTTCACAGGGAAGGGGACTTTGATGTTTCCTTGGCATTCCAGTCTGGTCCTTTTTTCTCAGCGCTAATAAACCTGTTCGCCAGCAACAAAATCATACGACTCAAGTCTTTCTTGGTCACAGGGAGAACACTTTGACAGTCCGGCAGGCAGATTTTTTTCACTGGAAGGGGTTGTTTGTGTCAAACCCTGAACGAAAACACATATCTGAATACAGTGGAACCCTTTTGATAAGACACCCTTCCAGAAGGTTACAACTAAAGTATTATTTTCTTCTTCATAGAGAGGGGACTTTGTCGTTTCCTCTGGCAACCAAGTCTGTTGCTGCTGGTTTTGTTGTTGTTTTTCTCCTCACGGCTGATGAATGTGTTAACCAGCACAAAATCTTTCTTCTTCACAGGGAGAAGACTTTGCCGTTCCTGCCGGCAACCTTGGATTCAGCGTCATCCTTTTCACATCCTGCGCTGTCATCGCTATCCTCTTGTTAATTGTCCGGCGCTTTACCGTGGGCGCTGAGCTCGGCGGTCCTGTCGTCTTCAAGTACATCTGTGCCGCCATCCTGGTCTCTCTGTGGGTCTTCTATGTCCTCATGTCATCCCTGCAGAGCTACTCCATCATTAACGTCAAGATAGGAAGCTCTTAAGAGTCACACTGTCAGTGATAGGAGAGTGAGAGCTATGCCAGACAGTCATAAGAGAGCAAACTTTGGGACTGAGAAAGCTTAATGTTAGACTATCCAGTAATAGCAGAGATACGAAGCTAGAGTCAGACCTCAGTGAGAGCTATGCGACACAGACATAAGAGAGCAAACTATAGGGCTTAGAAGGCCAGTAATAGGACAGTGAGAGATACGCCACACAGTTACGCGAGAGTAAACTACAGTATCCACGTCAAAGTAGGAGGCTAAAAGTTAGACCATGGTTGAAACGAGATTGAAGACTATGCTATTCAGTTATGCGAGTGAATAATTAATTTTATCAACCATATCAGAACAAGAGGGTAAAAGTTTGACTTTCATTCAAAAGCGAATGAGAGCAATGCTACGCATTTATATGAGAGTATAGGAAGATTTATCATCTGGGTAAAAATAAGAGGGTAAAAGTTGGTCTGTTTTGGAAAAGAGAATGAGACCTATGCTATCCAGTTATAAGATAGTAAGATTAACCACGCACCTCAACTGGGGAAGTAAGCTACGGAGCTGAGATTGAGAAGGGAGCTATAACTCTGTTGCATGGGATTCTATGTGGTGGAACATGCAGTGCTGCGTTCCTGCGAAATGCTTGCTGCATACAAGTGCAACGACAAAATCTTAGTAAACAGTCATGAGAATCAAAGCGTCATGTGACGTTCATCTAAGTGTCATTGATATTTCCCTTCCTGTATTGGTGTATGTATTCATCCCAATAGCAATCTATTGATGTTGATATGGATATTTTTCTCTCTGTTTTGTCTATTCATATCATCAGCAGTTGTTTTCATCAAGAATCTTCAAGTGTTTCAATGAAATATTTGAACTTAAAAATCTGACTGGTATATGTGTACATGTAATTCATTGTGTGTACAAAATTGTACTCATCTTTTGAAGTTCAACGGACAGTTACATTGTTAAATAACAATACTTAAGTTATGGGCCCTCTTTATTTATTTGCTACTTTGTGACTGTGCGACATGTTGTTGTGAAGTACTTTAACAAATTAAAGAGAAATTCACTTATCCTTTGGCTTCGGTAAATGTGTTATTTTCCACCCAAATGTTTTGCTTACATTGGATTACTTGCTTACTGTACTGTCCTGTGTGTAAAATACTGTGTAATATGTTTTTATTGGTCGTGTTGAAATGAGTGTTCGCTGCATAACATTCTACAAACACATCTCTAGGAAATAGTGTTTCTGCGTATATACCTGTCAGTGTCACATTTGATTCTTTCACAACTCAAATTTTCATCTTCCTCAATAAGTTTTCTACCTGTAAACGTTGATCCCTAAGAAAATAAATGAACATGAACAATTGCACAATTGCAGCATTCTTCTTTTTTTTCATATAAATTGTAAGGACCTGAAAACAGGCAGCAAAGAAAACACTCATTTGTAAAAAATAAAAATAAATAGTTTTCGCCATTCTTTATTTAAAAAATATAAAGGTGAGGGGTCAAGAAGTGCAAGTGTATTTTGAGGTTCCCCTTCCCCCCACCCCCCCCCCCCCCCCTGCCCCTTCCATCCTTCAACGGTCAAAATGCTCTTTCTTGCCTTTTATGCTCTTATCATACTGGAACTCACAATTACTGCACAATGTTGTTGGAAGTATATTTTACATGCAGTTATAATGGCTGACTCTGTTACTTGTTTTACATTAAAAACGTTCGTAAACTACCTCTCTTACAAGTAAAGGCTGTTCTTTTCTGTGTGTTTGGGCTAGTGTTTACGATGAAAAACACTAACTGATGAATTTAAAAATGGTACTTTTTATAATTGTTGAAAAAACACATATTCTGGGATAATAATTCTGTTTTGAGGGAGAAATACTTAAAGCACTTTTATGATTGTACACACACACAAAAAGAAACATGTTCTAATAAACTCTGTTTGGTGGATGGGTATTGGTTTGGGGAGAGGGGCTTTTATAGAGAAAATATGTGTATTTGGTTGTGCAATATGAACCAATTTCTGGCTTAAATTAAATCATTTTAATTTTGCTTATAGTATGCATTGCTTTGCTCAAGCAATGGAAGGCATGTGTTCTGTCTAGGACGGTATACTGGGTAAGCTTCAGTGGTGTCAACAATTAATATTTTTGCTTTCATGCATGAGCTTCAGGATACTGTTAAATCATTGTTTCAACCTTTTGGTTAGACACATACAAACACACAGTCTTCACTATTTTTTACATACTGCTGTTTCCTTCTTTTTGCAAAGCCTGTTCAAGTTTCTTGCCTTTCGACTAACATTTTTTATGGTGGATGTGCTTTTACTTCCATTTATATTTTTATAAATCTTTGCCTCAATTTGACCACATGTATACTATTTCCTTTTACTTTATTTACGCAACAACTGTGAATATTTATTGTTGCACATTATTTTGCTGCTGCTCCGTGTTCACACATGCTGTGTGTTACAGGGGTGGCATTTAATGCATTCTGCTTTCAATAAAGTTCTTACAAATATAGCCTTTTTTGGTGTCTGTGTGTGTGTGTACATGTGTGTGTGTACATGTGTGTGTGTGTGTTTTGATTAAAATTAAAAAACAATATAATGCATGTCTACTCCATCAATTGTTTTATGCAAGCCATACCACAACATGCACTTCAAATCTCAGCAATCCAGGAATGATTGCTATATTTAGCAAAATATGCTTAACAACTTGCAAATAATACCCTCCATGCCCGTCAACATTATTGTTCTCTTTGAAATAATTCAGCTTTCAAGCAGAACAGAAAATAAAAGCCAAGTATTATTTTGTTATTCAGGCACATTAAGTCAGATTGTTTGGGTGGTGTTTTTTTTTCAGGGGGGGGGGGGGGTTTCTTGTCATATCTATTGCCAAAAAAATGAAAACAATGAGAACAAGCTAGGTTTGTCCGGAAAAAATAGTGTCGGTCAGGTTACAATAAACACATATGTGTTTTATTTGGCCTTGTCATTGATGTTGGTCTGTATAACACTTAGTAGCCTGTCGGTCACACCTACATTGTCAAGGGCAATAAGTACGGTAGCCCTTGCTAAAGATGTCAATTCATAGAGTTCTATCCCTTGAGTTGAAGCTCGGAGGTCAATACTTGTGTTTCGCCGCACTGCGTCCACCATCCGTCTGCCACTTTTATCCACAAGTACTCTGACCTACTCTCCTTTGATTTCGATGTACTTTATTTTCTACTTCCTTTTCTACCAGACAATAGGATTTCATGTCAACAATTTTCAGTCAATTAACTGTTTGACTCGATTTTATGGAGGGGGGAGGGAGGGCTGGTGGGAGAGGGGTGGAGGTTGTTTTTTTAGTTGGAAGGGCTATGATGCGGCAGTCAGGTAAAGAGTCCGATTGACCCATCACATGTGATTATTCATAACTGAGATTTCTACTTTAGTTTAGCAGGGCCGGACTACCGGGGGGGTTATGGGGGTTGCGCAACCCCCCCCCCCCCCCCCCCCTAGCCTAAACATGTACCTTACTTATTTAATTTTTTTTTATTATTGCTTATTTTATGCCGTTTCATGCAAGGAGCGACCATTTTCCTATCTCAGAATATGACCTACCCGTCAGCTCCAGGGGGCTTCGCCCCCTGACCCCCACAACGAGGGGGGGGGGGGTGGGTTCTAGGGTTTCCGGACCCCCCCCCCAGCCAAAAAATAAAAATATTGAATGAGGTATGCATTTCTTTATTTTACATTGAGTTTCAATTTTTGGGGTATTAATCAGTGACAAAATCTGCTGCCTCAAACTGGTAATGATCATCCTCAGAATGCACCAGATTGCACCATTTTGCATCCTTTTTTTCAAAATTTTCGGGGGGGGCATGCCCCCGGACCCCCCTAGCAAGCTAGGCGCTTCGCGCCGTCGGCTCGGCGCTTCGCACCTTCACACCCATATCTTCACAATATACTTTTGAAAAAAACCAGTCATAACATGAACTGATCCGCCCCCTGCCGCAAGGGGGGACATCCCCCTGGGCCACCACTGGCAACCCCCCCCCTCCTCTTCGCCTAGTCCGGCCCTGTTTAGCAACCAGATTTCACCTTCGTTTCAGTGAATGAAAGTCTAATGCGAAGACGTTGGTGGGGATGATAGCCTACGGTGATTTTATGTCTTTCTTTCTTTATTTGGTGTTTAACGTCGTTTTCAACCATTCAAGGTTATATCGCGACGGGGAAAGGGGGGAGATGGGAGTGATTTTATGTTTCCAAACGACTCATCAACAATAATACAGTGGAACCTCCCACCAGTAATGAACATAAATGAAAGAGCAGGTTATTAGCCTCCGGGCGGGGGAAGGCCGGGGGGGGGGGGGGGGGGGGTCGGCAGCTGGGGTGGTTTATTCTCGGGGACTTCATCAAAGTTGAGTTTTGCTGTCAAATTAAGCCACACTCTTATCAAAGGTTAATGGGGCATTTTCACATGGTGTAACGATCTTGGATCGTTAAATGAACTTAAAACAACGGTAACGCAACGGTAGCGCTCTCACACACTGAGTTGTCACACCCACATTCCACACAACCGTTCTAGGTCCCGTTCCCGTACCGACCAATGACGGCTGCCACTATGGTCAGACGCTGCTCAAAGATGCCAAAAACGGCCGTTTGCGCAGCGTTCCATTGTTGTGGCAGCCGTCCTTGGTCGGTACGGGAACGGGACCTAGAACGGTTGTGTGGAATGGGGGTGTTAGATTCAATCACTTTCCCCATTGCCTTAAACGTCCAGAAATTAATATGTAAAGCGCTTAGAGAACGTCAAGCGCTATATAAATCTCCCATATAAATAAATATAAATAAATAAATCACGCCGTGAAATTGCAAATGGCACGCCGCCAGGGGCAAATGGGGGTGTTAGATTCAATCACTTTCCCCATTGCCTTAAACGTCCAGAAATTAATATGTAAAGGGCCGGTTGACAATACGTATACAGTGGAACCCCCTTTTGAGAACGCCCCAAATAAAAATAAAATAAACAAGAGGCGAAGCCATCAAGGCTCACGTAAGAAATCGACAAACAGTAACACAAACTCAATCACTCCGTCACACACACACACACACACACGCACACACACACACACACACACACACACACACACACACACACACACACACACACACACACACAGAAAGAGCATAGGTGAAACTGTGCAAGAAAGCGAGACACTAGATCTAGATCTGTCTGTCTGCATGTAGCCTACTTACAGGGACACGACTGCCAACTAGTCTCGGCCCGCTCAAAATAATAATGACCGAGACTTTCAGTACTTCCTTCGCGTGACGTCTAACCCTCTTACGTCATAATGTGACGTCAATGTAATGTGACGTCTTCAAATGTTAGAGTTTCTACCACAGACATACACACGCACGCACGCACGCACGCACATACGCACGCACACACGCACGCACGCACGCACGCACGCACAGACAGACAAAGTTACGATCGCATAGGCTAAACTTACGTGAGCCAAAAATCAGTGCTGGTAAATAGTAGGTAAGGGAAGGTTGCCTAATATGGACCACTTTTTTGTTTCTTGTTGATAACTAGCTTGTTTTCTTGCGAAGAAGTTTCATTTTGTGTTTGGTAGTCCTTTCTCTTAGGTTAACTGTTAGGCCTAATTAGAGTTAACTAGTTAATTGTGATAGACATTCAGCAAAAATTAAGTACAGAAAAATTCACAAAGGGTCCAGATGAGGAGACTTGGAGCCTAATATGGACCAGTGAAGAGGCCTTCTCGAATCACTGTAATACCCCTTAACTTCAAAATAAAATGATACAACTTAGTGTGCAAGTCAGACTAATTCAAATATTCCTTAGATTTATCTGTTTCGTGTTGATGCCAAAAAAAAGTCTAGGGTCCACGGTGTGGAGTATTCTTGGCACAAAGGGTCAAAAATGCAAAAAATAAGGCCTTAAAAAAATAAGGCCTTATTTCTAAAAATAAACCCTTATTTCTAAAATAAGGCCTTATTTTCCATAATTAAGGCCTTATTTTAGAAATAAGGCCTTAAATATTGACCCTTTGTGCCGAGGATAGAGTATGCCTGTCGGAGCAGGATGTCGGGTGCCTGTGGAGCAGCTGTGAAATGTACAAGTATTTTCAAAACGCATTGTTTCGATGTCAATGTTTTGGAATGGAACAACTGAATCACACAACAGCTAGAACCTTTCATTTGTATACCTCGGGTTTTGGTATCTGCTTTCTGTGGTAAAAGCATTACAATGACTCCTTGAACACCGGAGTTGGGTTTGTGTGTGGGTTTTGTTTTGGTATTATCAGTATTAGTATTATTCACTTACACACTCTGTTTGCCATTGATATAACCTTTTGTTTCGTACGTAATGGACCATGCTCCACCAACTCGTGGTATGTTTACAATGAATACTCGCATTACCTGTTAGGCTGAATACAACTGACAGAAGGCAGTAATTACATTACAAAGCCCGGAGTAATAGATATGAAAGCCGGTTTTGCAAAGAAATCCAATTAGCCGATTGGTTTAAACAAAACTTTATTCAATTTTAATCATGACAAGAACAATGCATGGATGATTACATACTCAAGCATATAATGCTTATTTTAAGCAATCATAGTAATTACAAAACAAGGGTTAGCATGATGGCGGAATAAATACATTAACTCATTTCAGGAAACGAAGAAACAAAACAAAAACAAAACAGATACACAGACAAGCAGAAAATGGGAAGGGGTTGGTGATACAGGAGGTGGGGAAAGGGCACGAGAGAACAGGAATAGGAGTTAAGCCCGCCACCGACCACAGCCGAACCACGCCGAACCAGCTCGTCGAACGCTCGGCGAACATTCCACCGAACCAGTTCTGTGTACTAACTCGCAGCTGCAACCAAATAATAGGGGAATCCCCTGATTTGATGACGTCGGCGAACGTTCGCCGAACTAGGTCGTCGCGGCCCGGCCGCAGCTAGCAGCTAGCTAAAGGGAAAAAGAAGAAGAAGAAGAAGACTTGAAGCGCCAATATTTGAGGAGAGTGGATCTCATTTCAATTGTAATAAGTGCACATAAGACACTCGCACAAAGTTAATGCATATTGTTCAGGGGCGGATCAGTTGCTTTGTAAGGGGGGGGGGGCACTTTGAATCGAAAGTGAATGTGATGGGCGCGAAGCGCCCGAATTTGCTAGGGGGGTCCGGGGGCATGCCCCCCCGGAAAAAAAATTTGCCCAAAGAAGCAAAATGGTGCCATCTGGTGCCATTTGAACTTAGAAATGGTCATAGAATCAGCATAGAAAAATCTGTTTTTTTTCTTCTTCTTTTTTTTTCTTTTCTTTTTTCGGGGGGGGGGGGCACGTGCCCCCTGTGCCCCCCCCCCCCCCCCCCCCCCTCGTCCGCCCCTGTTGTTAACAGAGGAAAAGTCACTACATTGCGCATAAATCGAGACAACAAGAGAACATGAGAGAGGTTATGGGGAAAGATTTGTCAGGCAGCATGTCACATGACAGTGTCTAATAAATGTTATGAGTGAAATATAGAGGCTCATTTACGGAACCTGCTGCCCGTCTGTCTAATATAGTCCTGTACAGTTATGAATATGGTCTGGTTGACATTTCGTGGATATTGCGGGATGCCTTTCAATAATATTTCGATATACTTATAATCATTTGTCAAATTATCAATGGACAATAATCTTATATCTCTATACATGGGACAATGCAATAAGTAATGTTCAGCAGTCTCGCTGGGATAACCACACTCGCATTGAGGGCAATCCTTAAGGTGCCGCTTACATAAATCAAAATTCAAATCACTCATACCAATACACAATCTGCAATGATGTACTTGTTCAAATCTTTCTCCAGAATAATAATGGCATGGTACTTTAAAATCAGCACTTGACAAATAATTTTTGAACTCGCTCAAGGAGGTGGTCATTTTAATGTTATCTGGTAAGGTGTTCCACAGTACAGTCGTTTTTGGGATAAAAGAGTTGCGGAATAATTCGGTTCTATGAGGAGGCACGTGTCTTTCTAATGGTCTTCGTCTATGATACGGATTAATATCAACTACAAGAGGGGGCAATACATTTACTAAATACTGGGGGCATTTTTTATGTATCATCTTATGAAAAACAATTAATTTATGTCTTTTCCTTCGTTCTTCAAGGCTACATTAGCCGATTACAATGGGATGTTTAATATTGCCCGTCATTGCCAGACAGCGTGTGTTGCGTTGGTTGGACAGCGAACCGAGCCTGTAGCAAGTGATCAGATAATTCAAAGATTTGAAGAAAAAAAACCATAACTATAATTCATATTACGTTAGCCTCAAGCGTTGTCGTAACGTGTGTACGCGACAGTGCAGCCGCTTTGACCTAATGTCACCGACTTTATCTCGACTTTCTATCAGCCAGGGAGACACTTTCAACTCAAAGCCATGACGTTCCCTACACAAGGCTTTGAAAACGAACGGATAAGGGGCGTAACTCCTTAGTCATAAGGGCAGAATTAATATTTTGATGGTATTTTTGAACGTTCTCAGCGTCACTGCAGGAAGTGGCGTTCTCAGCGTGCAGAAAGTGAGCGTCAAGTCCCTTTGTATCAACAACGAAAATCTTTGCATCTTTGAATGAATCGAAACGTAGTACATTCTGTGAGTTCCACAGCTTGACTAAATGTAGTAATTTCGCCAAACGCGACTTGTTACATTTAGTCAAGTTTTCACTAAATGTTTTAACGTAGAGGGGGGAATCGAGACGAGGGTGTGGTGTGTGTGTGTGTGTGTGTGTGTGTGTCTGTGTGTGTGTAGAGCGATTCAGAGAAAACTACTGGACCGATCTTCATGAAACTTGACATGAGAGATCCTGAGTATATCTCCAGACGGTTTTTTTTCATTTTTTTGATAAATGTCTTTGATGACGTCATATCCGGCTTTTTGTAAAAGTTGAGGCGGCACTGTCACGCTCTCATTTTTCAACCAAATTTGTTGAAATTTTGGTCAAGTAATCTTCGACAAAGCCCGGACTTTGGTATTGCATTTCAGCTTGAAGGATTACAAATTAATTTATGAGTTTGCTCATTAAAGTTGTCATTAAAATCGATTTTTCGCAAACAGATTTAAAATTGATTGCATCGTATTCTTCATCACATTCTGAATCTAAAAATATATACATATGTCATGTTTACTCTTAAAATGTGATCACAATTAACGAAAATAGATTAATTAATCTTACGATTAAAATTTAAGAAATCGACCCAAAAATGATTTCATCTTATTCTTTATCATTTCCTGATTCCAAAAACATATAGATATGATAGGTTGTACTCAAAACAAGCTCAGAAAGTTAACAAGAATACAGAAAATTAGCGCGCTTTCCTGCTTAGCACAATGCGCTACCGCGCTAATCTGGCGTGTCAATATCACTACGTTTTGCACGTGGGAGGTGAGCGATTTCCTTCACGCAGGGATTGACGAAGCTGTACTGTCTTGGTGAAAAAATACAGTGCGTTCAGTTTCATCCCGTGAGTTCGACAGCTTGACTAAATGTAGTAATTTCGCCTTACGCGACTTGTTTTTCTTGTTCTTGTTCTTCTTCCTTTTTTTGCTCAGATCTCGACTTTTTTCCAAACACTTACTTACGCTTGTTCATGAGAAAAAATACCTCTGTGCATATTCTGTGCGGACATTCCTAGTTCTCGCCGAACCTGTCTGCTTTGTCAACGAACAGAAACTTGAGCGGAATGTGGTTGAGTCTCATCGTACACGTAGAGCACACTGAACAACGAGAATCGTCATTAAAACGACGGTGTGTGTGTGTTTTGCTCTTATTCGCCCCTTTTACTACCTGGATTTGTGGGACAGAAGTAGTCTGTGGAATGTGTGGGGGAGTCACCGAATTTGAAGTTATGTTGGTAGATTTTTTTAAAAAAAATTTTGTGTGTGGACTTTTTACTACTGCAGTTTGGGTCACTTGGGCGAGGGGGGGGAGCCAGGAAAGGGGGGAGGGGGGTAGGCAGATATACTTACACCCACGGCTATTGTTTTGATGGGTCTTTCATGTCCGTGTAAACACCCACTGTCTTCAAATGAGAACTATCCTTCTCTCTTGAATCTTTGTATGAGTACTTAAGCCGACTTACCTAATTTGTAAGAGTTAAATATAGTTATCTCCAGAAAAAGAAAAATAATGGGTTGCGTGCATGATGTGTGCTTTATTTGTAAACACATCTTTTCAGGTAGTTCATGTCAAGAAAATAAATAAAGATCAGTTTAACAGATTGTCAGATAAAGCTGTATACGGATTGTGTTGTTAGATTAGAAACGTGAGAGAGGTCCGGAGTTTGTTTGTTTGTTTGCTTAACGCCCAGCCGACCACGAAGGGCCATATCAGGGCGGTGCTGCTTTGACATATAACGTGCGCCACACACAAGACAGAAGTCGCAGCACAAGGCTTCATGTCTCACCCAGTCACATTATTCTGACACCGGACCAACCAGTCCTAACACTAACCCCATAATGCCAGACGCCAGGCGGAGCAGCCACTAGATTGCAATTTTAAAATCTTAGGTATGACCCGGCCGGGGTTCGAACCCACGACCTCCCGATCACAGGGCGGACGCCTTACCACTAGGCCAACCGTGCCGGTCAGAGGTCCGGAGTTGTGAAAGTTAGAGTAAGATCACGCTAACAACTCAAAATAACAGTTCATAATAATACATGTGCGTGACGCGGTGGGGTGGGGAGATTGATAGAATGGGTGTATCCGTTTTCTTAGTGCTTGTTTTTTTTAGATACATTGTTTTAATCACTGGAAGAAAAAGCGACTCGCGAAACAGCAAGTAAGCGTTCTGTACAATATTATATAATACACGTATACATGTGTATATACTATCAAGTGTGTTTGTGTGCGTGCGTACGAGTGTGTGTGTGTGGGTTGTGTATGTGAGTGGGGGTGGGTGTGCGTGTGTGTGTGTGTGTGTGTGCGCGCGCGTGTGTGTGTGTGTGTGTGTATATGTGTGTGTGTGTATGTGTGTGTGTGTGTGTGTGTGTCAGAGGGGCTGGGTGTGCGTGCGTGCGTGCGTACGTGCGTGTGTGTGTGCACGCGCGTGATCAGATGGTATTTGTTGGCATAGTTTGGCGTAAATGTATAAGTTTTAAAATTAAAGCGTGCAGAATTTTCGGCTCACTATGATACATGTGTGACCGCATTATGACAGCATTCTCTAGCTCTAGCAAAATGAACTAGAATACAATACTTTACTTTACTTTATTTGGTGTTTAACGTCGTTTTCAACCACGAAGGTTATATCGCGACGAGAACTAGAATACAATGAATCATCACAGCTATAATATATATAGAACACAAACAAATATGGAAAAAAAATAAGCAAAACAAGCCTTCACGTGTTCACCAATATTTCGGCCTCGTGGCCTTCGTCAGGGTGTTCTATAATTAGCTCGCACGATGTTTACAAAATATCCTTTGACGCAATGTCTGTCTATGACGTAATTATACATGACGTAATATGTTTTGCGTGCCGGAATTCCAAAAATGAATAAGACAGTTCTAAACAAGTGGATTGTTGAAGATAATGCAGTGTTGAATACCTGGATGATAACAAGGTGGGTGGGAGATATTGAGGACTTCAATATATAGTAGTACATATCTTAATTTGTTTGTGTTTAGAAGAGATCTACGACGAAAGACAAGCCACTGAAGTAGGCTACTTTATAATTCACCAGTACATGTAGGCCTAGTTCATTTCCTCTGCTTATCGCACCTGCCACCTTGCCAATTAATGCACAGTAGTGTTCCGTGACATTTTAGAACTTGCCAGTTAGTTATGCTCTCTGTGTAAGGGGTTGTTTGCGCAATGTTTTCGTTGTGGTTAGTTTGATGAATATGTAATTTCAGAACTGCTGTTTTGTGTGTTAGCCTACTCTATTGTGCTGTGCAAACGCCGAACAGTGAATAGCAAAAAAGTAATCCATTTGCCTTCTGCGCTTTTATATTAAATAATTACGGTTCCATTTAAGTAGACTAGTAAGCTGCTGGATTTTAGGCCTTTTGATAATTGTGTGTGTGGGCATACGGCGAAAGCGGACACTCCAGAATTTGACCTCAGTTGCGTTCATCATCTTCGTCTTTATTATGGTCGACTTTTTTTTTCTTTTTCTTTTTTTAGCGTTGAAGGAGTACTTTGGTTCACGATGTCGTATCGCAGTTTTGATATGGTAATGGTACATACTCCGCCGTAATCAAGAATCTTGGCAGAAAAAAATTGTGTTGATAATGAAAGAACTGAGAACATGAGCTGACCAGCGTAATAGTTTTTCAACTTGATGGTAGATCGAACCAGTGCATCTATTCTGGCGTCATTCTGATGACGTTGTACTCTCATTTCCTGTTTTCCTTTCTCTTCCACTTGATAAATTTCCCGAAAGAAAACTGAGAGGAAATAAAATATGCCGGGATGCAAAACTGTACGGGTAAAACGTTTCGACTATACTCTTCCAGGGTTTAACCTGGAAGAAAAAGGCGATGGGACATTAATTATCCCCCTCTACCAAATTCTGATGGGACATGGTCGAAGGCAAGAAATGCCAAAGAGGCCTGTACGCGTTTTTCACCAATGATGCAAAATGGTGCAATATGTATGGTGCCAAATTAGCCCCTATTATCCATGTGTGTGTGTGTGTGTGTGTGTGTGTGTGTATGTGTGTGTGTGTGTGTGTGTGTGTGTGTATGTGTGTGTGTGTGTGTGTGTGTGTGTGTGTTTGTTTAGGAATTTCGCAGAAATGTATTTTAAACTACTAGGGATTAACGTCGCCTGTATTTAGGCCCTTAGCTCCCACGGCTGTCGCTACGCTGAGTGAATCAGCAAGTTCACGTGCGCGTGTCGCTGTGAACACAGGCCTGTGCCCACTGCGTCAGTTCGCTGCCAAACTCACGCGAGTGCGCACACAAAAATTCTACCCAGACGCTGTGCGCATCACCATTAGTTGGTCCAAGGTTATTCAGTCAAAAATCGCACTTTGACTCTGATTTTCAGGAGGATGCCCTCTGCTCTGCTCTGCCCGGTCGCTGCGATTTTCCAAGCTTTCAGCCCCCCCCCCCCCCCCCCCCACGCCCCGCCCGACGGCCCCGCCTTCGTGGCCTCGTCCGGCAACCCCCCCTTCTCCCCCTGACCCCCTCGTCCTTCGTGTCAAAAGTTAAGCAGTGCCTGCAGCAGGCAGGTGTTGATCCCAAGCAGTACGCCGGGCACAGTTTCCGCAGAGGGGGTGCTTCCTGGGCTTATCAAGTCGGTCTTCCGATAGAGACAATTCGCCAGATTGGAGACTGGCGCTCATACGCTTGCCTAGCTTACATTGCCATCCCTGGTGATCGGATTGCTTCCGCAATCGCACAGAGGCAGTGCGCTGTCAAAACGTAAAAGGGACATTTTAATCTGTGACAGCGCACTAAAGGGACTTTAAAGGTAGAGTGAGTGAAGTGGATTTGGACAATTGGGCCAAGACAGGATTATCCATCCTGCTGTTGTGGAGTATACTATGTTTTGATATTTATGCGCCACTGTGGGATGTTTATTATGCGCGCAGCAAATCCTCAGGAAAATATGTACATGTCTTTTAATCTCATTTCAAGCGCGACATTTTGCATTATTTTATTATGGTATTTTATTGAAGCATGAATAAAGCTTCCAGTCACCCCCTCATCTTTGAGTGGTCTCCTTTTTGTTTAATAGGAATTTCGCAGAAATGTATTTTAAACTACTAGGGATTAACGTCGCCTGTATTTAGGCCCTTAGCTCCCACGGCTGTCGCTACGCTGAGTGAATCAGCAAGTTCACGTGCGCGTGTCGCTGTGAACACAGGCCTGTGCCCACTGCGTCAGTTCGCTGCCAAACTCACGCGAGTGCGCACACAAAAATTTTTTCCCCTCCCTCCCACCCTTTTGAGCTTAGTGTGACTGGATTGCCTTATCCTTTTTTTTAATAATTATGAAGAATTAACTGCCTCTGCATGTATTTTTTTTTATATGCTTGTTTGTTGTATGGTGTTGGTTATGCTTATGTTACAAGAAAGAAATAATTATGTGCGTGTGTCTGAGTATTAATTCGTTGTGTGTGGTTGTTGTTTTTCCTTTGTGTTTTTTTTAGCGCGTATGTTTGTGTGGGCCAAGACAGGATTATCCATCCTGCTGTTGTGGAGTATACTATGTTTTGATATTTATGCGCCACTGTGGGATGTTTATTATGCGCGCAGCAAATCCTCAGGAAAATATGTACATGTCTTTTAATCTCATTTCAAGCGCGACATTTTGCATTATTTTATTATGGTATTTTATTGAAGCATGAATAAAGCTTCCAGTCACCCCCTCATCTTTGAGTGGTCTCCTTTTTGTTTAATGTTTGTTTGTTTGTTTGCTTAACGCCCAGCCGACCACGAAGGGCCATATCAGGGCGGTGTGTGTGTGTGTTTGTGTGTGTGTTTGTGTGTGTGTGTAATCCGATGTAAAGTGTACATTTTGTGGCGTAGTGGTACGTAATCTCAATGCGCCCTTTGACGCACTGAAGGGAATTGTGATGGGACATTTTCAGATTTAATGCGCCAGTGGCGCAGGGCGCACTAGTAAATGAAACCCTGCTCTTCAGTTTACAATATTTTCTTCCTCTTCCCAACCTACAGTGCAGAAGACAATTACGCTCAACACTACGAGAGCCATCCTGAATCTCACATCTTCCTTCGTATTTTCAGGCAATCCCCGAACTCACACTCACGGTGAGCTGAGCACTCCTTCCTCGCAGATCGCTTCTGCAATCAACTCCCACCATGTCTAACGCGACCAACATTACCATCGCCACGACGCCTTACCCGATCTTCGACCCCTACGACTACCCTTGCAATGAAGGAATTCTCCTGCCAGTGATCAGCGAGTACACGTGGTCCGCAGGGGCCCGATGTTTCCTCTACCTGCTGGGTCTGCTGTGGTGCTTCCTGGCCGTGGCCATCGTCGCCGACATCTTCATGTGCTCCATCGAGCGCATCACCAGCAAGACTAGGATCGTGCGCATGCCCGACAACAACTCGCCTGGGGGCTACAGGGAGCTGGAAGTCAAGGTAGGCCATCTCTTGAGATACTGAGAAAGTGTTGTTATTGTTGTTGTTGGTTGTGGTAGTGGTGGTTGTGGTGTTGGCTGTGGTGGTGGTGGCTTAGTGGTGGATCGTTTCTGATGGCAACAGGGAGCTGGAACTCAAGGTAGGCCACCTCATGAGATAGTGAGAAAGTGTTGTTGTTATTATTGTTTTGGTATCCTTATACCCGTTATTGAATTACTGTGTAGCCAATCTTCATTACTTGTGCTGGGTACCTCTGTCCCAGAGACTCTGCTGTTGGGTCAACTTTTTATCATTATCCCCAGGTATGGAACAACACTGTAGCCAACCTCTCGCTGCTGGCTCTGAGTACCTCAGTCCCAAAGATGCAGCTTTTTGCTGCAATCGGTGATTGAGATCTGCAGCAACAGCTTCTATTACAAACACCTCAGTCTGTTTTCTTTTTCATTTTTACCAGGTCTGGAACGACACGGTAGCCAATCTCAGCATTACTTGTGCTGGGTACCTCAGTCACATAGAGGCTGCTCTCGGCGATTGAGATCAGTGCAGCAACAGTTTCTATTACACACCCCTCAGTCAGCTTGCTTTATCAGTATTACCAGGTTTGGAACGACACGGTAGCCAAGCTGTCGCTGCTGGCACGGGGTACCTCAGCGCCAGAGATTTTGCTGTCGGCGATTGAAATAAGTGCAGCAACAGTTTCTATTACACACACCTCAGTCAGCTTGCTTTATCACTTTTATCAGGTTTGGAACGACACGGTAGCCAACCTGTCGCTGCTGGCACTGGGCACCTCAGCGCCAGAGATTATGCTGTCCGTGATCGAGATCGTCGGCAACAACTTTGTGGCCGGAGAGCTGGGCCCTGGAACCATCGTGGGGTCAGCGGCCTTCAACCTGCTGGTCATCTCGGCCATCTGTATTGTGGCCATCCCCGAGGGGGACACGCGTCGCATCACCAATGTCAAGGTCTTTGGTGTCACTGCCACCATTGGTAGGTTGCTTGGAGAGGAGAGAGGGCGGGGTTGTTGTTTTTTGTTTTGATACAAGATACATGTACAAGAAATTTTATTGTCCTCATCAATACAAGGAAATTTGGCATGTGTGTGGCAAGACATAATACACTGATACATAGACATTTACAAAGCAACAACTGAAGTTCAATATCAGCACACCCTTACGCACACATACCCACTACTTCAGACACACAGGCTACATGTGCCCCTCGGACGTACGCAACCCACAATTCACCCAGCCATACAACTCCACATGCACTTACTCATTCATGCAGCACTCTAGCGCCCGGCCATGCACAACTCACACACTGGAACCCTCGTACGGCTACATATGACACCCGCACAAACATTACAGCCTCAAACATCGTACTAGATCTACAACTAACAAGCATACATCCACTATCAAACACCGAATACATCATCACACATTACATCATAACATATTGCATTATAACACACGCACAAACATTACAACATCAAACATCGTACTATAATATACAACTAACAAACAATCATACACTATCAAACACCAAATATATCATCGTACATTAAATTACATCATACCCCCCACCCCACCATACATTTACAATCGACACAGAATACATCATCATACATATACATTACATCATAACCCCCATACATACGCAATCAACACATAGTACATCATCATACATTACATTACATCATAATCCCCCCCCCCCCCCCCCCCATCATACAAAGTAAACAGACGTCAACATTTCACTCTTACCCCCCCGCCAATCACACGTCCTCTACTCTACCATCGCTCACACCTACTACACATCACCCGTAGTCCTCCAAGTCACAGTTCACAGCACTCATTGTCCTTCCGCAGTCACAGTTCACATCACCCATAGTCCTCACATCACAGTTCACATCACCCATAGTCCTCACAGTCAAATTTCACAGCACTCAAGTCTATCTAGCATACTGTCACATTCACAGGGACTGGTTGTAGAGTCGTACAGCCATCGGGAGGAACGAGTCCCTCATCCGGTTCGTCCTGGTCCGCCAGCACCTCAAACGGCGTGATGACTCACGCGTGGGCTCGCACGATGCGAGCGCCTGGTGCAGAGGGTGGCGGTCGTCAGAGCGGATCATGCTCAGCTTCTTCAGCGCCACACTCGGGAATCGAGTGCTGAGAGGCTGAAGCTCAGAGCCAATGATGGAGCAATAGAGTGTGTGTGTGTGTGTGTGTGTGTGTGTGTGTGTGTGTGTGTGTGTGTGTGTGTGTGTGTGTGTGTGTGTGTGTGTGTGTGTGTGTGCGTAATGATAGTAGTGAATACTCTTGCTTTATGTCCATGTGACCTTATAAGGAATAAGCCACTCATTAAAAGCAAGAGCATTCACCTTTCCACAACCCATACGAACCCGACAGAGTTATTTCCTGAGTTTGTCTATTGCCCGCCTTAAAGACATTTTAAGACCTCGATTTTTCAGATCTTTTGTTCATACTCTCTGTACATGTACCGCCATTGTAAGACCAGTATAATTCGCGAAGCTGGCCGCACGAAGCTTTAGAACTGAGTTTTCGGTAAAAAGAAGTTTAAAACAAGTCGCGTAAGGCGAAAATACAACATTTAGTCTAGCTGTCGAACTCACAGAATGAAACTGAACGCAATGCAATTTTTCAGCAAGACCGTATACTCGAAGCATCGTCAGTCCAACGCTCATGACAAAGGCAGTGAAATTGACAAGAAGAGCGGGGTAGTAGTTGCGCTGAGAAGGATAGCACGCTTTTCTGTACCACTCTTCGTTTTAACTTTCTGAGCGTGTTTTTAATCCAAGCATATCATATCTATATGTTTTTGGAATCAGGAACCGACAAGGAATAAGATGAAAGTGTTTTTAAATTGATTTGGACAATTTAATTTTGATAATTATTTTTATATTTTTAATTTTTAGAGCTTGGTTTTAATCCAAATATAACATATGTATATGTTTTTAGAATCAGAAAATGATGAAGAATAAGATGAACGTAAATTTGGATCGTTTTATAAAAAAACATTTTTTTACAATTTTCAGATTTTTAATGACCAAAGTCATTAATTAATTGTTAAGCCACCAAGCTGAAATGCAATACCGAAGTCCGGCCTTCGTCGAAGATTGCTTGGCCAAAATTTCAATCAATTTGATTGAAAAATGAAGGTGTGACAGTGCCGCCTCAACTTTTACAAAAAGCCGGATATGACGTCATCAAAGGTATTTATCGAAAAAAAGTAAAACAGTTCGGGGATATCATTCCCAGGAACTCTCATGTAAAATTTCATAAAGATCGGTCCAGTAGTTTGGTCTGAATCGCTTTACACGCACACACACACACACACACACACGCACACACACACACACACACACACACGCACACACACACACACACACACACACACACACACACACACACATACACACATACACCACGACCCTCGTTTCGATTCCCCCTCTATGTTAAAACATTTAGTCAAAACTTGACTAAATGTAAAAAGACTTCGGGCCCAAATTGACGACCGCCTTTGAGCTTCGTGCGGTTAGCTTCGCGAAGAATACTTTTCGTAGTCGACTCCGCCCAATTAGTGGACATGTTTCTCTTGCACAGGTATCCTTGCCTATGTGTGGGTGGCCATCGTGCTGCTAGCAGTGTCCCCCAACGTGGTGGAGATGTGGGAGGCAGTCCTCACCTTCATCTTCTTCCCCCTGCTCATCCTTGTGGCCTACCTGGCGGACAAGAACTTCTGCATCGGCCGCAAAAAACGACAAGATATGGATTTTGTCGGCATCGGAATGAGTGAGTGTTTTGAGATTGAAATGGTTTAAGAAAGGGGTGGGGTGGGCAGAAGAAGTATGTTTAGGAGTATTAACTGGAACAAAAGTGATCCTGGTTGTGAGTGTGTAATGACTGTTGTTGTTGATGTTGCTTTTTTTTTGGGGGGGGGGGATGTTTCCTTCAGTCTATCTATCTGTGTGTGTGTGTGTGTGTGTGTGTGTGTGTGTGTGTGTGTGTGTGTGTGTCTCTCTCTCTCTCTCTCTCTCTCTCTCTCTCTCTCTCTCTCTCTCTCTTCTTTGAATAGTGTTCACCAAAGTGGTGATGACTATGCCGTGTTTATTTCATATTTCCTGACCTTGCTTTAGCTTCCGAATGTAAGCAGATTAATTAACTTTCCCTGCACGCTCATCAGCAAAGCCTGTGTGCAGTATCATCATCATTTCAACACATGCGTGTATTCTGTATTCATGCCCATTTTACAGGAGATGCACATGAAAAGAAAAACATTGCTAAGATTAAGAGTACTTTTGTCCTTCTCTAAGATAATGTGAGGGGGGGGGGGGAAGACAAACGAGTTTGGGTGACGGGTCAGCAATAACAGTTTCTGACCTCTCCTTGCCTTGCTTATATAGAAAGATAGAAGGAAACTATCACGGTCAGATAAGCGTGGGCGGTGGAGTGTTCAGGAGATGATATTGAACAAAAATGGTACCTTTAACATGTGTCAAAGGCCAGTGTGGCGTGTTTTGAATGGTCCGTTGCTAGTACAGTACTTGTAGTTCTATCTGATAAAAAAAGAAAAATGCAGCTGACTTTCAAACACCTTGTGTCTTCTGTGTCATGTGTTTTCTCTAGGAGGGAACATGAGTAAGGCCAAAAAGTTCATCTTCTTTTGTTACTTGTTGTCATTTTGATTGTGCAGTTATTGTTTTCCTTTTTGAATTGAGGTTGAGTAATTCATGTTTCTGTTTGTTTTGTTTACGTTGATTATTGAAACACATGTGTGTGTTTTACTAAAGCGAACAAAAGGTTAACATACGAAGGTAACATTTACGGGTTGGTTCTTTCGCATTTGTTGCATTTTTGGACTCTGGCTCCTAAGTGACTGAGACCGTTGGGAAGACATTTTTATTTGAAACCTTATCCTTGCATTCCTATGCATCAACTTGGAGGACTGCCTTTTACGAATCATGTACACTTTTGGGGGCTCATGTTTATTATTTCTTCTTCTTCTTCTTCTTCTTCTCTCTCGATCAGTCTCTCTCTCTCTCTCTCTCTCTCTCTCTCTCTCTCTCTCTCTCTCTCTCTCTCTCTCTCTCTCTCTCTCTCTCTCTTTGTCTTACGCTCTCTCTCTCTCTCTCTCTCTCTCTCTCTCTCTCTCTCTCTCTCTCTCTCTCTCTCTCTCTCTCTCTCTCTCTCACAGCAGTCTACTGTCCGCCTCTACTACAAAAAGAAAGACGGGGATGACCGGCAGGTGCTGGTCATCACCCTGTACTACACCAACTGCAACGTGCTGGTGCAAGGGGGCGGATGCAGAGACTGGGCCACGGCGGACTTCAAGCGTCTGCAGGAACTAGTCTTCCTCCTGGCCGACAAGCGCCCCTCAAACCTTGAGGTGAAGTCTGCTTGGCAGAACACACAGCAGACCCTTTCTCTCCCCCCCCTTGCGCTGACGACGGTGACAGCACACAGGGAGAAGCTACCAGTGCCGAAGTTCGCGACGGCGCGACATCCCAGGAGGCAGCCAGCGCCAACGACGACGACAGCGCGACACCCCAGTCACCCCCTGCACCACGGCCAGCGTCCCCTGTCAACGAGGAGACGACCAGCGGTGAGCAGCAGGAGGCCGGTGCAGAAACTGATCGCCACGCCGACGTGTCTGTCGCCATAGCGCTTAGCACTGCCCACCACGCTGAGGTCGCCTGCCCAGCAGTTACTGACCCCATTCCTACTGACCACATTTCCCCCGAACTCGTTGATCCCAACTCTCCTGCCCCAAATGCCGACGCCCCCACCACCCCTGCCCTGCCCGAGTCCCCCGCCCCGGCGGACGGTGCTATAGTGCAGGTTTCAGATACTGAGGCTGTGGCGGTTGCTGATGGCGGCGTGGAGCAGATCGACACTGATGCAGTCGGGTAGCAGTCTGATGACACCACTAGCCAAACGGAGGAGGCCCACGTCGACTCTGCTGTCCAGAAGGATAGCAACGACAACGGATTCGTCATCGCCGCCCTGCAGGCCCAGCTGCTAAAACTGAGTGAGGACTTCGAGGATTACAAGGTCCAAACTCAGCGTGGGCAGCTGATGCTCAACCAGGAGAGGGACCAAGCTCTGCAGGAACTGGCGCGGAAGTATCTGCTCCAGGGAGAGCAGCTTACGTCTCTCCAGCGGCAGTGCCAGAGCTTGGAACAGAAGGTGACCAACCTCAAGACCGCCAAGAAGTCCTGCCCTGCACGTAACTCAGCCTCAACCCAGACCCCCATACCCGTTGTAAGCGGCATTGGCCGTTATGCCCATGATCCCAATAACCCCTCCCCCGTCACCCCCGCCAATAACCCTTCTGACCCAGCACAAACCCTCGCCAACAGTTCCCCTGCCCCCTTGCCCCCATCCAACATCGAAAACTCTCCTTCCCAACCCCCTTCTCCCCGTAACCAGCCCCCTGGGTCAAAGGATGAAACGTCGTCGTAGGCCGCAGGCGACAACACCACTACAGACGCCGCCGACTTCAAGCCTGTCCCCGCTGCTCGGCACCCGAAACTGCCTCCCTCAGCCACCACCCTCATCATCGGAGACTCAAATATGAAGAATGTCAACCCAAAGCGGCTGCGTCGTGGTGGCGAGGTGCAGGTCAGAACGCTCAGGGGTGCCAGAGTAGCGGACGTCACCGAAGTCTTCAACAAGACCGTGGATACCGCGACCAACATCTCCAAAGTGGTGCTGCATGTCGGCACCAACAACGTGGCTGCAATCGAGGCGCGGCCCACACTGCTGGACAGTTTTGTTGACGGGTACCGTGCTCTTATTACCAGCGTCAAGAGTAAGGTGCCTGACGCACAGATCGCAATCTCGGCCATCCCACCCCAGAAGCCGTGGAAGAGAATAGTTACTGTTCGTAAAATGAACCAACGACTGGCCGACGTGTGCAAGACCAATGGTACAACCTTCCTCCCTCATGACGCCGTGTGGTCAACTAACAGCGAGGGGAAGGTTGACCCTAGCCTGATCCAGGACAAGGTACATTTCACCGCCAGAGGTTTAGGACTTTACCTCAGAGAGGTCAAGACGTTCCTGTTCGGCAGGAAGAGTGCTAAGACTAATAGAGGCCCGCCTGGGGCCAGTGCGGGTGATAGTGTAACGCAGCTGCAATCGCGTCGTAGTTAGGCTGACGCTTCCTCCCATGCTAATAGGCCTGAAAGTGAAAAGAAAACGGATAAGACGCCGCCCAGTGACATGCACAGAGACCGTGACGATAAGCATGCTGCGCGCTCATCTGAGCAGGAAGTAAAGAGCCACTCGAGTGCTCAGGCAAACAGGGACGGTACTCATAGTCCATCATTGGCACCGCCATTCTCGCCATTTAATCCCTATCTGCCATTTATGCACAACGGCCAACACTTCCCCCAGATGTTTCCGTGGTTCTTTGGCCGCCCGCCCCCCCTCTGGAGCTGGCTGGCCTTCTCCTTACATGTGAAATGCATGAACGATTGCGTGTGTGCGTGAGTTGTGGTACCGTACACGGTACTTTACCATAACTCACCATCAGTTTAGCTATTTCATTATTAATTTGTCTTTTTGTGTCTTCCCCCAACTTTGCATTTTTTTTTTTCCTTTCAGCGACATAAAGAGAACTTTTTTAACTTTTGTTCCACTGTGTGGTAGCCACCAGTGGTGTGACAGGACTTCCTATACTATAGGCCTTTAGCTGGACAAAGTGAATGAACATTAATTGGTTTTGTCTTCACCGTCAAGTTAAACGTTGCATTGTGCTGCTGTGCTGGTCTCTGAGTAGACATTACACATAGCGGTGTTTGAGTTTGTTTTTCTTACCAGTCCTAATTCCGTAATTATTACTTTGTAAGCTTGCACATTTTCCCTTTTACATTATTTTCTGTCGTTTATTTGATTTGGTTGTTCTGTTGGTACTGTGTGTTCTGATTGCATTGTTTCCGGATTGCACTTAGTCTGGTGAAATTAATATTTTGTGTTTTGTATGCAAGACTTATCTTCTTCAAGCATAGATGTAGGGCATACTAATATTTTTCACTTAGGCAACAAAATTCATGAAGTCTATTCTTTGCTTAGCGGACCACCACGCCTCCACCTCCTCGGTCTCACTGAGACCCGACTGAAACTACAATCCGATTCTGACATTTATATCCCTAACTACACTTTTTTGCGTAAAGATGCTACCCGATCGCCACAGACGGGCCTTGGCATATATGTACATAATGACGTAATGCCTTACGTCACCCGGCGTCCGGATCTAGAGACCGAGGCCGTGGAGTGCATGTGGGTTCAGCTTAAGCGTGGTGCTAAAGATTCTACTACACTTATTTGTATCCTGTACAGAAATCCCTCTTGTAACTTTGCCTGATATGATGACTTCGTGCACATGATGGACTTGGTCACAACGACAAACCCAAAGTCTGATTATATTCTTCTAGTGGATTTCAACATTGATTTACTAAAACCACACACGTCATGGGAGTCAACCTCCAATTTATTCGGGCTGCAACAACTGGTTCAACAGCCTACGAGAGTTACTCCCACCTCCTCCACCCTATTAGATCATATCTATACTAATAATGTAGTACGTACGCAAAGTTTCTAACGTACGAATTTCGGATGTCAGTCTCAGTGACCACAGTCCAATCATGTGCAGGTTGTCATGGAGACCACCGAAGCGTACCAAGGCCGAGCATACAACCATTGAATATCGCTCAACTAAGCACTTTGACCAAACTTCCTTTTTGTTCGACTTAAGTAGAGTCAACTTTTCCAGTGTATATAGCTGCGATAATCCCGATACTGCTTTAACTGTTTGGCAAGGTTTATTTATGCCTATTGTGGAAAAACATGCCCCCATTCGAAGGAGGAGAGTTAAACAGAAGACGCAACCCGGTTGGATTACAGCCGACATTATGGAGGCCATGAAAATTAGGGATGAATTAAAGAAAGCTAAACAAATTGACGAGTACAAAATCCACAGAAACAAAATAAGTGTTTTGGTTAAAAACTCGAAGCGCAGATACTTTGAACAGATGATCTCTAATAACTGTGATACGGCGCATCTCTGGCGTGCCATGAACGAGATAACGCTCATGGCGGTGAACAGCGCTATAAAAGAATGTTTTATTATTATTATTATTGTCTTGTCCCTCTTTAAACTCAAGTCAGTCATTAAATTCCCCAGCAGTTGCAAGACAGGTAGAGGTGAGGGGTGCATACTCAAATAACTATGCATAGTACATGTACTATGTACTTTATTAAGTCTATGTTCAGTAGTGATTTAGTGTCAAATACTATGGTCATCTTTGCAGCATGTGTTTGCAACTCTTGAGACTTGAGGTTAATTCTTGAAATCCATATGCACAATATGACAGAAATTCATTTAATGTCAAATGGAAAGATTATTTCATGTCAGACCTGTCAGGATCTTCACTAAGCACTCAGATTTTCTGTCAGATCTGTTGCAAAGCAGTTTTGAGTTTGTGTTTTTCTTTCTTTTTATGCATGTTTATGACTGTATTTAAACCGCAAAATATCAAGTTTAAAGGAAAAGTCCAAGGTTTAGGGTCACTTTTGATATGCTGACCCTCTTAATTTATTAATCACAAATGCATGTGTAAAAATGAACACAGAAGTCCAAAAAGTATACTTTGACTCGTTTGTTGGTTGTTCTGAATCGTTCCATCGCGCGTGCAGTCTTGGCTCATGACCTTGTGCACATTCGTGTGCTACGTCACGAGCCTTGAACAACAAATATGGCCGGCTCAAGCAGTGAGGAAGACAAGTGGAATACGGACCGGTTTTCAACCAGCCTGAGGTTTTAGCGTGCCCGTTTGAGCCTCTTCGTCGTCAAAATGCTGGCGAGGCCACAAGGAACTGCTTGAAACAGAGCCAGCATAAGCGGCAATACGAAATGGTATGTGATTCTCTTTGTTGTGATGTTGACACACTAGTCCGTAGTCGCTACCTCTAGTCTTGCATGCTAGATCGAAGTCAGGTGTGTTTTTCACAGATCAGTTGATGTGCTTCCACAGATCTGTAAGCATGTAAAGATTATGGATTTATGCTATTATTTCAGGCATCTGGTGTTGTTTATTTTCCTATCTTTAATCAAGGATTTCGTCCTTGAACTGCCCAGTTTAGAATAAATGCTTCCACAGTGATGTTCACACGCGACTATCCTTATTTTCTCTTTCTGAGTAATTCTTCAGTCACACAACGAAACATGTAGACATCAAGTTAACATTGCGCAAAGCCTGTTTCTTGCGGACAAAACTGCAATTATCCTGGTATTTTTATTTGCGACAGTAAGACACTACACAGTACATGACATCGACACCACTAAACAGTGAAACTTTTTTGAAATGGCGGTGGGCTGCTTTCATGTGCTAACACTAATAGTGATCCTGACATTTTTCTTGCGAAACGGTCAAAGGGAAGTAATAAATGAATTTAGTTTTTTTTAAACGAGCACACGTGATTTCCGATCTCAAACTAGATCTGAAATCATAAGATTTTCTGAGCAGTGGCGAAACGCTGATGGCGTGATATCGCAAGCCGTTTTGGAAGCAAATAAGCACTGTCAGTGTCAGACATATGCTGAAACACGATTACAGCAGTTCAAACTTTTTGATTATTGATTTTTAGGAGTACGCAATATCGGACAGTCACACTACAAAACGACAATGCGTTAGTGCATAGATCGGTATTCTCAAACGTCACGAACACTGAACAGACAGTACGTTGCTACTATATATTTTACTGTATTAACAAAATCTCACAGTCCCATTAAAAATGTGTGGTGTGTGCCGAAAAGCAACCATATGAGATTCAGTCAGTGGGACCCTGAATCTACCTGGGGTTAAATCGGGTTATTGACTCTCATTGCATGAATTTTTAAACTGAATATATACATGTACTACTGTTCGTGTTGTTTTTGTGATCCACTGCAATTTCTGTGTATACCTTAGAATCTCAAGGTAATTTTTGAACGGGGCATACAGATGATGCATTTTGCCATGATCACAGAGTGATACGTGTATTTTGCTTAATATCAGGTGTCAGTGCAGAAACTCCAAGAGGAAACGAAATTCAAATATCTGGAAAACCTGGATGAGGAGATAGACAGCCTAACAGCACATCCTCCTATGTTTGCTCGGACATATACTACCTTCAAACTGCATACTATCCGTACACACAGGAATATGGACGACTCAACATTGATCAAAATGGGTAAGTAACACAACACAAATGTATGAATGACAAAGAACAAATGTTTATTTTTGAATGTTTTATGTATGTTTTATAACGGACACAAAAGCTCAGCAATGCAATTTCTCTTTTAGAGATTAATAAAGTTATTGTATTGTATTGTATTGTATTGCAAACAGATGATTTCCATTATGATAGATTTATTTATCTGAAAGTAAAATTGACAACAGAGTGTACAATTTGTTTTCAAATACGAAAATATCACATTGGGTTAAAAAACAAAAACCACACATCATATATCATTAAAACTATTCTTTATTTCTAAACACATACATATCAGAATAGTTTATTCATGTAAACATCCTCATTTCGGTTCCTAGTCTATCTGAAATCAAGGTAAGATATGCCAAAAAATAGCGATCACACAGTGCTTCAGCATGAATTTGAAAACCTGCTTTACGTCACATAGACACAGCGTGTCTTATGATTCTATCCACCCTCTCCAAACAAACACGTACACGTTTTCTCTGGTACGAATGTCTTAAAAGCTCAAACTAAGCTGCTGTTTTATTCTGTCTTGCTTTGCAGGAAATACAGGCACGTCGCTTACCCATAACAGGCAGCTGGTGCGCTAGCGAGTGGGGTTTCTAGGCAGAAGCATCAGAGTACCATTACCAACCTGTGCAGTCAAAACAATCAGAAATACTTTCCCAAACGGATGAAGAGTGGGGTTCAAACTCCCTGAGCTACAGAAGGCTGAAATATACTTTTACAAATCGTGTGACTGTGTTGAACTAGTATCTTTGGTTGAACAGATTCCTGCGTGGTTTGAAGATACTGAGTTGTCACGTGGTCCGGCACATGGTTCACATTCTGCAACATTTTGTTCCAGACTTTTTCCACTGTTGGTGTACTTCAGCATCAGGTAGTCAGTCCATGAGCCGGTCAGCATAGCTTGTGTCCAGTATTGTCCGTTTGCCTGTTGCCTGTTGCCTGAAACATGGTTTTGGGAAGTAACTAACGATCTCTGCACACATTTTAACATGTGAATAAGAACAGAAAAGTTTGTCAAAAGTATACATAGTTTAATTTGCATTTACTTCAAGACCAGACTTTCTTCTCGTTCATTATTTCTTCATAAAGATTCTGGAAATTAACAAAAAGTTTCCCCCTATCAAGGCCTCCTAACTTTTTTTTAAATGCAGGTCGGTTTGTTGTCATCTGTGCATTACTACCTCTTGCCATCCGTGCGGTCATTGCCACCAGGTATCTCAACAATCAAACCGTCTATACAGGCTTAAAGGCACGTCCTTTTCCAAAACAGGATTGCTCACTACACAGATCTGCGAAGACTTTTACATAGAAAAAAAACATCTCTTGACTTGAACATATACCAGGAATAAACATCCTGACTGGTTTTTGGAGCTGGATTTTCTAGGGAATGTTTTACACATGTGGCGTTTAAGAAATTAATTCATAAAATTCTACATTCGCAAAGAGAGTACCCATACAGAGTGTTCAGTTCTGGTATTTTTCAAAACGGAAGAATGGCCAAATCCCATGTTTGAACCCAATCGTTTACACGGGAAGGGCTGTCCATTTAAGAGGAGGCATCCATGCCTGGATGAGAAATACACTGATAACACAGAAAAAGCACGAGTTTAACCTGCATATTCACAAAACTGGTTCTGAGGCCCGGCAAAGGGAACACATGTTAGTTATTTTAAGAGAACATCACGAAGACCTAATTATTAAATTAAAGCCTTTCTGCAAGAATGTACATCTTCTATGAATTATATTCTAAAACGCCACATGTGTAATTCATTCCACACACAAAATCCAGCTCCAAGAAGCAGTGAGGCTGTTGATTATTGGTATGTGTTCAAGTCGACAGATGATTTTACCTGTGTAAACTGAGCCTTGGCAGATCTGATATAGTGAGCAAAGACCTGCATTTTTTTAAACGTGTTCAGAGGCCTTAAAATGGTTAAACATTTTGTTTATTTCAAGTAGTCTTTATGAAGAAACAAGAAGGGCAAAGCCCATACGACTCACATGCTTTACACATTTTTCCTACCAAAATACATGTGACCTTGACCCAAGGTCAAGGTCATCCAAGGTCATGCAACACAAAGCTGTTAATTCAAGACATAGGAAGTACAATGGTGCTTATTGGCTCTTTCTACCATGAGATATGGTCACTTTTAGTGGTTCACTACCTTATTTTGGTCACTTTTCATAAGGGTCAAAGTGACCTTGACCTTGATCATATGTGACCAAATGTGTCTCATGATGAAAGCATAACATGTGCCCCACATAATTTTTAAGTTTGAAACAGTTATCTTCCATAGTTCAGGGTCAAGGTCACTTCAAAATATGTATACAATCCAACTTTGAAGAGCTCCTGTGACCTTGACCTTGAAGCAAGGTAAACCAAACTGGTATCAAAAGATGGGGCTTACTTTGCCCTATATATCATATATAGGTGAGGTATTGAACCTCAAAAACTTCAGAGAAAATGGGAAAAATGGGAAAAATAGCTGTTTTTTAGGCAACATTTATGGCCCCTGCGACCTTGACCTTGAAGCAAGGTCAAGATGCTATGTATGTTTGTTGGGCCCTTGTCATCATACACCATCTTGCCAAATTTGGTACTGATAGACTGAATAGTGTCCAAGAAATATCCAACGTTAAAGTTTTCCGGACGTCCGGACGGACGGACGGACGGACGGACGACTCGGGTGAGTACATAGACTCACTTTTGCTTCGCATGTGAGTCAAAAATTAACAATAAGGAAGGCACATATGGGTTGAAATGCAAATTAGATTCCTTTTGGCGAACTTTTTATGTTCTTCTTCACGTGTTACATTATGCGTACGTAGATCGCAAGATATTTTCGAAAAAATTCATGGATAAGCCAATCTGCAAACGGACAAAAATTCACAATATTTATGAAGCCAATAAATTTGACTCAAGAACAAAGCATAAATGTGTTTGAGGTGATGTGCATGGGTATGAATGTTGAATGAGTCCGTCAAAGATACCCTCCATGTCGCCTCACAGTGGAACCTACCATTAACATTATACCACCTTAAATTACCTTGCTCTTTCAAATGTACTGCTTAAACTTCTTGAACATGCAACTCTTGATGTCTACCATAAAGACCATCAGGTCAACAACATACTCGTGAATGTTTTGTTTTGGTCTATAAGTATAATTAAACATTTCAGAAAATACCCTTTTTTATATTATTTATTCGGAAGCATACTGACTTTATTTGAAACTACTTCGACAGATATAGTTTTGCAGGTTGACGGGAGGTGAGTTACGAAAGAAATTCAATCAATGTCGCTCAGCACAGAAAGCATAAACGATTAACATGAGTAGAAATGAACTTGTACTTGTTTTCAAAATGGATTATTTGGATGGTATCTGTCAAAGACACTTTCTCGTTTTTTTGCAAAGCTAGAATAAGGCACTAATTTTCAAAACAAAACAAAAATCTTACGATGAATGGCACGTTGGTTTTCTCCTGTGGTGATTCTGGACGGTAGGAACAGGACTGGTCAACAGTTGCGTTGTGATCACGGAGAACCGGGAAATCTGGAATGGTCACGGTGTCAGTGTCTAGTGACCTGTTCTGACCAGTGGCCGTGAGTGATGATGAAAGGTCTGGAAGTAAAAGAAGAGAGAAAATGAGTGTGAGTATAAATCAATTCGAAAGTATGCTTCTGATCTATACAGTACATTGAACATTTGGACACCCTCTGGAAGTCGTCTGGATGTGTATCCATGTTGTAGCAATTAGACTGGTTTTGCGTCTCTCAGTCAATGCAGAAAGATTAATTCCCTGCACAATTCGTAATCTTCTTGTCTCTAGCATGCAGGTGTCTGTTTATCTTACCGGTTGCACATCCACCAAAAGTTTAGATCTGGTAAAAAATAGCATTAAGCCATGATTCCAGCAAACGCTGCCAATTTCATGAATTGATATCAGGGGATAGTTTGCGACTGAATAGAATAGATAACGTGACAAACGCATTGTCTTACGTGTCCACAACCCTGACTACTTTTTACTCTTGCTCTTAGCTCAGCTCAGACCGTTCTGTAACTCTGTAGATCTAGCCTGTGGTGCATCTGTACTCCAGCGAATATCAGCTGGACCCAGACACACTGTTCTGCACCAATTCGTATTCGCTGCGCAGCAAAACAATGTTTACGTGTATGCATGAAAATAAAAGCATACATGTACTCTGACCTTCAACGCATTCCTTCTTGTGAGATAATCCGCTGTTCGTATGTCGCCTCGGAGTTTCGATGGCTCGTCGACTGTACCAGCCTGGCGTAATGCTCCCCTCTCCGGACTTTTATGAAGGGAAGACACTGCCAGTGGTCAAAACATTTGTTTCAGGGATGAAACGCCAACTTTTGTGCTGCAGAAAAATGGCGAAATCTGTGCCCAGAAAGTGCCTGACACTTTGAAATCTGCACGCTTGTGCTGCACACATCTCTTCCATTTCCACAAGAGACTCAGAGTTTTGTGAGGGAAAGTGTGCTATGAAATGCCTGGGAACATTGACGAGTTGTTGCAGTTTGCGGCTGCCCTCCACCGAGGCATTCTTTTCGGGCATACAGTGGTGACTTTTCTGTGTGAAAATCAAGCTGGTACTAGTGGTAGAATCAACACAATAACTTGTGACGTCACAGTGTACCAACGTCACAGTGTACCAAAAATCACGTGACCACTACTTGACCCCAGGCGACTTGTCTTGGTTAGCCTTGCAACACTAAATCTGCAACTACAACAACAACATTTTTTTTTCAATTTTTAAAATATTTTTCCAGAGATGTTTGAAACATTTGGCATTCGATTTTCAAGTTTTGGGGGATATTTAAAAACCTTGGACTTTTCCTTTAAAGTCTCACTTTGTTTTCGAACAGAAAATGGCAAATCTCGATCACTACCGACAGTGATGAGTGCATGAACATCATTTAGAAATCGATCTTATGTACAAGCTTCATTTATGAGTGCATATTATTGCAAATGACAAAATGCATGGCATTGAAGAACATTGCTAAAAACATTACACAAAAATCGTATTCTATAAAAATAATGCTCAAATGCTCTAGATGGTCCAAGTATTTGCAGTCATATTTCAGTGTTTGTATGTCTGCTTTGCGTCGGCAGGGGTCACACACTTGTCCCTCACTAGCTTGAACCCGACAGTTGTACTACTGATCGGAATGCGATTCAGTATGTTTCTTCCTCTCTCTTCCTGCATATTGGTTTACAGATGACTCAGGGTGAGTTTAGGAGACATTCAACTAGCTCTTACATACAACGCAATGATCTGTGTTTATTGCTAAAGAAGCGGGGACCATGCACACCCGCCTGAAAGGTTGAACACTGCGCTCTCAGCTGCACGAACAATAAAAATTGCTCCCTTGCTGCTGTATGCCCTGTCAGGATCAAGATCTCGGAAGATCTTTCGGGGGCGGTGCGTTAAGATTAAGAAGGCAAGCAATTTAACCCCCTTTGGAAAAATAACAGTTATT
Source organism: Littorina saxatilis (assembly GCF_037325665.1). Taxonomy (NCBI): domain Eukaryota; kingdom Metazoa; phylum Mollusca; class Gastropoda; order Littorinimorpha; family Littorinidae; genus Littorina; species Littorina saxatilis. The sequence goes on from NC_090246.1 coordinate 96,648,686, forward strand.
AAGAGTTTGGCGCTGTCTAAGTTAACTCATCTGTTTATGAGTTTACCAGACCCTGATGATAAGTTTTTGTTTGATTTGAATAGGTTATTTTTTTCATTTCTATGGGATGGTAAGAAAGATAGAATAAAGAGAACAACAGCATATCAGTCGTTTGAAGAGGGGGGGGCTTAAAATGGTGGATTTGAAATGCTTTATGTCAGCTCTGAAGATATCATGGTTACAGCGAGTCCTTTGTAGTGAAGGAAAAGTAACTAAACTTCTACAAGCTCTGTGTCCACTTGTGCATAACATTCACAAGAGAGGAGGTGAGTTTGGAAACATATTGATGCAAAGAGTTCAGAATCCTTTCTGGAGAGATGTTTTCAAACATTATAAGCATTTTGCATGCAAATGTGTCCCCATCTCCTTGAGTGATTTTGCTTCAGAGCGTCTGTATTATAATGTACATATTTGCATAGATAAAAAGGTTATTTTTAACAGGAATTGGATGGAAAACGGCATTATTACAGTCGGTCACTTGATGAGAGCCGATGGGTTTTTGTCATATAACGATTTTAAATTGAAACATCCAAATTTACAACTGAATTTTGTTTTTTTCGAGGGCGTTATCCGCTCAGTTAAGAATTTTCATAAAAGATTAAAGTTGGATGCAGTTTTAAACAATGTTTTTCATATTGGTGATGATGTTGTATGGAAACAAATAGTAGTAAAACATACATCTTGTGAAAAATGATGGCAATCTACAGTGCATGGAAAAATGGTCTAATTTATTGAATTTTGATGTAAATGTTACAAAGGTGTTTTTGACAATAAGGCGAACTACACAAGACACATACCTGAGGTGGTTCCAATATAGAATACTACATAGAATTTTCCCCACTCAACGCCTGTTATTTTTGATGAACATTTCTGACACATCACTATGTAGCTTTTGTACACAGGAAGAGGAAACCTTAGAACATTTGTTTTGGGAGTGCACAAGAGTTAAGCTTTTTTGGTCTGATTTCACAGAATGGTTATGCCTAAATTTAACACATTGCAGTAAATTGAATTTGTCAAAAGAGCTTGTCATTTTAGGGTATTTAGACAACTTTCATACAGATGCTGTTTTTGATTTGTTTATTCTCCTTGCCAAACAAAGTATATTTAGAGCCAAATTAAATAAGACAGTCCCAACACTAAATGTTTTTGTGAAAATTGTCAAACAAAGGTTTTTGATCGAAAAGTATAATGCTAGTGTAAATAATTATTATGGTAAATTTGCAAAGGATTGGTGTTTATATAGACACTTTTTTCATTGATGCCATAGGATAATTGTATTGATTGATTTCGTATGAACATTTTCGAATGTGATTCCCCCTGACCCATTTATTCATAACATGTTATACAGAACTTGTATGCTGATAATTAAACCCCATGTATACTTGGAGGCTAAAGTGTGACCACCGTCCTCACCTAACCCCCCTCCCCTCCTAACCCCCCTCCCCTCCCCCAACCTCAGTTACCCCCCCCCCTCCCCTCCCCCAACCTCAGTTTCCCCCCCCCCCCCTTCCATGTCCCCTGTCTTTTCAACAACCCACCCTACTGTCTATGTCTGTGTCTTGTCTAGGTATGTGCGTGTGTACATATATTACTTTAGATATTTTTTTTGTTGTTATCATGGGTTTTATGAATTTTCTTCTCTTATTCTTTTATAATTATTAATTAATGACCTATATGTGCTGATGACCAATTTAATTTCCTTTGTTGGATCAATAAAATGTTATGAGTTATGAGTTATGAGTTATGCGCTAAGACAGCCATACCTTATGTTGATAAACTCTGTGTATGCTGTATATTATGTTGTGTTTATGTGTATATATATAAAAGAAATAAAATAAAATAAATAAAAAATAAAAAAAGAAGGCAAGCAGCTGTTTCTGCAAAACATACACCTTTATTTTACAGACGACGTGCAAACCTCTCCCGTCAAATCAGTGGAAGGTAAGTAATGCTCTGGTCAGCTGCACATGGTGCAAAGCACTGCAGCTCCCTTATACCCCCTTGCCCCCCTGTATATACCCCCAGATCGTTTGCAGTTTGAATTTTTTTGCTTGCACATGAACGCTTGTTTCTAACACATGACATCAAGCACTCTTCAACTGAGGGACTTGTGTGGGATTTCTTGCAGAGTGTGTCAAGGTCGCATCACCACAATGACGTCATAATCCACGTGACTCACTAGCTTCCTCAGAAGTACCATTAGTAATGTTAACTCTTTGTGACTGCACACGTGCTACAGCTGTGAATAGATTGGCAAATGTCTTATGCCTGTACTGCTGTAGTGACCATAATTGTGTATGGCTGCCTTTGGACTGAGATACGCGTCTAATTATGTTATCTAGCGCTTGGAGTTTTGGTCTCGATTGCTGCCTTGAATTTTGGTTTGCCTTGAGGGTTTTTCTGCATTAGATTCTAAGAAGCATGCTGGTTGTAGTAATGTTCTTTTGCTGGTTTGATTTGATCATGCTTTGAATGAGTTTTGCTTATTAATGAGTTTGCACTGTGGACCCTGAGGCTGGCTCATGCTGGGATTATGATTTGACAAGAATGAACTGTGTTGTACCATAACGTGGCCGTCCATCCTCAGGACGCAGATCTTGTGTACTTTGTTTGTCATCAAGTACATCTTTTGGCCCAAGCTCAATCTGGGTATGACTGCTTGGATGATTGTACAGTGTGAAAACTGTCTATCTGTCTGTCTCTCTGTCTCTTTCTCTCTCTCTCTCTCTCTCTCTCTCTCTCTCTCTCTCTCTCTCTCTCTCTCTCTCTCTCTTTGTATATATAAAAGAAATAAAATAAAATATAAAATTAAAAAAAAGAAGGCAAGCAGCTGTTTCTGCAAAACATACACCTTTATTTTACAGACGACGTGCAAACCTCTCCCGTCAAATCAGTGGAAGGTAAGTAATGCTCTGGTCAGCTGCACATGGTGCAAAGCACTGCAGCTCCCTTATACCCCCTTGCCCCCCTGTATATACCCCCAGATCGTTTGCAGTTTGAATTTTTTTGCTTGCACATGAACGCTTGTTTCTAACACATGACATCAAGCACTCTTCAACTGAGGGACTTGTGTGGGATTTCTTGCAGAGTGTATCAAGGTCGCATCACCACAATGACGTCATAATCCACGTGACTCACTAGCTTCCTCAGAAGTACCATTAGTAATGTTAACTCTTTGTGACTGCACACGTGCTACAGCTGTGAATAGATTGGCAAATGTCTTATGCCTGTACTGCTGTAGTGACCATAATTGTGTATGGCTGCCTTTGGACTGAGATACGCGTCTAATTATGTTATCTAGCGCTTGGAGTTTTGGTCTCGATTGCTGCCTTGAATTTTGGTTTGCCTTGAGGGTTTTTCTGCATTAGATTCTAAGAAGCATGCTGGTTGTAGTAATGTTCTTTTGCTGGTTTGATTTGATCATGCTTTGAATGAGTTTTGCTTATTAATGAGTTTGCACTGTGGACCCTGAGGCTGGCACATGCTGGGATTATGATTTGACAAGAATGAACTGTGTTGTACCATAACGTGGCCGTCCATCCTCAGGACGCAGATCTTGTGTACTTTGTTTGTCATCAAGTACATCTTTTGGCCCAAGCTCAATCTGGGTATGACTGCTTGGATGATTGTACAGTGTGAAAACTGTCTATCTGTCTGTCTCTCTGTCTGTCTCTCTCTCTCTGTCTGTCTCTCTCTCTGTCTCTCTCTCTGTCTCTCTCTCTCTCTCTCTCTCTCTCTCTCTCTCTCTCTCTCTCTTTGTATATATAAAAGAAATAAAATAAAATATAAAATTAAAAAAAAGAAGGCAAGCAGCTGTTTCTGCAAAACATACACCTTTATTTTACAGACGACGTGCAAACCTCTCCCGTCAAATCAGTGGAAGGTAAGTTATGCTCTGGTCAGCTGTACATGGTGCAAAGCACTGCAGCTCCCTTATACCCCCTTGCCCCCCTGTATATACCCCCAGATCTTTTGCAGTTTGAATTTTTTTGCTTGCACATGAACGCTTGTTTCTAACACATGACATCAAGCAATGTCACACGCTTTCCTTCTTTGCCACTACTAAAGCAAACGTATGCAAGATTGTATGTTACACGCTTTAGAGCATGTGCAAGAACGTATTCAAACTCGAAATCGTCCCTCCAAAAGCCCCAAAATGCTCACACGACTTTTATTTCTCCTGCTGTTATCGTTTCCTCTCTTTACAAATTCTTCAACGCTGAGAATACTGAAAACGGCATCCCAGACGACAGAACTGTTTCCATACGCGAATTTAGCTGCCCTTGGAAAGTGGCTGCTCACGAGGCTTGTTAGTCTGAATCTAGAAGGACAGAGTTATGAACATAGTCATAGATGACAAAGATCCCGGAAACAACAAACATTTCGCCGATGCAGACACAGAAAGACGTCATGAAGATTTCGATGCTTCAAAAGATACAGACTGTGACGATGACTGTGACGTCATTCACATATACCGAGACCTCATTCATAGTTGTTCTGTCTGTCACTCGCAGCCTGTATATATATATATATATATATGTCACAGTGGAAATGAGAATCCAGTGAGATTCCGAATCGCACTCGTGGAGATTGGAATTCCAGTTTGCACAAGGGCAAACTAGAATTCTCATCTCCACTGGATATTTGTTAGTGAAGATTGGAATTCCAGTTTGTCCTAGTGCAAACGGGAATCCAGTTTTAGTGGAGATGGGAATTCCAGTTTTCACTAGGGGAAATAGGAATTGGGGGAAATAATGTGTTCAAAGGTTTATAATTGTTGTTAAAACCATTTCATCTTGAGTCCCTCATGACTTTAAGGCTTACTCATTGCAGGTATTGAAATGCAGAAATAAAAAAAAATATTATTGAATTGATATAATCGAACAACACAGAGTAATTGCGCACAATAAGGTTTTATTTTCAATATCATTAAATCATATCACAAATTTAAAAGTTTATATATAAAGATGAAGCATGAGATAAAAAGCGAGAGGGAGAGAGAGAGAGAGAGATCAGAGCCGACAGTATTATTGTATTGTATTGTAAAACCATGTTGGGATTTTTGTCCGGGGCTAGAATGCAGACACGCTTCAATCTTGTACTTTTCTTGAGTTATACAAAATGCACCTTTTTTGTTTGTATCCAAAGATTCAAGATGCTGCTCTAAAAGAAAATACAATTTCTCCTTTTGCTCCATGATTCACTCTCTGAGTCAGTTTAGCAGAAAACAAACTGCAGCAAGTCTAAATTTTTAACAGAGTGGAGAAGACTAGTGTTCACTCTTTCTTTAGGACTAGGAGTTCACAAAAGAAGTGAGAACAGATAGACGACTGAGTGAACGTTCAGTAGTCGTGGTTTTACAATACAATAGTACTGTCGGCTCTGATGGCCGAGGCCATCTCTCTCTCTCTCTCTCTCTCTCTCTCTCTCTCATGCTTCATCTTCTATAAACTTTTAACTTTGTGATATGATTTAATGATATTGATAAAAAAAAAAACTTATTGTGCGCAGCTACTCTGTGTTGTTCGATTATATCAATTCAATGATATTTATTTTTATTTCTGCATTTCAAACCTGCAATGAGTAAGCCTTAAAGTCATGAATGACTCAAGATGAAATGGTTTTAACAACAATTATAAACCTTTGAACACATTATTTCCCCCAATTCCTATTTCCCCTAGTGGAAACTGGAATTCCCATCTCCACTGAAACTGGATTCTCGTTTGCACTAGGGCAAACTGGAATTCCAATCTTCACTAACAAATATCCAGTGGAGATGAGAATTCTAGTTTGCCCTAGTGCAAACTGGAATTCCAATCTCCACTAGTGCGATTCGGAATCTCACTGGATTCTCATTTCCACTGTGACATATACATTGTCTTGCTGACTTTGTGTGTCTATGTCTGCTTGCCGTTTCATCAATAGATTGCTGTAAATACAAAGCGGGTATTAAATGCATTAATATGATGGACGTGTTAAAAATGACTCGCAAGCACACTAGTAGTATGCCGCGGCTGTGGAATTTTGCGTATTATTGTTTATTTTATGGGGTTATTATTTTACAATAATATTAATGATGACGATTGCCTCTAGCTCTATGACACAAACCTTGGAATAATTCAGTGCTGTCAGTGCTTTACAATAACACCTGTAAGAAACCCAATTAAATGACAACGCAATAACATCACTTCAATTTCAAAATGATAACAACTAAGGCACACAATATTACAGCCCTGAAAGTCCAACAAATGGTGTACTCGCCTTTGGCTAGTGATTCTGAAAATATACTAGCCAGAGAGCAACATTTACTAGCCAAACAAACAATTTGTTTTAGCAACAGTTACTGTACTCGCATTTGGCGAGTTGATGAACATTTCTACTCGCCAGTTAGGGGAAGGGCTCCTAATATGGACCGGGTCCTAATATGGACCACCTTCTGTTCTGACAAACTAACGGCGCAAGAGCGCTCAAAAAAGTTTTATTCGCTGTATTCACCCTCTCTGGATAACTTGCACATGTCAAAACAGTTGCAGAAACAGAAATCTCAAAACCGTTGGGCTTCTTCTCTTTTTTTCACTTTTGGCAGCGTTCACTCTAAATTTGCCGCCTAAAACGGACTCGTTTCTGTCCACAGCCAAAGCTTTTATCACACAAAAATTGCTATATATGACAGCTAAAACCGTATTTGTTACATTTTAGCAGTGTTGACCCCGAGTTTCTACTGCAAACAAAAAATAATAGCAAAATCCTAAAGTATGTGTGAGTCCCCTAATATGGACCACCTTCAACAAATCGAAGAAAATAAAAGCTAAAGGCTATTTTCATTAATTCATTAAGAAGCTTGCTGGAAATAACCTATAACTAGCTCTCGAGATTTAAAAAAAATGCAACAAAAAGTCTTCTTTTCGTGGAAGTTGATAATTTCACTTATTTTCACCCTGTTTTTGATAAGCTTCTTTAGTTTCCTGGTGTGCTTCAAATAATGCTCTCATCAACCCGAAACAGATAAATCTAGAGCATATTTTAATTAGGCTGACATGTACACTAAGTTGTATCATGTTATTTTGATATATAGGTTTTTTTTACAGTGATTCGTGAAGGCCGCTTCACTGGTCCATATTAGGCGCCCAGGCTCCTAATATGGACCCTTTGTGAATTTTTCTGTATTTAATTTTTGCTGAATGTCTATCAAAGCTATTTTACTCTAATTAGGCCTGACGGTTAACCTAAGAGAGAAGGACTACCAAACACAAAATGAAACTTCTTGCAAGAAAACAAGAGTAGTAAGGAAGAGGTATAAACCGGACCCTAGTGCAGCCGTGCAGCCGTATTTTGATAGAAAGTGATAGGTTAAGGTGCCTGTGTTTAAGTAGTGATAAGGAGGGATTGCGGATAAACGGTTTATTGCGTTTTATATTTTGTCATGTGATTTCATGTGCCTGTACCTGTTGCTCGGTACTAATGACCACTCCAGCTGGGGTAATGACAGGATTACTGCTCCCCTGCAGTAATTGCCCCCATAGGGTCAATTACTGCTTTTTTTTATTGGTGCTTATCGCAGTTGGAGTACTGACAGTAATTGACCCTCCCTCTGTGTTTTCACGGGCTTGGGACCGTTTTGACAGGATATGTCAAAGCCACATTGGGTTTTTTTTTGGATTAAACAATACGAGCCTTATTTACAGAAGCAAAACATGTCTTATCAAATTTATTTACAAAAACGACAAAGTTGTTTGGCATTGGAATGTTAACCATATCACAGGTGGCGGTATCACAGTCAAAAAAAGAAAGAGACCCATTAGAGAGGTATCACAGTCAAAAAAGAAAGAGACCCGTTAGACGGGTGTAGGTAGGGTTGAAACCCCATCAGAAGCGATCACACGCTTGATGTAGAAAAACGAGAGTGACTTTCTGGTTTGGGAATACGTGAACATAGACTTTCCGTCTGTCTTGAAACCCGTGTTTGTACCCCCACCACTTTCTTGCGTTAGAAGCACCTGGTGGTAAGACTCTTTTGTCAGTTTGTTTTGATTTTTGTTTAAGCCTTTTGAACTAAATTTACTCCCTCTGTCTCCCTCACAAAAGTAGGTTTTAGAACACAAACCAATGAACGCATTTCCTTGGTATTCGGTTTTAAAGAGACCGGGTGTTCGTTTGTCATAGTGGACACGCGCTGTACAGGCCTGACAGAGAGTCGCGTCCCATGGGGCGTTAGCTAAACGTGTGTTTTGGAAGGCTGCCTCGTGTTGGTCACAGGCTTGTGCAGGGAACCATTGGTTATACACTTGGTAAAACTGCTCTCGCAGTTCAGGACGAACCACCTCTTCTAACGTTGAAGCGCTAAGCGCCATGTATAGAGAATCTGTATCCATTTCCAAAAGCTGGTAGTCGGCTCTGGACACAAACTTATCTAGAAAATCAAAATGAAACTCCAACATGCGTAGTTTAGCGTACTGGTAAACAAAGTAACCAATCTGAGAGGGGAGTGACCAGTTGATTTTTTTTTAGCCATCTCTACTTCAGTGACAGAATCTGTTACTTCTGTTAGTTTTTGAAAACGACCATTGTTGATCAGTTTTGAGGCCTCATCAGACAAAACGTAATGAATATCACGATGGTTGGCCACGTTAGTTAAGGTTTTCCCGTAGGCTGAGTTACCGAGCAGTTTGAAAGTTTCAGCTAAGATAGCTTTTGATGGGTCTTGGTCTCCTGCTCGTCTTGCGTTTGAAACGCTGTCACCAAACTGACGGAAACAGGTTTTGGGTTGATACTCTACGATCAGCGTGATGTTTTTAACAAGCAACCCGTGCTGCACGTATCAAAACAAGAGGGGTGTAGCTAGCAGAATTTGTTCACCGTGGTAACTCCCTACAAGTGTACGACGTGGTTGGGATAAGAGCTTGTGTTTTTCAGCGTAGTCTTTCATAAAATCCCCGATCTGTTCTCGGCTGACAGACTCATTTTTGAAAATAGGCTGCATTTCACTGAAATGTTCTTTTAGATGATCAGGTACATAAATATCACACTGTACCAACCCGAACAAAGTTTTGTTTTGCACCGCGTCTAAGACAGTTTGATCTGTGATGGTAGAAGGATGCCGGAAGGGTTTAAGTATCGGAAAACGACCTTGTAGAAAAGCCTGAATGGAGGTGTTTTGTTTTTTGTCTGCGTGCCATTCACACTCCCATTTTTCGACGACAGTCACACCCACATCTTCACGCAAGTATTTGGTGATGTTGCTTGTATGCTCTCTGAGTTCAACTAGTGTTTTTCCGGTGACAGGGTTAGACGTTTTACCGGCGGTCACAGAACAGTCATGACCGTGGAACAGACATCCGTGAAACTGATAGCAAATTTGCTTTGTGGCATCCCAACCATCAATTCTAATCTTTTTTCGACCAAGGGCCTTCTCTTTTGCGTTAAACTTATGTTGGAGATGGATCTGTTTTGAATCCATAACCCACTCCAACCATTCCCGAGCTAGCTGACCGTAGGGATCTGTTTTTTCCGCTTTAAATGCGTTTTCTTTTCTACGAATGACAGGGTGCTCTGTGGGCATGTCTTGCATGAGTGCAGCTAAATACAGCGCATTTGCATCAAATCCCTGAACAGACTGTACCGGCTTGTCTTGATTACCACGAATGTGTGTTTTGTCTTTTTCGTGGTATCTGTGAAAGACAATAGACGGACCCCCGACAATGTTCTTTCGCAAAAGTGTGTGAACGTCTTTTTGTTTTTCGTTAAAAACTGAAAAGTAGGTATCTGAAGACAACGTGTCAAACAGATGCTTCAGTGTCACACCGGGGACAGAAATACCGTCTTTCAGCAAATCAACTCGCAGACTGGCGTACATACTAATCTGATGCTGCAAAGCAACCAGAAACGGTCCTGTGTCTAGGTTGTTGTACCACACCAAAAAATCCTTCAAAGTCGTCATTTTGTTTTCAGTCCACACACACTGACAAAAAGCGTACTCTGTATCAGAAATATTTGAGTTTTTGAGCTTACTAAAAAAAGCTGCATGGGGTGGGAGTTCTCTTTCGTCTAGTGTACTTAGACTAGTGACGTATTCATAGCAGAAAAAACCCTTTTCCTCTTCGACACCGAACGCCTTCAGGTACTTGGAATAACTAAAACCTGGCGCAAGAAAATTGTTGATGTCGAGAAACCGAAGTTTGTCTGTACAAAGACACATATATTGATTGTTACGTTTAACAACAAACTTGAAAGGAGGTCTTTTAGGGGCCTTCTTTTTTCCCTCTGTTTTGACTTCTTTGTCTTCTTCTTCTTCTTCTTCTTTTTCTTCTTCTTCTTTTTTCTCTTCTTCTTCTTCTTCTTCTTCACCCACGGTATCAAAACCATCTGGTTCAAAAACAGGGTCTGTTTGACTTTCGTCTTTTGGAAGATCGTTATGGGCTGTTTTGTCTTTGACAAACTTTTCAATGAGAAAAGGTTTGATCACATTCAGATCGTAGCGAGAAGAATTGAAACCTACGACAGGCAGTTCTTGTAAATACTCATATAATTTCTGTCTGAGTCTTTCTACGGGGATGTTGAGGCTATCTGTCTCTTGTTGTTGTGTCTCTTCGATCTCAGTCAACTGATCAAACACATCTTTAAATTCTTCACAAAGAAGAGCGCAGGAGGCTTCAGAGATACGTTCTAGGTAGTTAACCATGCTATCCACTAGTTCTTGAGAGTCACCTTTACTCACAAAACAGGTTGGTTCTGTGAAATGGGGAACATTACTGCATACAGAAACAGAAAGAGGAATATGTTTTGCTGTATACTGTGTACAGTTTGACTCAACTGATTTTGTCTGTGGCAGGTTATCTGTGTCAAAAAACACCTCAAAATCAAAAGTCGCTCTGTAGGGAAAAACAAAATCTCTGGCTACCTGAACACCGTGGTTTTGTAGCTGTTGAAAAATGTTTTGGGGTGGTGAGTAAACCCCGCCTTTGAACGTTTCGTTTGAACCCTCACCCTGACAAGTCTGCTCATGTCGGTCGGTCATGCGTTGACTTGTTCCAAATGCGGGAAACTCTGGTCGTCTTTTTTTAAATGAATCGACATGAGCAGACTTGTCAGGGTGAGGGTTCAAAGGAAACGTTCAAAGGCGGGGTTTACTCACCACCCCAAAACATTTTTCAACAGCTACAAAACCACGGTGTTCAGGTAGCTACAGATTTTGTTTTTCCCTACAGAGCGACTTTTGATTTTGAGGTGTTTTTTGACACAGATAACCTGCCACAGACAAAATCAGTTGAGTCAAACTGTACACAGTATACAGCAAAACATATTCCTCTTTCTGTTTCTGTATGCAGTAATGTTCCCCATTTCACAGAACCAACCTGTTTTGTGAGTAAAGGTGACTCTCAAGAACTAGTGGATAGCATGGTTAACTACCTAGAACGTATCTCTGAAGCCTCCTGCGCTCTTCTTTGTGAAGAATTTAAAGATGTGTTTGATCAGTTGACTGAGATCGAAGAGACACAACAACAAGAGACAGATAGCCTCAACATCCCCGTAGAAAGACTCAGACAGAAATTATATGAGTATTTACAAGAACTACCTGTCGTAGGTTTCAATTCTTCTCGCTACGATCTGAATGTGATCAAACCTTTTCTCATTGAAAAGTTTGTCAAAGACAAAACAGCCCATAACGATCTTCCAAAAGACGAAAGTCAAACAGACCCTGTTTTTGAACCAGATGGTTTTGATACCGTGGGTGAAGAAGAAGAAGAAAAAGAAGAAGAAGAAGAAGACAAAGAAGTCAAAACAGAGGGAAAAAAGAAGGCCCCTAAAAGACCTCCTTTCAAGTTTGTTGTTAAACGTAACAATCAATATATGTGTCTTTGTACAGACAAACTTCGGTTTCTCGACATCAACAATTTTCTTGCGCCAGGTTTTAGTTATTCCAAGTACCTCAAGGCGTTCGGTGTCGAAGAGGAAAAGGGTTTTTTCTGCTATGAATACGTCACTAGTCTAAGTACACTAGACGAAAGAGAACTCCCACCCCATGCAGCTTTTTTTAGTAAGCTCAAAAACTCAAATATTTCTGATACAGAGTACGCTTTTTGTCAGTGTGTGTGGACTGAAAACAAAATGACGACTTTGAAGGATTTTTTGGTGTGGTACAACAACCTAGACACAGGACCGTTTCTGGTTGCTTTGCAGCATCAGATTAGTATGTACGCCAGTCTGCGAGTTGATTTGCTGAAAGACGGTATTTCTGTCCCCGGTGTGACACTGAAGTATCTGTTTGACACGTTGTCTTCAGATACCTACTTTTCAGTTTTTAACGAAAAACAAAAAGACGTTCACACACTTTTGCGAAAGAACATTGTCGGGGGTCCGTCTATTGTCTTTCACAGATACCACGAAAAAGACAAAACACACATTCGTGGTAATCAAGACAAGCCGGTACAGTCTGTTCAGGGATTTGATGCAAATGCGCTGTATTTAGCTGCACTCATGCAAGACATGCCCACAGAGCACCCTGTCATTCGTAGAAAAGAAAACGCTTTTAAAGCGGAAAAAACAGATCCCTACGGTCAGCTAGCTCGGGAATGGTTGGAGTGGGTTATGGATTCAAAACAGATCCATCTCCAACATAAGTTTAACGCAAAAGAGAAGGCCCTTGGTCGAAAAAAGATTAGAATTGATGGTTGGGATGCCACAAAGCAAATTTGCTATCAGTTTCACGGATGTCTGTTCCACGGTCATGACTGTTCTGTGACCGCCGGTAAAACGTCTAACCGTCACCGGAAAAACACTAGTTGAACTCAGAGAGCATACAAGCAACATCACCAAATACTTGCGTGAAGATGTGGGTGTGACTGTCGTCGAAAAATGGGAGTGTGAATGGCACGCAGACAAAAAACAAAACACCTCCATTCAGGCTTTTCTACAAGGTCGTTTTCCGACACTTAAACCCTTCCGGCATCCTTCTACCATCACAGATCAAACTGTCTTAGACGCGGTGCAAAACAAAACTTTGTTCGGGTTGGTACAGTGTGATATTTATGTACCTGATCATCTAAAAGAACATTTCAGTGAAATGCAGCCTATTTTCAAAAATGAGTCTGTCAGCCGAGAACAGATCGGGGATTTTATGAAAGACTACGCTGAAAAACACAAGCTCTTATCCCAACCACGTCGTACACTTGTAGGGAGTTACCACGGTGAACAAATTCTGCTAGCTACACCCCTCTTGTTTTGGTACGTGCAGCACGGGTTGCTTGTTAAAAACATCACGCTGATCGTAGAGTATCAACCCAAAACCTGTTTCCGTCAGTTTGGTGACAGCGTTTCAAACGCAAGACGAGCAGGAGACCAAGACCCATCAAAAGCTATCTTAGCTGAAACTTTCAAACTGCTCGGTAACTCAGCCTACGGGAAAACCTTAACTAACGTGGCCAACCATCGTGATATTCATTACGTTTTGTCTGATGAGGCCTCAAAACTGATCAACAATGGTCGTTTTCAAAAACTAACAGAAGTAACAGATTCTGTCACTGAAGTAGAGATGGCTAAAAAAAAAATCAACTGGTCACTCCCCTCTCAGATTGGTTACTTTGTTTACCAGTACGCTAAACTACGCATGTTGGAGTTTCATTTTGATTTTCTAGATAAGTTTGTGTCCAGAACCGACTACCAGCTTTTGGAAATGGATACAGATTCTCTATACATGGCGCTTAGCGCTTCAACGTTAGAAGAGGTGGTTCGTCCTGAACTGCGAGAGCAGTTTTACCAAGTGTATAACCAATGGTTCCCTGCACAAGCCTGTGACCAACACGGAGGCAGCCTTCCTAAACACACGTTTAGCTAATGCCCCATGGGATGCGACTCTCTGTCAGGCCTGTACAGCGCGTGTCCACTATGACAAACGAACACCCGGTCTCTTTAAAACCGAATACCAAGGAAATGCGTTTATTGGTTTGTGTTCTAAAACCTACTTTTGTGAGGGAGACAGTGGGAGTAAATTTAGTTCAAAAGGCTTAAACAAAAACCAAAACAAACTGACAAAAGAGTCTTACCAACAGGTGCTTCTAACGCAAGAAAGTGGTGGTGGTACAAACACTGGTTTCAAGACAGACGGAAAGTCTATGTTCACGTATTCCCAAACCAGAAAGTCACTCTCGTTTTTCTACATCAAGCGTGTGATCGCTTCTGATGGGGTTTCAACCCTACCTACACCCGTCTAACGGGTCTCTTTCTTTTTTGACTGTGATACCCCTCTAATGGGTCTCTTTCTTTTTTTGACTGTGATACCGCCGCCTGTGATATGGTTAACATTCCAATGCCAAACAACTTTGTCGTTTTTGTAAATAAATTTGTTAAGCCGTGTTTTGCTTCTGTAAATAATGCTCGTATTGTTTAATCCCACAAAACCCCCAATGTGGCTTTGACATACCTTGTCAAAACGGTCCCAAGCCCGTGAAAACACAGAGGGAGGGTCAATTACTGTCAGTACTCCAGCCGCGATAAGCATCCCGCTGCAATAAGCACCCCAATAAAAAAAAGGCAGTAATTGACCCTATGGGGGCAACAACTGCAGGGGAGCAGTAATCCTGTCATTACCCCAGCTGGAGTGGTCATTAGTACCGAGCAACAGGTACAGGCACATGAAATCACATGACAAAATATGAACTCAATACAACCGTTTAAACTCAATCCCTCTTTATCACTACTTAAAACCACAGGCACCTTAAAGGCATATGTACGCGCTCCCGTGTTTACAAAGTGTAGTTTGCCCATAATCGATGTCAAACGCACAATAAGACCATGTAATGACGATATGTCGCCATGCGCGGACCATATACATGCATTACAGCTTGTTTTAGAGTCTCAAAAACTTTGGATATAAACAAAGACGCGGAGTTATTTCCCTTGCGTCAACGCTACCTCTGTTGGCAAATCTATAAATAGGACGATCCAGATCAAAATGAAAATTAACATATCTCAACATTGAAGGGGTCCTAGACCACAATATTTTGCAGGGAACTTAATTTAGCATGTCTCCAGCTGTTGGTAAAGCAATTAGCGTGTATAGTCATCGAGTACATATGGCTTTAACTCTTAATGTCCTATACCGCGCCGTTCTGCTTGTCGCTGACGATCCTGATCCGCTTGAAACCGCGCGCGTACCTGTAGCTAAGGCTAAAGGGGAATAACCCGGAAATACAGCTCTTCACGAAGAAAACCGCGAGTGGTGCTCGTTTGTCAACAACCGCTGACAGTTGGTGATTTTTGTCTCAGTTTTTTTTTTACCCTTTCTATTTTTCCTGACCGATTTTAGTTGAGTTTTTTGCGAGAGAATGTTTGGATCAAAATGGCTGACTTGGATTGTTCATCTTCATCATCTTCATCATCTTTTCATGGATTCGATCGCGCTGACATTCGGAACTTCGGCAACCCTGCTGATGTGTTAGGCCTAGCAGATTCAGGTCAAAGTGACATTTCTGTGTCAAGTGTGCACACTGCCGATTTATCTGACTTTTCATCCGGAATTTCGGACATTCCATTGAGTAGCAGCGACGATGACATTGACATCTGTGAACCCTTCAGTTGTGTTGCTTTGTCAAAAGTTAGACACAGTCAACTAGTTTTGCTCTGAGCCTCAATTAGCCGGTGACACCTCTCTGGCCACAGCACCAAACAGTACATGGCTGGGGAGAGAGAGAGAGAGAGGGGGGGTGGGGGGTAGCTGGCTAAACTCAGTGGGGTGTCCGGTGTCACTGAAGTCAGCAGGAAGAGCATTGGAGAGAAATAGAGAGGTGTACTCTTCCAAACAATTTCCAAAGATCAGTTGTAGGGCTTAGGGTAGTCAGTGAGGGAGAGTGAGAGCGGTTTGTGAACAGTCCGACTGAAGAGTGAAAAGTCACTGCCACAAGATCGGCATGCAGTCAATAAAGCCAGACAAGAAGAATGATTATGACATGCGGCTCCATCTGCTGGGTTTTTTTTTATTCAAACTGGTTTTCAAGCTTATTCTCACAAAGCATCTGCACACCTGCCTCTGCCTCTGTGCTGTGTTTGTGTGGCTGCTTTTGTATAATGTCAGTGCATGGTGAGTGCGTTCACTGCCTTGTCACCACTTCCCCACCTTTTTCAGAGTGTTTTCTTGGAGTTGGATAATTCTCCTTACTCCTCGCCCCCTCCTTACTCCTCGCCCCCTCCTAACTTCAGTTCATACTTTATTGCGTGCCGACTGACCAGTCGGTGTGGCGTCCGTGTAGAGAAGAAGGGAATAAGGTTACACAATGCGCTAGTGTGAGACGCCAAGTTTCGTGTTTCGAGTTGCTGTAGTAAATATAGAGTAAACTTTGTCTTTGGGACTGACTTTCTGTTGTGTGCTATCCGTCTTTCGACTTACGTAAGAGAAATCCCATTTCGAGCTCAGGGTACTTTGTACACATAGATAAAGAGGGATAATTCCGGACCAGAATTTCTTTGTGTGCTAAGCGAATTTTTGACTTAACCGTTTGTGAGTTAGCTGGATTTGCCTGTAGCTTTGAAGGTGATGCTGATCAATGAGTGATTGTGTACATTGCGAGAGAAAGTCAATGCGAACTGTCTCACTTGAGGATATTTTTTCTCAGAAACTGTTCTCAAAAAGTTCTCCCCCATGTTTGCATAAACACTGTTGTGGTTGTGTGTGTGTGTGTGTTGGTGTTTTTTTTATTTTTTATTTTTTTAATGTGACAGTTGATATTTGAAATGCTGATTTATTTTCTTATCTTTATTTTATTTCCCTTTTGTAACTGGACAAGTTGGCGGAACAAAAAAAAACAAAAACTAAATAAACGTTGAGTTAAAATGTTAAACTGGTGTGGGCTACCCCGTCCTTATGTGCATTGTCCAAAGTTCTCACTCGTCTCACTCTGGTGTTGTAAAAATTCTCTCTTGTCTAACTATCTTTTGCATGAAATTTTATCTTTGTTCGTCTTCACTTTTCTAAATGTTGTGTGTAATAAACAGATTGCAAAGGAAGTTGCAACTGGCAAGCACAACAAAAACCTGGAGAATTCGCAAACTTTGGAGCATTTTCGTAATCAACATCTGACGCCCGCTTGCGCCTAAAATCCTGACAAAATTTTAAAAGCAAATAACAAAGCGTCCATGCGAAAAGGCTTACAATATATGTGACAGTTGAAAGAAGTCAGTAGAAGTGCAGGTTTACATAAACACTGTTGTGTGTGTGTGTGTGTGTGTGTGTGGTTTTTGTTTTTTTATGAATGTGACAGTTGATATTTGACAGTTGATATTTGACAGTTAAAACAAGTCAGTAGAAGTGCAGGTTTACACATAAACACTGTTGTGTGTGTGTGTGTGTGTGTTTTTTTTTTTGTTTTTTTTTTTTAATGTGACAGTTGATATGTGACAGTTGAAACAAGTGAAAAAAAAAGTGCATAAACACTGTCGTGTGTGTGTGTGTGTGTGTTTTAATTTTTTTTTATTTTTTTTTTTATGAATGTGACAGTTGATATTTGACAGTTGATATTTGACAGTTAAAACAAGTCAGTAGAAGTGCAGGTTTACACATAAACACTGTTGTGTGTGTGTGTGTGTGTGTGTTTTTTTTTGTTTTGTTCTTTGGTTTTTTTTGAATGTGACAGTTGATATGTGACAGTTGAAACAAGTGGGGAAAAAAAGTGCATAAACACTGTCGTGTGTGTGCGTGTGTGGTTTTTTTTTTATTATTTTTTTTTATTTTTTTTTTTTAGGGTGACAGTTGACATGTGACAGTTGATATGTGACAGTTGAAACAAGTGAGTAAAAGTGCAGGTTTACATAAACAATGGAATGTTCTGTTTGTTTGTCATGAATACAAAGAATGAAACACCTGGGTTTGGTTTTGATTCTATTTTTAAACTGTCACCTGTAATTAATACACTTAACGGCTTTTTACAACTAAGGTTAATCTTCAAAAATGTCTAAACTTCCAATTAACATAATCAGCATTCATATTTGAACATCTAAAAAAAAATTGGATTAAAACCATTCACAAACAAAAAAGAAATGATTTATTTACTGAACCACCTCTGTTTCACACAATTTAGTTAGAAAATAACAGGATCAGGGAAGAGAAAGCTTCAAAGTCTTATAGGACACTTAGAGTTAACCTATCACTTTCTATCAAAATACGGCTGCACGGCTGCACGCTGCACTAGGGTCCGGTTTATACTTCTTCCTTACTACTAACAAGCTAGTTATCAGCATGAAACAAAAAGTGGTCCATATTAGGAGCCCTTCCCCTACATGTTTCTGCTCGCCACTTTCAGGCCTGTATTATTGCAACATGATTGCTTTAACACCACACATGAAACGTTTATGTAAAAAAGACATAGCAAAAATAATGTCAGGCTACACACACATAGGCAGGGGTGTTCAAGGACTTTTGCCAGGCTTTTTGCTGATATGACTGACAAGAGAAAAAGTAGAACATATAAACATAAATGTCATCAATTTTATCTCTGCCAACGTTGCAATGATAGAGATGAATGATCCTTGTGTGAATATGTTTAAACTAGACTGATGATTCTGAATATTAGCGCATGGAACATATATATCTTGATGAATGTGTGTAATGGACCAATTGGATCAGGTTTATTAACAGTCCAAGCCTGAGGCTTTTTTGTTTTTGATAATCTTCCTCTTGGCCCGCCTTCCCCCTATCCTTTTCATCTTTGACGTCAATATTTTTTTGTAATTGTGTAGATGCATTTTCTTTTGATCCCTTTTAGGGTTTTTTGTTATTTCAAATGTGTATCTTCCTATTGATCCCAGCGAAGCTGGAGGTATCCCACGAACGGCTATACTGTAATCGACTTGGGAAATTTTCACACCGATAATACATGATAAAGAAGGATTCGTTGTGCCCGATTATGGGCTAAAGTTGGAGATGGAAGTTCACCAAAAATTGGGACCATACTAACAAAAATTCGGTGGGTGCAATAGGCGCCCCCATTTTTTGAGCAAACGCCACCCAAGGCCGCTTTGGTAGGGAGGCCCACTGTCGTAAACGTGAATAGTGCACAGAAGGCATTTTTTTAGAGTGCTGTAAACAGCTTCAAAATTAAGCAATGTTCTTATAGTTCAGGTTTGAAATGTAAAAGTACTTATAGAATTGCTGTGCAAAGTTTGAAGCCTGTTAGAATTATACATTTGGAGGTATTGGACTGTAAAGTCAGGCAAATATGCGATTTTTTTCACAATTGGGAAGTTATGTACAGGGCGACAAATTAAAAACAGCAAAAAGAAATGACCTTTTCGGTTTTATTTTATAAAACAGATTGCAGCAACCACAAATGTATCACAGTTGAACCAATAAATGCAATAAAAAGGGTTTTATAGCCGATTGCAATTTTAGGCTATATTGACGTCATCACATGAAATTTAAAAAACGCGAACAAGCAAATCTTCAGTGGTTTTACAGGTAAAGATGCCATACGATATATCAAATTGAAGATCTCTTTGTGTACAATCTAGCTGTCATACTTTTGATGCTGTATAATCAAAACTTTACAACTTAAGCTTGAAAATCAATATTTTCAAAAATAATAAATTTAAAATAAAAACTATAAAATGTATTAATGTTCCGCAATGTCAATCTTTAAAAACATTTGTAACCTCACATTTTAGCATATTTCCACACATTGAATGATAATAATTTTACTTCCAAACAAGAAAACACTAACTACAGCACAAGTTTGCAGTTATGCGTTATATTTTAATCTGCCTGACTGAAAATGTGTGCGTTTCTTCCTTAACCTGTATATCCGCGATTATATAGCAAATTATGTGTATGTAAGTGTATATATATCCATGTATGCAGGTATGTATGTGTGTATGTATGTATGTATGTATGTATGCTTATGTGTGTATGTGAATATCTCTCTTTCTTTCTCTCTCTTTCTCTCTCTCTTTCTCTCTCTCTCTCTCTCTCTCTCATACACCCCCACACACACAATATCTGTTATCCTTGTTGCGGTGCAATTAAGGTTAGGTATCCAGCATGACAAAAATCCCCAGCAATGCAATATTGACACAAACAACAGATTTTTAAAAAAACCAACTTTCACAGCAAAACAGAAATTGTCTAATCAATGAAATGTAACAAATACAATTGCAGAACAGAGCAAAGAAACATTTAAAATATAACATCAGGTATTTAGCGCCAAAATGTCAGATCATTAGTTATGAGAAGCAATTAAGAACAATAAACAATTCAGCGCCATAAAAGTCATTTCAAGTCATCAGTCACACTTTAAAGGTACTGAACTTGTCAAATCCAGGTGCACGGATCCCCTGGGGCTTTTAGTCATACCTCAGGCAGCTATCCGTTAGAAGAACTACCAAGTTTCATTGACTTGCACCCAAAGAGTCAAGAACTGCGATTTTTTTAACGAATTAATTCCGTACTCGGACCCGGACCTATTTTTGGATCTAAATTTAGATCAGGTCACCACATCATGCACAAAAAGACACTCACTAGTAGCAAACTATGTCAGACATCATCATGAGTTTGTGTAAAACAAAATGGAGGCCGGAATCACTCAGTTGAATCGAACTCCGACCAAACACCACGTAATAACTAGGTTAATTTATGCACTCGCGTGAACAAGAAACTGTCGAGCTTCACAGATGTCGTCGTTGGGTAGTTTTGGGTTTGTTTTACTACCATAGGAGGATTTTTGAACTGTAAAAGCACTCAGCTGCAACAAAAACGCAAAACGAAGGCTGTGAGCTGCACTGTGCCTTTAAAGAATATATTTCTTTCACCTGCGTATGAACTTTAACTTAAAATTTTTTAGCTGATTTGTCAAGTTATTTTATTTGTGAAACAAAAAGTATTAGTTTTTGTCCCCTTCAGCATGCATGTTTTACAGAAAAGGAGCAATTCAGTTGTGCACCCGACCCCCCCACCCCACCCCTCCAAATCCTTTTTGGTAAAAAGCATTATACATTAAAGGTAGATCCAACTGTGCGTGTGTTTATTTTTGCAAGTCTTGAAAACAAGAAACATCTATGAAACATCTAGGATATCTTCATCCCAGCGAAGCTGGAGGTATCCCACGAACGCATTTTCACACCGATAATACATGATAAAGAAGGATTCTTTGTGCCCGGCTACGGGCTACAGTTGAAGATGGAAGTTCACCAAAAATTGGGACCATACTAACAAAAATACGGTGGGTGCAATAGGCGCCCCCATTTTTTGAGCAAACGCCACCCAAGGCCGCTTTGGACGGGTAGAAATTCTGTAGTTTCCAAGTCTATTTGTGTGTGGTTGTTCAAGACTATGGATAAAGCTCGGTAAGAAGATTACGTCAGGGTCAAAAGTCTTTGACGTCAATTAATGCGTCATGACGTCATGCCTCCCTGTAGTCTTTTTCTCTCGCGCGGTGTGTGTGTGTGTGTGTGTGTGTGTGTGTGTGTGTGTGTTCATTTTGTGCACATGTGTTTGTGTTGTTGTTGTTTGTTTTTTTTCTCTCTTTTTTTTTGATCTCAGCTTCAACCTTTTTTTTTTTTTTTTTTTTTTCATTTTTTTTGGCGGGGAGCATCCTTCTTCATTGATCTTTTGTTTCTGCTTTTTATAGTAATGTTTCTACTTTAAATATATACCTATATCATTAACATTCATATATCTAAATGTATTTTAAACAACTTTTCTATATAACAATCCCCTCTCAAAAATGCATACAATATCCAGAGGGGAACCATATCTATAAATACCAACACACATTTTGGCTATCACAATCAAATAATTCACATAACTTATTAGTGCCTTGGAACTTTGTGATTTTTCAAATACGTCCCAAAAAACTTCCTTTACGGTAATTTTAATAATTATATTATATTTACAATTCACTTTATTCTCAACGCATTTCCAAATGGACATAATTTTGGGGCAAAAGTAAAACAAATGTTCAATATGATCAATTTCGTGCTCACAATAACTACAGCAATTACTCGCAGAAATGCCTATTTTATACAGTAAAATATTTGTGGGGTAAATATTGTGCAATATTTTCCATTGTAACATTCGCAATCTTGTTTAAGTGGTTACTTTGTTTACCATTAACCATTGCTCTTTTCCCGGCCTGAAATCAAATTTATGTTCCCAAAATTTAACTATAACCGGCTCCACATATTTTTCCTTTATAATTAATTTGCGAAATTGACAAGGCTTACTCAGATTCTTTAAATTGTTGAGTCCACATACATTTCCATTTGCAGAGCGTAGTGTTGCTGCTTTAAGAATCTTGTGTGCTTACATCCAACCTTCTGCTGCATAGTATTAAAGGGCAAAAACTCATTACCAACAGATACATCCTTTACCCGACAAACGCCTGCTTTAATCCAGTCGCTAAAAAACAGGGTTTGGCCGCAATAGATTATATCACTGCTGTTCCATAAACACGTATCACTTAATAACATTTCTCCACCAACTGCTCTCTGAATCATGTCCTTATTTTTCAACCAGCAAATTAAAACTTGTTTCCAAAATACATTTTTAATTAATCCCAATCCTTTAAAAAAAATTTACCGTGGTGTTAGATTGGAAGCAACACAACCTTTCACCAAGCTTCGAAAACATATGTATCGGTATCTGTTTCCATCTTTCCTGCTTTTCGTTCAATAAATTTGCCGCCCAGGACAACAAACAAGCCGTCGCGATATAACCTTGAATGGTTGAAAACGACGTTGAACACCAAACAAAGAAAGAAAGAACAACAAACAAGAGGACTGCATATCAATGACATCAATCATTTTTAAACCCCCATCAGGAAACTCTTGACACATCGCTTTTTTTTTAACTTTTTCAAATGCCTTAGTGTTTGATAATCGTTTTTTTCCAAATAAATCTGTAAAATCTGTATTTATCTCAGTCAATACCTTTTCGGGTATTACCAGTGCTTGCAACGGATAAATAATCTGCGATAACAAAAGAGATTTCACTGTGCATATTTTCCCCATGATACTACAATTTCACGCCGTATAAATAGATACATCGTGTTTTGGTTGCACAACACAAAAGTTACGGGTCGCACTACCTCGTGGGCAAAAACTTGAGGTGGGTGGCTGTATATTTGTTGCTCAGAGAGACGCCAAACTTCTTGCTCTTAACTTTTGGTAGATGAAGAATGTTCAGTGTGTATTTTTCTTTGAATCCACGATACTACATTTGCTTAAATGTGATTTTAAGCGTTGGTTTAGCTTCATCAACTCTCTCGGGTACTTACTTTTTGTGGAATTTTGGGACGTTTGACCTTTGCACGCGGCCCACGTATGCAGTTTGCGCATACTTTAATGTTATTAGTAAGCTACAATATATCAAGGATTATGTGGTTCGGTCGTTTTCTTGTGTCTTACACAATTCAGGTTTTATGACGTTTTGTAGTATGATACCCACACATGAGTAGGTTACAGAGCGCACAACAACTGCAGGAAAGGCTTGTTACGACACGCACTTCACTCATGTTACAGAACGCACTCCCACAGAAAACCATTTTGTCAAAATAAGATCAGAACTAACCACTTTTACACGCCCAAAACGTGAGTAGATAAGTGTAAAAAGCTGACACTGAGACCGTGCATGTTGAAAAGACCAATGCTTTATTTCAGCAAGTGTTTCTTCACCATTGGAATGTGCTTACCCCATGGCACGGAAGTTCCTCCGCCACAGGAAATATTCGGCCAATCAAGTCTAGAGGAATATTGTAAAATCATTGTCAGGCCAATATGTAATGACTGAACAAAGTTTAAGGTGAGGGAGGGGGCCGGGTGGGTGGTGGTGTACGTGAATTATTGCAAGGGTACGCCTCTCAGAGAAGCCTTACATTTGCCTGACAATAAGGAGTGAAGATGAAAACAACAGGGAGCAATCAGCATTGAGGAAGCCATCGCTTTATATCAGCTAGGTATACCATAGATGGTCACAATATTGCGACAAGTTTTACATCCGAACAAAAGCATTCATTCCCGCATCACCCATTCATCATTTCTGTTAAAAGGCACCCATCTTGGCTATCTAATACGATTTTCGAATTAAGTAGAAGTGCATTGCCAAGGCACTGCATACCCCCTGTGAAGGACAAATTCTCTCTCTCTCTCTCTCTCTCTCTCTCTCTCTCTCTCTCTCTCTCTCTCTCTCTCTCTCTCTCTCTCTCTCTCTCTCTCTCTCTCTCTCTCTCTCACACACACACACACACACACTCACACAAACAGACACACACACGCACACACAGGCGCGCGCGCGCAAACCACGTCACACACACACACACACACACACACTTACTCACACACACACATAATCCATGCACACAAAGCTCGCACGTAAATAGTCAGACAGACATCAACACACATTCTACACGCACGCACACACACACACACGCACGCACACACACACACACACACACACACAACAACACACACACACACTCACACGTACCCAAACACATGTATACACACACACGCACGCACGCACGTACGCACACACATACACTCACACACACACACACACACTAACTTGTACACATAAACGTGCAAACTACACACGCCACGCAGAGAGGGGATGACATCACGAACCTTTGATGTCAAACAAATCTTGACGTGGTCTAATTGCGCGAATATTGTGCCCAAGTCTCTAGAAATTCCACCCCAACATATCTGCCCTGGGTGGCGACGGATCAATAATAATAATAATAATAATAATATGGAAGATTTATAGAGCGCTTTACATTCTCTAAGCGCATTACAATGACAAACATACATATACATACAAAGCAAAGCAAAAAAGCATGTGCAGCAGCATTCAGCACACAAGTTAACAACGAAACACTACATCAATACAAGCTGCAAGCATACTAACACAGGCAAAACATTCAAACATTCAAACACCTGATTCAAAAATGCACCATGTTGAAATAAAATTAATCAAAATACTGTGTGAAGAAGTGTGTTTTAAGGTTTGATTTGAAGGAACAGAATGTTTGGCAGTGTCGTATAGAGTAAGGGAGAGAGTTTGAAGAATTGGTCGTCACCTTCCGTATTTTACTTGGCATGTTCCCAATTTTGGGGGAACTTCCATCCACACCTGTAGCCTGAGTGTGTGCACAAAGAATCCTTCTTTATCATGATTTATTGGCATGAATAGCATTCGTGGGATACCTCCAGCTTCGCTGGGATCAAAGTCTATACCATACAGGGGTCACGTGAGAGCCGCTCAAATAAAGGTAACCACCTAAAACGACCTGACTTCAGATACCAAGTCGCCCAAACCCTACTGTCAATCGAAATTGGTGCATAAATGGGGTGGGCGCTTACAAGGTAGTTAACGGGATGAAGGAAACAATGAATCAAGAAACCCAGGTGCATATCTGCGGCTCGTAGGCATGTGCAGTGTGCATGCACACTATCTTGTGCCTGCATCTTGCCATCTCTAAGAAATGGCGACCACAGCCAGACAGACAGACACACTTACGTCCATTCTTATTATATATTAGATACTGTCGGGCCAAATACATGCGATGACGGCTCCTGATGCTTGATCACGACACAGGAATACATACCAAAATGTCCTGTGTTGGCCAAAGCATGAGTTTTGTTAGTTTTTTGTTAGACATAATGCTTATGGAAGCTAACAAGCACTCATCTAGGTATGCATACATAGTGTGATACAGTATTTAGTCTTAATACGTAAGTTTACAGTAATTAAATTGTACAAAACTACATAAAAAACAATATTTGGTAGTTAAGTTTGAAGCTATAGGTGTGCTATCCGTAACATTTGAAACCCAAAACTAAGTGCTATCTGTAACATGCAAGTTGTGCGTGTCGTAACATTGTGTTTTCCAACTACATAACTTTGAATTGATCTGTATGCGTCATTTTTAAACACAGCGCAACCAAAATCACAAGATGCACTAAGCATAAGCTAGTCCATGTCTCTATTACAAGAAGTGTGTGTTTGGATGAATGTAATATCAATAAAAACAGCTATGAATGCCAGGTTTTGGTTCCTGAAAGCAAAATATTTCAAGAAGTCTTTGAATACGGGCACTGTGACTTATATTACAGTGATCACTTTAATTCAACAAAAAGACGAATATATGAGGTACATGTTAGACACTAACTTTAGTAACATCATGCATTTTGAGAAGCTGTTTAAGTGATATTTCGAGACCAACTACCCTTCTTCGTGTAGTGCGACCCGTAACTTTTGTGTTGTGCGACCAAAACACGATGTATTTATTTATACGGCGTGAATTTCGTTTAAACCATTTCACAATGTTGCGTCGTATATTTTCAATACGGCTTGTCCAGTTTTCTTCAATCTCAGAGACCGATGAGGAGCTACTGAAATAAATTCCCAAAATCTTCACTTTTGTAGTCCACCTTAACCCGCACTCATTTTCATTAGAATCTTTATTACTGCCTAAGGCCATGATTTCAGTTTTTTGTCTATTCATTGCCAAACTTGAGAATTTGGAAAAATAGGTAACAAGGGTTAATGCGTTTTTTTAACTCATCCATATCGTTCAAAAATAGGGTCACATCATCAGCATATAATAATATCTTAAAGAACATATCATAATTATCATTAGTCTCTTTCGGCAGAGGCAGACCCTTAATTGAACCATCATTTCGAATTTTCAAGGCCAACAATTCTAATGCAAGAATGAAGGCCATCGGTGAAAACGAACAGCCCTGTCTGATACCTGCGTTCAATTCAATACATTCCATAACCAGCCCATAAAATGGATACAACTTTCCGATTTATACAATAAAATCTCTACCCATCTTACAAAGACGGCACCAAAATTAAATCGTTTAAATGCATACACAATATACTCTTTGGAAATCGTGTCAAATGCAGCTTTATAGTCCAGTGCTACAAGGAACCCAGGTTTATTATATTCGATTGCATACGACACTAAATCGTCTATTTGCCGGATCGCTGAACTGATGGTTCGACCCTTCAGAAAACCATACTGATCTTCACCAATAATATGTAAAATAAAAAAATAAAAAAAAATTAAAAAAAACTTTAGATAGGCGAACTGAAAGAGTCTTCGCCAATATTTTATAATCAGTGTTTAATAGTGAAATCGGTCGCCAATTATTAAGGTCGTCTCTTAGTAACTGTTTACCCTTATGAATTAATATCATTATTGCCCGTTTTTGTGTGACGGTTTTTTCTCCCTTTAAAAAAGATGCATGAAAGGAATTCAATACCATGTATTCTATTTTACACCAGAAGAACTTCATAAAGGAGGTTTTAATACCATCACATCCAGGGGAGGAACCGTTTTTCATATTTTTTAAGGATGTCGATAATTCTGTTAAAGTGATCGGACTATCAATTCCAGTCTTCTGCTGTTCTGTTAATTGTGGAACTTCAACACCATCCAAAAACTGTTCAACCAAATTTTCATCAAACTCAATATTTTTTTCGTATCTCCTTCTAAAAAACTGTACTTGTTCAGTCAAAATATCATCTTGATTTGTTATCACCTGACCATCTGCTTTAGCAAGGCGATCCATAATTTTCGCGTTTGAGTGTGTTTTTTCCATAGTGAGAAAATACTTTGTATTTTTTTCTCCTTCTTCAATAAATTTAATTCGGGACGTAGTTTGGGCTCCCTTAGCTTCCTGTATTGAATAAATTTCCAATTCTGCTTTTACTTTATCTTTTTCCATCAACAATTCGTTATTATCTTGATCTAAAACAAGGGCTTTGTCAATCCTATTCAAATTTTCCAACAATTCCCCATGTCTATTAAACTTACATCTATTTTTTTCCTTACTGTACCGAATACAAAATTCTCTTATTTTAATCTTACACATGTCCCATTTTACGTGATCCTCCATTATTTCATCTTGTATCTCAAATTCTTCCAACATCAAATTCAATTCATCAACAAAGATATGATCCTTTAACAAACTATCATTAAATTTCCAATATGATGGACCACGCTCAAAAGAACATAATTTATATGTTATGTTAACCGACCTATGGTCGGATTGTGCAACGGAACATATATTACAGTCTCTAATATTATTTAGCACGGAGTCGGTAACAAAAATATAATCCAATCTGCGAGCAATGAAGGGATTTTTTCTTGACCACGTAAATTCCCTTTCCTGTGGCCAGAACAACCTCCACATATCATTTAACTCACTATTTTCCAAGAACTTTTTAAAGCGATTAACATCCCTCACATTATGTTTTTCTCCACTAATAATGTCCTCTTCATTATCAATTACGCAGTTAAAATCTCCACACACTATGTAGTTCAATATATTCAGCGACTGAATGTGCTTTTCCAACTTTTCAAAAAAATGATATTTGTCTTTACCAATCGTTAGAGCATATACGTTCGAAATACAAACGTCCTCATTCTGCAGAGAAATTCGTACCGTCAAAATCCTGCTATTTCGATAAATACACGTCACAGGATACTGAAAACTCTTTTTAATAAAACATGTGTTAGTGTTAGTGTGTGTGTGTGTGTGTGTGTGTGTGTGTGTGTGTGTGTGTGTGTGTGTGTGTGTGTGTGTGTGTGTGTGTGCGCGTGCGAGTCTGTACTCGTGTGTGTGTGTGTGTGTGTGTGTGTGTGTGTGTGTGTGTGTGTGAGAAAGACTGAGAGAGAGAGGGAGAAAGGGTGTGTGTGTGTGTGTGAATGTGTGTGTGCATGAGTTTGTGTGTATGTTTGTGTGTGTATGAGTGTGTATATGTGTTTGTTTGTAAAGGTGTGTGTGTCCGTCGATCTGTCTATGTGCGTATTTGTTTGTTTGTTTGCGACCACGAAGGGCCATAATTATCAGGGCGGTGCTGCTTTGAGATATAACGTGCGCCACACACAAAGCAGAAGTCGCAGCACAGGCTTCATGTCTCACCCAGTCACATTATTCTGACACCGGACCAACCAGTCCTAGCATGCACTAACCCCATAATGCCAGACGCCAGGCGGAGCAGCCACTAGATTGCCAATTTTAAAGTCTTAGGTATGACCCGGTCTGGGTTCTAACCCACGACCTCCCGATCACGGGGCGGACGCCTTACCACTAGGCCAACCGTGTATGTGCGTATGAGTGTGTGTTTTGTGTGTATGAGATTTGTGTGAGTCAATGTGTGTGTGTGTGTGGGTGTGTGCGTGCGTACATGCGTGCGTATGTACATGTGTGTGTGTGTTTGTGTGGGTGTGTGTCTGTTTGTATAAGAGAGAAAGAGAGAGAGAGTGGGTGGGTGGGTGTGTGTTTGTGCGTAAGTGTATGTGTGTGTGTATGTGTGTTTGTTTGTAAAGGTGTGTATGTCCGTCTGTCTATGTGCGTATGGGGGGGGTGTTGTGTGTGTATGAAGTGTGTGTGAGAGAGTGAGTGAGTGCGTGTGAGTGAGTGTGTATGTGTGTACGTGTGTAACTTGGGGTGTGTGTGTGTTTGAGAGAGAGAGAGAGAGGTTTGTCTTTCGCTGGGGTATGCAGTGCCTTGGCGTTGCACATCTACTTAATTTACATGTTTTTGAAATATGAAGGAAAAAAGCCTGTCCGCCTGGCTGTTTATGGTTATTATGATTTTTATGTTGCATCTACTTATGTGTACTTTTGTCTGTCTGTCTGTCTGTCTGTCTGTGCGTGCTTGTGTACTTGAGCACACATAGCATGCAGCACGACTCTCTTTGTACTTTCTTTTATGCCGTTCATGATACGCGACACTCAAAATGGGGAGAATATAATTAATCAACAGTTTTGCCTTGAGTCCGTCACATCTTGCTTTTTGCCTTGAGTCCGTCACATCTTGCTATGTCCAGCATACAATACAGGACAGCACGCCATAGTGCTATGATAGTCCATTTAAGCGATAGCTCCTACAATTTCTGTTATTTAAAACCACTCACTCTTTTTTCAGATGGGAAGGTGGATGAGGAGCATAGACCTCTGCATCCCAAAAGTGAGGAGGACACTGAAATTCTCCTTCTTGCCAAGGTAATGTTTGTATTCTAAATGTCCTGTGAAATGATAGGAGTCTGGTAGGGAAGAGTTACACACCAATATGGTCATCAGGTGGTGCAAGGCACAATGCATAGTCACACTCTGACTGACCATTACTTCTCCGGCATTTTGCAAGCGAGCCACACGATCTTGAGATAAGTTCTGTATCTGTTTCATAAGTGTTTGTCTGTCTGTCTGTCTACTTCAAAGACCTTCCGGTCGACGTACTAGTAAATGTAACATTAACTTCAGTCAGCTTATACCTCGAGTTTCAAATGTGTCGGTCAAGTGGTCTGATTTTTGTGCTCTTTCCAAAAAAATATCCAAATTCAGGGATCGACTCAACATTATAGGAGGTTTGACATTGAGCGGTAGCCACACTGACCTTATTAAAACCCTCCAGTTTGGCTGTAATTGATATTTTTCAAGTCACCGATGATCTGGGGTGTTTTGCATACTTGGACCTTCAGATTATCCAAAAGGTAAGTCCAGGAGCTTTACATCGGGTGAGAGTGGCTACTGCTCAATGTCAAACCTCCTACTGTTGAATCATCATAGAATTTGTTTATTGTTTTCGAAAGAGCACAAATGTCAGACAAATTGACTTACAAAATCAAAACTTGCTGATATGATGAGACCTAAGCTGAAGTTAGTGTACACCAAATATGAAGTAATTCGCTCAACATATGTAGAAGTAATGAGCATATTTATTGGTGTCAATGTTATGGGTCACCCTGTACATGGCGCAGATTCATGAACTGCCTGTATTGTCTTCTGATCTCCATTAATTGTTGGAATTTGTCCACAATCTCACGCAGGAGCTCGGCCGTATTGATGACCTGCCCCCAGAGGAGGCTGCCAAGATGGTGGCCAACAAGATTCAGATGGAGAAGGAGCACGACAGGGGCTGGTACCGTATTAACGCCACGAGATGTCTTACAGGCGGTAGAAAGCTCATCCCTAAGGTCCTGGCTACCTTCAAGGATGTGAGTGCTTCTTTTCTGAATTGAAACTTGAGGCGATTACGTGTTGGTACTGTTTAAAAGGGTTCTTAATGCTACTTTCAACAATGTGAGTACCCCTATGCAATGTTTTATCTCCTACAATTCCGAGAGGAATGGGTCACGTGAGATAGAACGCGGGAATACGTCACTGAACGAATGGTTTTCATCCTGTGAAGACGTGTTGGTGCACTGTCTATCTTTTGCTTTGCTTTCATTTTTCTCTAACCTTTCTCTGTACAAGTTTTAGTTGTATGTTAGTTGTAGTGTATTGACTATTTTGATTGTTTATCATTGTGTCAACTTGCAAGCTAAGGAAACAGTTTGGAGTTTTCGGTGTTTGTTTGTTTTTGAATCGGGAACGCGTCGTTTCGCGTATAAATTTTATTCCGCGAAGCTAACACATGGAAATGTTACTGGCGTCAGTCGGCTCGTTAATTGTTTTTGTACGTGTGACCTACTATATTTGGGTCAGTCGGGATCGTTAATTGTTTTGGTAGGATGACTTATTATATTTGGCTACGGAAATGTAGTACACGTTTTGCTGACGAAGTCAGTCACGATTTGCTGACGAAGTCAGTCACGATTTGCTGAAGCAGCCTCTTTGTTTTTTCAGCTGCTGTCTCAATTACAGCAATTACTATCGCCTGAGGCGAACTATGGGCCACAGAAGGTCCGCTGTGCTAAGGCTGGGCACTACTTCATTGACGATTTGAAAATCTTTGGAGTTAATTTTGAATTGTTTTGATACTGTAACGGGTGCGCTTGCTCGTCCGCAGAAATCAATATAACTTTTTCGTGTGGTTTTTGTTCGGTAATATGGCGGACTCGGGAGGTGGTGAATGTGCTGCTGGCGGGAAGAAAACCGGCAAGAAACCGGCGAAGGCACAACCTTCTGAAGTGATACCGTCAGAAAAAGCGGGAGTTGATAAGTCTCTTTCGAGAGAGAAGAGTTCGTCTGGCCCACGTGATTGTGAAGTTATTCTGAAAATGGACAAAATTTTGGAGACAATGACTGCCTTGTCTGGCAGACTATCTAATTTGGAGAAAGTTGGTAAGCTTAATGCGACGCCAGTTGCTTCAACATGGCGTGGAACCGAGTCGCATGGAACCAAAAGCAGTTCGGCGCAAGAGTCGCAAGCGGATGGAGAAGACGGTACTTCGGTTAGATTTGCTCATGAGCAGTTCGAAAATGAGTTTGATTCGGCTGAAGACACGGATGTTGCTTCGGACAATGATTTTGACACAGGCATAGTAGTGGATACAGTTGGCGAGGGGATTCATCCATCTCTGGCAGATCGTTTTGAGGAAGGACTTCTTCCATCAGATCGGGCACGTGTGCGAGACACTCTTCAGAACTATCCGCGGCCCAAAAATGTCACGTCGCTTCGAACGCCGACTCTAAATCGTGAATTAGATGTTAGACAAGTTTGCAAAGAAAAGAGACTCGAACCTGTCCTTTGTTCAGGAACAAGTAGGTTGTGCGCTGAAAATTATCGCTCAGCTTATGTCCGACCTAAAAGAAAAACCAGCAAGTCGGAAGATGGGTGAGCTCACAGCTTTAGCAAACTGGCCGATGCTGCTCGACTTCTTATGGCTTCACACAAAGACCTGTCACAAGTGCGGCGCGAAGCACTCAGGCCGACACTTAGCCAAGACTGCTGGGCCTTATGCAATGCGCAGCTAAATTTCAAACTGACTTCGAACGAGTTTTTGTTTGGGGAAGATCTAGCAAAAAGGGTCGAGGATGCAGTGAAAAACAGGAAATTATCAGTAGTATAAGTACGCACGTCTCACCCCCCCGCAGCCCTCAAAATGCGCAGCTATATTTGATAGAAGGTTATAGGTTAAGGTGCCTGTGTTTAAGTAGTGGTAAAGAGGGGTTGTGCTTAAACGATTTTTATTGAGTTCATATTTTGTCATGTGATTTCATGTGCCTGTACAGACAGGTTGCTCGGTACTAATGACCAACCCCCAGGGTGTTATGTCACAGAATTACTCCCCCTCCTTTCTATTGGTTTCAGAACAAGTTCGTTCAGACCTTCTCTGGTGGATTGATAATGTAAAGCAATATTCTTCCCCTGTTAGCAGAGGCGCATGTCATAATCATTCTTCTTGTCTGGCTTTATTGACTGCATGCCGATCTTGTGGCAGTGACTTTTCACTCTTCAGTCGGAAATACACTGTACACAACACCGCTCTCACTCTCCCTCACCCTAAGCCGTGACAGCTGATCCTTGGAAATTGTTTGGAAGAGTACACCTCTCTATTTTTCTCCAATGCTCTTCCTGCTGACATGCAGTGACACCGGACACCCCACTGAGTTTAGCCAGCAACCCCCCCCCCCCCCCCCCCCCTCCCAGCCATGTACTGTTTTGGTGCTGTGGCCAGAGAGGTGTCACAGGCTAATTGAGGCCAGCTGCACTGTTCACTCAGAGCAAAACCAGTTGACTGTGTCTAACTTTTGACAAAGCAACAAACAGGGCTGGGGGTTAAGCAAACAAACAAACACAACTGAAGGGTTCACAGATTAGGTAACCGACTCACTGGTCAAGGCTGCGGGGAAACAAGAGTATCTTGTCAATGAAAGAGGTTAGGGAGACACGCGATGCTGAGAACTGTGGCCGATTTTTCACTCTCTTTCTCGGAGGGCCTTCATCGACTGTGTTTGTTTGTTTGTTTGCTTAACGCCCAGCCGACCACGAAGGGCCATATCAGGGCGGTTCATCGACTGTGGCCTCTGTTGCTTACGTCCAACAGACAAGAATAAAGAGCATAGTGCAGTAACAGTTTCATGTTGGCATCTTCGCATTTGAAAGCAAGAAAGTGCGTGTACTCCACTCCTGACCCAAACTAACCCCCTCCTGATAGGTACACGTGCACCCAAGTTAACAGAGACTGTCATCACGCCTTTGCGGCTGTGACCTTTGTACCAAGAGCCGGACTTCTCTGTTATCGATTTTGGTGTGGTGAAAATTTGAGGATGGTCTGTCCGTGCTTTGCAGGTACATGTATGACCTGCTGTTGGGACCGAAAATTAGTGTCCGTGTCCACGTTTTGCAGGTGTCCGTTTAAGGGGAGGGGGGGCAAATATAGAAGGAAAACACTCCGTGCCGAGAAAATGTGTCCGAACATGTCAGGTGGCCGCTCACGCCGGGGGCCGTACATTGCAGGGACTGCTGTACCAAAGTCTGCTTAATTTTGCTCAAATTTCAAGATCACAGAGGTCAAGTTAATGTTAATTATTAGAACAATTTCACTTTTCTTGAACAATTAAACAGCTCAAGCATTAGATAATTTGTTCCTGATTCATATTAAGTGTGACGAAGGTGATTTGTATGAGCAATTAATTGCTCCTTTTGTTTTCATTCGTTTTTTGACTCACATGCGAAGCAAAAGTGAGTCTATGTACTCACCCGAGTCGTCCGTCCGTCCGTCCGTCCGTCCGTCCGTCCGTCCGTCCGGACGTCCGGACGTCCGTCCGTCCGTCCGGAAAACTTTAACGTTGGATATTTCTTGGACACTATTCAGTCTATCAGTACCAAATTTGGCAAGATGGTGTATGATGACAAGGCCCCAAAAAACATACATAGCATCTTGACCTTGCTTCAAGGTCAAGGTCGCAGGGGCCATAAATGTTGCCTAAAAAAACAGCTATTTTTCACATTTTTCCCATTTTCTCTGAAGTTTTTGAGATTCAATACCTCACCTATATATGATATATAGGGCAAAGTAAGCCCCATCTTTTGATACCAGTTTGGTTTACCTTGCTTCAAGGTCAAGGTCACAGGAGCTCTTCAAAGTTGGATTGTATACATATTTTGAAGTAACCTTGACCCTGAACTATGGAAGATAACTGTTTCAAACTTAAAATTTATGTGGGGCACATGTTATGCTTTCATCATGAGACACATTTGGTCACATATGATCAAGGTCAAGGTCACTTTGACCCTTATGAAATGTGACCAAAATAAGGTAGTGAACCACTAAAAGTGACCATATCTCATGGTAGAAAGAGCCAATAAGCACCATTGTACTTCCTATGTCTTGAATTAACAGCTTTGTGTTGCATGACCTTGGATGACCTTGACCTTGGGTCAAGGTCACATGTATTTTGGTAGGAAAAATGTGTAAAGCATGTGAGTCGTATGGGCTTTGCCCTTCTTGTTGTTTTTGTTTTTTTAATTTTCAAAAGATACATTATAATGATGCATGCTTATAATTACATCCATAAGGGAGATAAGTGGGATGATGTATTTTGTTCTAGTGTTTTGAAGAGGTGAGCGATATGATTGATAGTGGTGAGTCACATTGGGCAATCAGCAATATTATTCTTGTTGGCTGATTTATCTGTTTATTCAGTTTGTTTGATTGTTTTCAAATGTACTGTTGGTATTATATTTTGTACATTAGTCATTTTCTGTGAATGTGTGAATGTCTGTTCTCAATACCAGGTTTTTTCTGCCTTGGTTGACCCTTTTGAGTTCATCGGTGTAATAAGTACAAATGGTTTTTGAATAAGCTGATTTCAGAAAAGTTATTTTGTTCATGTTCTTTCTTCAATTATTTAAGGTATTTCCATGTACATTGTACCCCTTGGGCGTATCGACAGTAGGCAACACAAGTGAGTGTTGTGAGGGTGGGTTTTTTGTCCACTGTCTTCAAAGTTGCCACTACAATATTCTTTGATGATTTAAAGCACCAGAGGCTTTACCAGGGGCGGACGAGGGGGGGGGGTTTCTGGGGTTTCCGGAAGCCCCCCCCCCCCCCCCAGCCAAAAAAATAAATAAAAATATTTGTGTTTGTTGGGGGTATTAATCAGTGACAAAGTCTGCTGCCTGAAACTGGTAATGATCATCCTCAGAATGCACCAGATTGCACCATTTTGCATCCTTTTTTTCAAAATTTTCCGGGGGGGGGGGCATGCCGTGACCCCCCTAGCAAGCTAGGCGCTTTGCGCCGTCGGCTCGGCGCTTCACGCCGTCGGCTCGGCGCTTCGCGCCTTCACACCCATATCTTCACAATATACTTTTGGAAACCCCCCCCCCATAAAATGAACTGATCCGCCCCTGTTTACATTATTCTTTCCAGAAGTTTTAATTGTCTTTTACTTCTATAGTGAATGAGTTTAACACAGCATGCTGTTGGTTTTGGTTGCTCTTGGTTTTTTTTTAAATGTGTTTGCTTTGATTTTAACTTTGTTTCCTATCCTAACCTCATATGTTACATTTTGCATGTTTTTTGTATGAAGTACGTACAGAAAAGCATATGGTAAAAACTGCAAAGTTATGAGCACCTGGTTGTTTCACTTGCATAATGTACAGTACAGCAACAACTAGCAAAGGCAAAGTAGCCCTCACACCAGTTTATAATAAGTGTGCAATTTTTAAAAATAATTTCTTGCATTTCTACTGAAATGTTTATACTGGGGGATGGGAGAAAAGGGGACTAATTGGGGATTATATGTATTGTCTGGAGTAGTTGATACATACAGTATGCTGAAAATGAAGAGGATGGGGGTGGGGGGGGGTAGTTCATGTGTGTTCTGAGTGCCTTTCTCTGTTTCTCCCTTTGATACTGTAGATCTGTAAGGTACTTGTAGCTGTGTCCCTCCTCGAGCGCCTGGAGCCAATTGATGGGACTCGCGCTATAGAAAAGTTATTTATTATTATTATTATTTTTTAACTTGTGGTCTTGTTTTTTGTTTTTGTTTTTTAATCTGTTGTATTTACAGCTTCATGCTGTTAAATGGCACATGTGTGGTCACGTAGTGATCCCCTCAATTTTATCTTTAGTCATGATTTTTTGTTCATATGGCAATGCCATATGTGTATAGCAGCAGAGGAGATACTATTTCTGGCACCCGAAAGAGTACATTAAAAATAGGTTTGGGGCACAAGTCATTTGAAAAACAAGAAACATGATAGTAACAGGCATATACCATTAACTGATGGTGATATTGAGCTGCTTTGATTGTAATTCACGTGTATGTAAGATACATAAAGGGAGCCTTTAACCATTCATATGATATCAAGGGGCCTGTGAGGTGGATTGCTGTTACATTGTCAGTTAAATCACTAAAGTTACTGCGGAGAGACCAAATAAATGGGAATACAAAATAAGGCCTCATCATCTAAATTTGTGTTTATTGGGACTTTGCATACATTTGTCAGAGAAATTGCTTTCAAATTTAATTTACTTTCAAGGCTTATTTTTGCTTATTTGGTCAGTTCTGTTTTGTTAGAGAAACAAAGAGTGTGTGAGTGAGAGAGAAACTATGTGTGTGTGTGAGTACGTGCGTGCATGCAGGCATGCATGTGTGTGTGTGTGTGTGTGTGTGTGTGTGTGTGTGTGTGTGTGTGTGTGTGTGTGTGTGTGTGTGTGTTGTTAGGCCAAAAAAATAGGTGTGGTTAAGGTAACATAGCCAAAAAAAATTGGGTAGGAAGGTAGGCAATCACTTTTTTTTTTTTTTACTTTTTTTTTAATGTGTACAAATTAAACCTACTTGACAGGGAAATAAGTGTGCGACTCGAGCGCTTTCGCTTTCATTGCGGTTTTTTGTTTTTTTGTTTTTGTTTGACAAATATAATAAAAAGTTATAGGGTCGGCCCCTAAAAATAGGGTAGGTCGGGTTACCGTAACCACACCTATTTTTTTTAGGCCTTATGATTGCTTTTGTTTAAAGACTGAGTAACATATTTATTGTTTTGATTGATTGATTGATTTATTAATTGATCGATACTGATTTCTTCTGCTAGTTTCTGATTTGATTTTATTGGCTCTTGTTATTGTATGAATTATTTGTTTTTCAGTTGCTACGCTTGAGTCTCGGCAAAGTACATAAGCTTTACCATTGGAAATTCAAATTAAAAAAAAAAGGTCCCTAAAATGGTTCTCTAAGGATTATACCTCCCTTCAAAAGAAAAACTTTCTTTCTTTCTTTTTTGCTGTCCTTGTTTCTTTTCCCTTTACCAGGTTTGTTTGTTTGCTTGTTTGTTTGTCTATTTGTTTGTTTGTTTGTTTGTACGATTATTTACTGATGATGGCGGTGGTCATGGTGATGATGCATTGAAATTACCTCAAAATCTTCCTCAATTTGTATTAAACACCCCATCAAGACCCTCAGATCTTAATTAACGCTGTTCTTTACTTTGGACACAGCTGTACAAGAGGATTCAGCTGCCAGAAGATGAGCGAAGAGAAGCCTCCAAGGCAGTCACCAAGCATGTCGACCACTCAGAGGGGGACAGAAAGCCTGTCATTGAGTTCACCGCCGCTGAAGTTGCTGTCATGGAGAACGAGGGTAAAGTTCATGTGGGCATCCGTCGTCGTGGCAAAAAGGACATTCCAGTCAGTGTGAGGTAGGTTGGGTAAGCATGTCAGTGGTGTGGAGGGGTAATGAGTACAGTCAAACCTCTCAAAAGAGACCACCCAAGGGACTGAG
Source organism: Littorina saxatilis (assembly GCF_037325665.1). Classification (NCBI taxonomy): domain Eukaryota; kingdom Metazoa; phylum Mollusca; class Gastropoda; order Littorinimorpha; family Littorinidae; genus Littorina; species Littorina saxatilis. The sequence continues at coordinate 96,687,175 of NC_090246.1, forward strand.
CAAAAGTGGTCTCTTTAGACGGGTGGTCTTTATGAAAAGGGTCGCCATTTAGCAAACACCCCACTTCTCAGGAACATGTATGTCACATGTCACTCACACACACATACACGCAAACCTCCCGTCGCACGGAAACACTCTTTCACGTGTGTCATGATCAGTCCCAAACACACACACACACGCAATCCTCCCAGAATGTATGGGTGGTTAGGAAAATGTGAGGGTTTGTTTTTCAGACCTTTTTGATTGAAATATAAAGGGCATTGCTTTTGAAATTGCAATAGACCAAGTTCAGAAATAACTGTTATATGGGGGTTTTAGGGCCCTGAAAGAGTTGTGCCCTTTAAAATATTGCAGCAACAAATATTGACAATTATTAATAACGTCAAGCGATCACAATCATCAAAGTCAAAGAATGAGCTCCAATGTGGATTTGTGCTATGTTCGCTCGATATGATATCTCTCATTTTTAATAATAATAATAATAATAATAATAAGGGTATTTATAGGGCGCAAATCCTAAAATAGTTCTAATCGCCTTTTCACACTTGTTTCAACACATTTTGAAATCATCACGGGCAAAATATTAGCGAAGTCGATTTTCGGGGTCAATTGCTGTCGGATGTTTTTCAAAGGGGGGTTCCAATGTAATGGGACATGACAAAGGTGAGTCGTATATGTAAGCATTTGCTTTGCTTGGTTTTTGACTCACATGCGAAGCAAAAGTGAGTCTATGTACTCACCCGAGTCGTCCGTCCGTCCGTCCGTCCGGACGGACGTCCGTCCGGAAAACTTTAACGTTGGATATTTCTTGGACACTATTCAGTCTATCAGTACCAAATTTGGCAAGATGGTGTATGATGACAAGGCCCCAAAAAACATACATAGCATCTTGACCTTGCTTCAAGGTCAAGGTCGCAGGGGCCATAAATGTTGCCTAAAAAACAGCTATTTTTCACATTTTTCACATTTTCTCTGAAGTTTTTGAGATTCAATACCTCACCTATATATGATATATAGGGCAAAGTAAGCCCCATCTTTTGATACCAGTTTGGTTTACCTTGCTTCAAGGTCAAGGTCACAGGAGCTCTTCAAAGTTGGATTGTATACATATTTTGAAGTGACCTTGACCCTGAACTATGGAAGATAACTGTTTCAAACTTAAAAATTATGTGGGGCACATGTTATGCTTTCATCATGAGACACATTTGGTCACATATGATCAAGGTCAAGGTCACTTTGACCCTTATGAAATGTGACCAAAATAAGGTAGTGAACCACTAAAAGTGACCATATCTCATGGTAGAAAGAGCCAATAAGCACCATTGTACTTCCTATGTCTTGAATTAACAGCTTTGTGTTGCATGACCTTGGATGACCTTGACCTTGGGTCAAGGTCACATGTATTTTGCTAGGAAAAATGTGTAAAGCATGTGAGTCGTATGGGCTTTGCCCTTCTTGTTGTTTTTTTTTTTTGTTCTTTCTTTTTCTGTCGTTTATTGAATGGTTTGTTGCCCCGTAAATCAAGGTACCCAGGACGTCAGCTGACGTCCTACAGGCAGCGACACGGTTATTGATGTCTATGTTCACAATTGATTTGCAGTTAGTACATGTAGCAATATTTAGCCCATCAGAAGTATAAATAGTATGAGCAGCGGTATTTTCATGTTTGTCTTTTATCCTATCCTCCAGAGTGGAGACCATTAATGGAACAGCTATATCGGGAGAGGACTACAAGCCTTTTGACCAAGTGATCAAGTTTGACAAGAATGAGGAGCTCAAGTCTGTCTTTATCGAGATTGTTGATGACTTTGAGTGGGAGCCTGACGAGTTCTTCTTTGTCAAGCTTCATCTGGAACCCGAAGCCAATGCCTCTCTAGGAAACATGTCTATCTGCCAGGTCACCATCATCAACGATGACGGTCAGTGACAAAGACTCGGAGACAGTATCCATGTTCCACCCCCGTGTCACCTCGATCATTCTGCCATAAGTGCAGGTGGCTGATTACACCTAAACACGCATACACCTGGGTAGCGCGACTCAGTTGCTGCTAGCTTTTCACTTGGAGGAAGCGACCGGAATTTCCCAGCGATGGGACAAGAAAGTAAATTAAAAAAATGAAAGGAGAGGTTGACCTCAAAGCTTTATTGTTGACGGCATACAGAAATTATGATTTATACTTAAAAATATGATTTATACTTAAAAAACAATCGAACATATTCTCGAATGCTTATAGATTTGAAGTGATGTAACATGAGTTTTGGAAACATGCTTTGATACTAAGTAGCGTTTTAATTTCACACACTCAACATGTATAATGGTCTAGAAATGTAATTGTCATTTTGTTTCATTTTACTTCTTCCCAGAACCTGGTGTGCTGGCATTCACCAAGCCTAGCTTCGTCATCAAGGAGAGCGGATTCCGGGCCCTTATCCCAGTGGGACGCACAGGGGGTGCTGACGGTCATGTCAGCGTAAAATGGCGGACCAAAGACATCACCGCTATCAACGGCAAGGACTACAAGGGCGGGGAGGGAGAGCTGTTGTTCGACAACCAGGAAACGTCCAAGTGCATTGATATCCCCCTGTATGAAAGCAACGTAAGCAGGTTTATGTGTTGTGTGTTGTGTGTTTTCTTAGTACGGTCAGACCTGTGTATAACATTCCACCCAAGGGACTGACAAGAAGGTGTGTTGTGTGTTTTCTTAGTACGGTCAGACCTGTGTATAACATTCCACCCAAGGGACTGACAAGAAGGTGTGTTAGTGTGTTGTTTTAGTACGGTCAGACCTGTGTATAACAACCACCCAAGGGACTGACAAGAAGGTGTGTTGTGTGTTGTGTGTTGTCTTAGTACGGTCAGACCTGTGTATAACAACCACCCAAGGGACTGACAAGAAGGTGTGTTAGTGTGTTGTCTTAGTACGGTCAGACCTGTGTGTAACAACCACCCAAGGGATTGACAAGAAGGTGTGTTGTGTGTTTTCTTAGTACGGTCAGACCTGTGTATAACAACCACCCAAGGGACTGACAAGAAGGTGTGTTGTGTGTTTTCTTAGTACGGTCAGACCTGTGTATAACAACCACCCAAGGGACTGACAAGAAGGTGTGTTGTGTGTTGTGTGTTGTCTTAGTACGGTCAGACCTGTGTGTAACAACCACCCAAGGGACTGACAAGAAGGTGTGTTGTGTGTTATGTGTTGTGTGTTGTGTGTTGTGTGTTGTGTGTTGTCTTAGTACGGTCAGACCTGTGTTTAACAACCACCCAAGGGACTGACAAGAAGGTGTGTTGTGTGTTGTGTGTTGTGTGTTGTCTTAGTACGGTCAGACCTGTGTTTAACAACCACCCAAGGGACTGACAAGAAGGTGTGTTGTGTGTTGTGTGTTGTGTGTTGTGTGTTGTCTTAGTACGGTCAGACCTGTGTATAACAACCACCCAAGGGACTGACAAGAAGGTGTGTTGTGTGTTTTCTTAGTACGGTCAGACCTGTGTGTAACAACCACCCAAGGGACTGACAAGAAGGTGTGTTGTGTGTTGTGTGTTGTGTGTTGTCTTAGTACGGTCAGACCTGTGTTTAACAACCACCCAAGGGACTGACAAGAAGGTGTGTTGTGTGTTGTGTGTTGTGTGTTGTGTGTTGTCTTAGTACGGTCAGACCTGTGTATAACAACCACCCAAGGGATTGACAAGAAGGTGTGTTGTGTGTTGTGTGTTGTTTTAGTACGGTCAGACCTGTGTATAACAACCACCCAAGGGACTGACAAGAAGGTGTGTTGTGTGTTGTGTGTTGTGTGTTGTCTTAGTACGGTCAGACCTGTGTATAACAACCACCCAAGGGATTGACAAGAAGGTGTGTTGTGTGTTGTGTGTTGTTTTAGTACGGTCAGACCTGTGTATAACAACCACCCAAGGGACTGACAAGAAGGTGTGTTAGTGTGTTGTCTTAGTACGGTCAGACCTGTGTATAACAACCACCCAAGGGACTGACAAGAAGGTGTGTTGTGTGTTGTGTGTTGTGTGTTTTCTTAGTACGGTCAGACCTGTGTTTAACAACCACCCAAGGGACTGACAAGAAGGTGTGTTGTGTGTTATGTGTTGTTTTAGTACGGTCAGACCTGTGTATAACAACCACCCAAGGGACTGACAAGAAGGTGTGTTGTGTGTTGTGTGTTGTGTGTTGTCTTAGTACGGTCAGACCTGTGTATAACAACCACCCAAGGGACTGACAAGAAGGTGTGTTGTGTGTTGTGTGTTGTGTGTTTTCTTAGTACGGTCAGACCTGTGTATAACAACCACCCAAGGGACTGACAAGAAGGTGTGTTGTGTGTTGTGTGTTGTCTTAGTACGGTCAGACCTGTGTATAACAACCACCCAAGGGATTGACAAGAAGGTGGTTGTTATAGAGAGGTGGATATAGCTACGACGAGATGAATTAAATAGAAGAAAAATCGTCGGGGATCCTTTGGGGTGGTCATTATGGGCAGGTGATTGTTATCAAGAGGTACATGGTCGCCAGGGCAGGTGATCGTTATCAAGAGGTACATGGTCGCCAGGGCAGGTGATCGTTATCAAGAGGTACGGGGTCGCCAGGGCAGATTAAATAGAGCTTAAACAATGACCACGAGTTGATTACTGGAAAATAAACCACGTGTGGGTATTTGCAGCCGCTTGGTAATTCACGAGTGTGCGGAGCACACGAGTGAATTACCAAGCGGCTGCAAATACCCACGAGTGGTTTATTTTCCAGTAATCAACGAGTTGTCGTCATTGTTTAAGCTATTTATACAACGAACAACACGGGCCGAACATGCAGTCATGCAGACGACATTTTGTAGGCAATTTCATTTCCGCCTAATCACTCAGAGTGTCAAATGCGCGTCATTCAAATAGTCCCTATTCTTTTACTTTATTCTTTGTCTCCGACTCGTCGGCATTATACTTGTCTCGTCTAAATATCGGACCCTATTGCTACGATTAAAACACAATAGCGTTTATATAGCTATTCTGACATTACATTCTGCGTTAAAATCATGTTTTTGTCAGCAACAAGGACCAGAATGGTCCATGTCGTTGATTGCAGACGACGGTTCCCTTTCCGCATGAAGCCACGGAAATAACCGAACATTGAAAAACCCACGGACATGTATTACGGAGAAAACTCGGGATAACCGGATGTTTAGCATTACGTCAATATGCTAGGAATCATATGACGTCATGACGTATCATGCTTGCCTACGTAGATTGTATGTTCGAAAGTCTGACTTCTGTTGTGAATTCGCGTGGTGAAGACTGCGGTAAATCTGTAGATGATAAGAGAACAAGGATTGTCTCAGAAGAAACGACTAAATGTTTCAGACGGTCGGTAACTTCATTTCAACATTGCACTATATTATGGACGTTCTATAGTTGGGTCATATCCAAGGATTCCGTGACCGTTGAGAGCAAAGGTCCGTTTCTCGATGGATTTGACTTCTGTGAAGGTTAAATAAAAAATTTAGAATGGGTGTACCTCGCGAAAGTGTGGGCATAACTTTTGAGAGCCCCAAATTCAAAATGGCCACCAACGGCCAGTATGAAAATTAACTTTTTACTGGTTTGGCTTAGAATGCTGCACAAAACATGTTTTCTAGGATAGTTTGACATGGGGAATTCATATTTGGTATTATTTATATGATTTGGCCTATTTTTGATGTCCAAAACCAAGATGGCCGCCAATTTTCATGTCCGAACGGTCACTTTTGCAAAGTCTTGAAAGGTCCTTCCTAGTAGGCTGTAATGTCCGTTTCTCAGTTGATTTGGCTTCCTTGAAGGTTAAATAATGTTTTTATCCTGGATGCCTTTTGCAAAAATGTAGACACGAAGGTACGAAAGCCCCAAATCCAAAATGGCTTCCAACGACCATTATGAAAATGAACATTTTACTATCTAGTTGATGGAGCATACGCCGATCAGGTCTGTGTCTAGTCCGTCGCGATATAACCTTGAATGGTTGAAAACGACGTTAAACACCAAATAAAGAAAGTCTGTGTATAGTGGGGTCTCTACACATCTTCTGTATCTGTTGAATCTCCAGGCTCGCTCCTCTCATCATCACTTCCACTTTCATCCGAATAATCGCGAAGTGTGAGCTGTTGGGGCAATGGGGGTTGGGTGTAGCGTACTGGTCGGCACTTCCCATCCACAAGTTCCCAGCCGTGCCCAATTGGGGATGGATGGTCAAACAGGTTGTAATGAAGTTGGCAATATGTGATATAATTTGTCCTCTCCACATGGAGATTCAAGGAGTCGTCATCGGGTGGGAGGCGGAATGTATTTTTCCTCTTCATCTTGTGCCACTTGGAAGCTCTGGCCTGCCCGCAGGTAGCATCTGCACTTTCACCATAGATGCTGGAGAGAACAAAGGACTTCATGTCAACTTTTACACTGTTCTCTAAGTCGGGGCTTTCGCCGACTCGTTCCAGGAGTTCCCTTGCCTCAGGATTAGTCATCGCCGTCTCCATCACAGTCTTCTTCCCATGGCCATAGAATCCTGAGGTATGATCACTTCCAGTGATCACATGGAGAGGTATGATGATCTGTGAGACTTCGTTGGACAGCATGTCACTGCAGTTGATAAAGGCATATTTGCGTTTAATCAGCAGATCACCAGGAAGTTGTTGTGAGAGATATGCTGCTTGAACATATACGTCAGTGTCCTCGCTGTCAAGTACAACTGTCCCCCTGTAGTTTCCTGTCCTGACCTTGGCATAGGCAGAGAGCAGCATTGTATCAGCCTCTGGATGTCTAAAGACATAGTCCCCATTTGCCACCCCAGTGGACAGGTTCACTGCTGTTTCACCCTCACAGTATATGACCTCACACCCCACCCGAGCAACTTCTGCTTCCAACTTTTTCTTCACGAGCTTCTGCAATCTGACCTTGTTTCCTGATCTGACCATGAATTGGTTGAATTCAGCAGCACCTGGGAAAGTGTCTTCGGGCTTAGGGAACACATTTGGAATATGTCCATGCTTTGCAGCCCGTCGATCATGTTCATCGTCCTTGATGCTGAAGGGACAGGTCATATTTGTCATTGATCAGGATGATGTAGGGCCTTGCATTAGCATGGCGTGAGAAGATGATCGCGCATATCTTATGCAGATAGTCATTCCAGCTGTAGTGCGAACCATCACGCTTCCTAGCCTCTCGGTCATCAGGTGTAGGAGTGGCTAACCGCCAGATCATCCCCATGTCAACAATGCTGTGGTTTTTGAGCAACTGGATCTTTGTTGAACAGCTCCAACATTTTGCTCTTCATAGTCTTGCGGAAGGATCCATCTACGTTGTACAGAGACAAGCATTCCTCGGTCACTCTCCCCTCAAGTACTTGCTCAAGTTGGAACATGCCTAAACCATCCACGAGGTCCACCAGGGCCGCAAGTCCCGACTTTTCCATCTGAGCCACCTTTGTAGACGCACCAACTGATGCACAAATCCGCTCGCTGGCGAATGTCTGCCTTTTATTCTTGTGGATGGTAGCAGTGAGAAGCTTTGTCTTGGTGAATACCCTGTCATTCAGGAGGGTTTCAACTTGATCTTGTCCGTCTGCAAATGCAGTATTGAGGTCTTGAACAAGTTCTGGAGAAGCAACCAGGCCAGACTGCAGTGACCTCAGTGCAGGTGATGAGGTGTCAAACGGCTGAGCGTTGAACTCTGTCATGCAGCCCTGCAGGTCCTGAATTGCTTGTTCGTCCTTTTTCATCCTTGCTGGCTGGCACTCAACATGTTTTCTGTGGCGACGCTCGCATTTGAGGTTCTGCTGAACGGCAGCTTTCACCCTGGCCACGTTGTTAACATTTCGGATTGTTGAGAACAGCTGCTTCTCGTTTTGTAGAAGCTGAAGCCAGCCTTGCTTAAGCTTCGAGTTCAAATTCATGGTGGTCTCAATCCACAAATCAAGTGGCTGGCAGGAATAAGGTAGTCCTGTCATGGACTGGGCAAAGTGCGCATTGAAGAATGTCTTTTGCTCATCTGCTAGAGAAGACAACATTGCCCAATAATCTGGCAGCCACCTTCCGTAGTCATGATTGTTGTAAGCCATGAGCCCTTTCAACATGTCGTAAGTTGATGAAACATACTCTGGTCCATTTCTTGCGTGGCATGCATCCAGATTTTGTGCAAGAGGGTCTGTCATCTCCATGAATGAGATCCAAAAGTCTCCCATGTCTGTGCCAGGTTTTTCATACACACTTTTGATCATGTCCTTCATGTTGTCATCCTCCTCTAGGTCACCATGGGCTTCGTGGATAGCCTCCTGTGTCTCGGTGAGAGCATTGCGCACAATGTCCAGCTTCTCCTTGACGGCTTCTGATAGTTCCTCATGCTCAAGAATATCTTTCAAACGTAGGTGGATGAGAGCCTCTCTCCATAGCATGATGCCGCGCGGGCCACGCCTGTAATATTTTCCTCGCAGTGCTTGATCCACAGACCCATCCACTATCACCCCTGCTGTCACCAGTGTGTCTGACATCCCAGATCCTTTGAATCTTTTGTATACTAGACACAGACCTAATCGGTGTATGCTCCATCAACTAGATAGTAAAATGTTCATTTTCATAATGGTCGTTGGAAGCCATTTTGGATTTGGGGCTTTCGTACCTTCGTGTCTACATTTTTGCAAAAGGCATCCAGGATAAAAACATTATTTAACCTTCAAGGAAGCCAAATCAACTGAGAAACGGACATTACAGCCTACTAGGAAGGACCTTTCAAGACTTTGCAAAAGTGACCGTTCGGACATGAAAATTGGCGGCCATCTTGGTTTTGGACATCAAAAATAGGCCAAATCATATAAATAATACCAAATATGAATTCCCCATGCCAAACTATCCTAGAAAACATGTTTTGTGCAGCATTCTAAGCCAAACCAGTAAAAAGTTAATTTTCATACTGGCCGTTGGTGGCCATTTTGAATTTGGGGCTCTCAAAAGTTATGCCCACACTTTCGCGAGGTACACCCATTCTAAATTTTTTATTTAACCTTCACAGAAGTCAAATCCATCGAGAAACGGACCTTTGCTCTCAACGGTCACGGAATCCTTGGATATGACCCAACTACTATGTGACAGGAGAGTTTGCTGATTTTGTGTTAAACATTGGAGAGATCGTCTGCTAGAATCAGAGATAGGTCGCTTCAGTTTGCAGCTTCTGGAAATTTGCAAGGTTTGTTGCCTGTTAAAGAACTGGATTTTACACGTAATGTATGTCATGTACAGTAAGCAACAACAAAAACACACACAAAGCAAATGGCATCGTCTGTCGACTAGTCACAGAAACAAACCTGGCGAGGTATGCGTGTACTTTATACACGTCAGCCATTGTTGTTACAGTTTTGAGTCAACGTTGTATTCTTCCGCAACAGGGTCCAATCGTCTGGGTTTCAAATGTTCTAAAAATAAATTCTAGTATTGATTATTTTGTAGCCCTCTTTATTCTTACTTCGAATAATCCACGTGTGATTTTTGGGTGTAATCAAAGTAGTTCGTTCTAATTTCTCACTTGTCTAAAAATAATCAACTAGATTTAATCCACTCCTCGGTTGCATTGCAGGAGTTGTATAAACTGTATTAATATAAGTATGTGCGTCTCTTGTTAAGCAGGTTTTGTACCTGCTCTAATGAGTGATGCTTTACTCTTCAAACTGGTAAGTCTGAAGGCAAATTTCTAAGAGACAATAGGGATAATGACATGTTTCATATTGTTCTTTGATATAGTTCCTGCTCTTTACTGCTGTTAATATCAGACAGAACGTGGTTTTGCAGAAAGCTGAGCGTGACGAGAGTTTTGCAATTGAGCTGTTTGAGTCTGACGGTGGAGCTACCCTGGGAAAGCTGACCAAGTGTATCATCACCATTGTCAATGATGAAGGTATGACACAATGCCCTTTGTGAATACTAATTGACTTGGAACACTATTTAAAATCCAAAAACAAAGAGACTGCCAACGTTCCAAAATTCAGAATAAAAAAGCAAGAAAGGTAAGTTGTTGGAACGTTTGTTATTGACAAAACAATATGTTACAGTCACAAATATATTGGCCCAACGGCCTTTTAAGTGCGCAGACAAACAAATAGTAACAAGAACTTGGCTTGATGGAATGTGCCGCCGCTTGTTGGGAAAGTCACAAGCGAAATTTGTGAAAAAGAGAAAGAAACAAGGAAAAGTGATCACATTATTCGCTTGTGACTTTCCCAACAAGCGGTGGCACATTCCATCAAGCTAAGTTCTTGTTACTATTTGTTTGTCTGTGCACTTAAAAGACCGCTGGGTCGATATATTTGTGACTGTAACATATTGTTTTGTCAATAACAAAAGTTCCAACAACTTACCTTTCTTCTTCTTTTTTTTTTGACACTAGTTAAAGTCAGTAACAGGCATCATTATCATGGTAAAAATGTTGAATACACAAACATGTTGTGAGCTAATGCTGGGTTTGCTGTGCAATGGTCAGAGAGGTATTTTCTCGGATCAACAGCCAACAAGATAGTTGCAGCCTTGCGTATTATTTCTGTGTGACCTCAGATTTTAAACAGTATTACTTGCCTCTTCTTGTGAATATTGTTTCTACAAAGTTGTATGCCCTTGATCTGTTCTTGCATGTGCAAACAAAGGACAAAGAACAAAAAAAAGTTTTCAACTTAACAAATGAATAAATAAAGAAATAGACAAATAAAGAAATGAATGAATTAATAAATATATAGATAACAGAATAAAAACAGCCAACACTGTCTTTAACAACCACCCAAGGAACCAACAGTGGTCATTAAAGACAGGTACGTGGTCATTTTGCAAAGGTTAGTTACAGGTATATATATAGGAAAGACCCATGTCAGCATTTATTTGGGGTGTCGTAATGGGCAGGGGGTCATTATGAAGAGGTGGCCGAGTGGTAACGCACTTGCGCTCGGAAGCGAGAGGTTGCGAGTTCGACCCTGGGTCAGGGCGTTAGCAATTTTCTCCCCCTTTTCCTAACCTAGGTGGTGGGTTCAAGTGCTAGTCTTTCGGATGAGACGAAAAACCGAGGTCCCTTCGTGTACACTACATTGGGGTGTGCACGTTTAAGATCCCACGATTGACAAACGGGTCTTTCCTGGCAAAATTGTATAGGCATAGATAAAAAAAAATGTCCACCAAAATACCCGTGTGACTTGGAATAATAGGCCGTGAAAAGTAGGATATGCGCCGAAATGGCTGCGATCTGCTGGTCGATGTGAATGCGTGATGTATTGTGTAAACAATTCCATCTCACACGGCATAAATAGATCCCTCCGCCTTGAGTCCGAGTCTGGAGATACGCGCGCGACATAAGACTTCATATATAACAGGTGGTTGCAAGGGCAGGTTCGACTGCAGAAAGAACAAAATAAGGTAGAATACACAAACTACATTTTCCATTCAGTAACATCAGTAACTATACAGTAAACAGGCATGGGAATTGTCCGCCGAAAGGCAAATTTCCGCCGACATTATTTTTTGTTCCGCCGAAAACGCAAAAGTGTCCGCCGAAAAAATAAACGGGTGAGGCAAAAATGGTTCTAAAAACTGAATTTAATGCAAACTTGGAGCTCAGATGACACCAAA
>NC_090246.1:96698990-96728990 GCF_037325665.1 Littorina saxatilis
GGGGGGGTAGTTCATGTGTGTTCTGAGTGCCTTTCTCTGTTTCTCCCTTTGATACTGTAGATCTGTAAGGTACTTGTAGCTGTGTCCCTCCTCGAGCGCCTGGAGCCAATTGATGGGACTCGCGCTATAGAAAAGTTATTTATTATTATTATTATTTTTTAACTTGTGGTCTTGTTTTTTGTTTTTGTTTTTTAATCTGTTGTATTTACAGCTTCATGCTGTTAAATGGCACATGTGTGGTCACGTAGTGATCCCCTCAATTTTATCTTTAGTCATGATTTTTTGTTCATATGGCAATGCCATATGTGTATAGCAGCAGAGGAGATACTATTTCTGGCACCCGAAAGAGTACATTAAAAATAGGTTTGGGGCACAAGTCATTTGAAGAACAAGAAACATGATAGTAACAGGCATATACCATTAACTGATGGTGATATTGAGCTGCTTTGATTGTAATTCACGTGTATGTAAGATACATAAAGGGAGCCTTTAACCATTCATATGATATCAAGGGGCCTGTGAGGTGGATTGCTGTTACATTGTCAGTTAAATCACTAAAGTTACTGCGGAGAGACCAAATAAATGGGAATACAAAATAAGGCCTCATCATCTAAATTTGTGTTTATTGGGACTTTGCATACATTTGTCAGAGAAATTGCTTTCAAATTTAATTTACTTTCAAGGCTTATTTTTGCTTATTTGGTCAGTTCTGTTTTGTTAGAGAAACAAAGAGTGTGTGAGTGAGAGAGAAACTATGTGTGTGTGTGAGTACGTGCGTGCATGCAGGCATGCATGTGTGTGTGTGTGTGTGTGTGTGTGTGTGTGTGTGTGTGTGTGTGTGTGTGTGTGTGTGTGTTGTTGTTAGGCCAAAAAAATAGGTGTGGTTAAGGTACCATAGCCAAAAAAAATAGGGTAGGAAGGTAGGCAATCACTTTTTTTGTTTTTTACTTTTTTTTTAATGTGTACAAATTAAACCTACTTGACAGGGAAATAAGTGTGCAACTCGAGCGCTTTCGCTTTCATTGCGGTTTTTTTTTTTTTTTTTTTTTTTTTTTATGACAAATATAATAAAAAGTTATAGGGTCGGCCCCTAAAAATAGGGTAGGTCGGGTTACCGTAACCACACCTATTTTTTTAGGCCTTATGATTGCTTTTGTTTAAAGACTGAGTAACATATTTATTGTTTTGATTGATTGATTGATTTATTAATTGATCGATACTGATTTCTTCTGCTAGTTTCTGATTTGATTTTATTGGCTCTTGTTATTGTATGAATTATTTGTTTTTCAGTTGCTACGCTTGAGTCTCGGCAAAGTACATAAGCTTTACCATTGGAAATTCAAATTAAAAAAAAAAGGTCCCTAAAATGGTTCTCTAAGGATCATATACCTCCCTTCAAAAGAAAAACTTTCTTTCTTTTTTGCTGTCCTTGTTTCTTTTCCCTTTACCAGGTTTGTTTGTTTGCTTGTTTGTTTGTCTATTTGTTTGTTTGTTTGTTTGTACGATTATTTACTGATGATGGCGGTGGTCATGGTGATGATGCATTGAAATTACCTCAAAATCTTCCTCAATTTGTATTAAACCCTCAGATCTTAATTAACGCTGTTCTTTACTTTGGACACAGCTGTACAAGAGGATTCAGCTGCCAGAAGATGAGCGAAGAGAAGCCTCCAAGGCAGTCACCAAGCATGTCGACCACTCAGAGGGGGACAGAAAGCCTGTCATTGAGTTCACCGCCGCTGAAGTTGCTGTCATGGAGAACGAGGGTAAAGTTCATGTGGGCATCCGTCGTCGTGGCAAAAAGGACATTCCAGTCAGTGTGAGGTAGGTTGGGTAAGCATGTCAGTGGTGTGGAGGGGTAATGAGTACAGTCAAACCTCTCAAAAGAGACCACCCAAGGGACTGAGCAAAAGTGGTCTCTTTAGACGGGTGGTCTTTATGGAAAGGGTCGCCATTTAGCAAACACCCCACTTCTCAGGAACATGTATGTCACATGTCACTCACACACACATACACGCAAACCTCCCGTCGCACGGAAACACTCTTTCACGTGTGTCATGATCAGTCCCAAACACACACACACACGCAATCCTCCCAGAATGTATGGGTGGTTAGGAAAATGTGAGGGTTTGTTTTTCAGACCTTTTTGATTGAAATATAAAGGGCATTGCTTTTGAAATTGCAATAGACCAAGTTCAGAAATAACTGTTATATGGGGGTTTTAGGGCCCTGAAAGAGTTGTGCCCTTTAAAATATTGCAGCAACAAATATTGACAATTATTAATAACGTCAAGCGATCACAATCATCAAAGTCAAAGAATGAGCTCCAATGTGGATTTGTGCTATGTTCGCTCGATATGATATCTCTCATTTTTAATAATAATAATAATAATAATAAGGGTATTTATAGGGCGCAAATCCTAAAATAGTTCTAATCGCCTTTTCACACTTGTTTCAACACATTTTGAAATCATCACGGGCAAAATATTAGCGAAGTCGATTTTCGGGGTCAATTGCTGTCGGATGTTTTTCAAAGGGGGGTTCCAATGTAATGGGACATGACAAAGGTGAGTCGTATATGTAAGCATTTGCTTTGCTTGGTTTTTGACTCACATGCGAAGCAAAAGTGAGTCTATGTACTCACCCGAGTCGTCCGTCCGTCCGTCCGTCCGGACGGACGTCCGTCCGGAAAACTTTAACGTTGGATATTTCTTGGACACTATTCAGTCTATCAGTACCAAATTTGGCAAGATGGTGTATGATGACAAGGCCCCAAAAAACATACATAGCATCTTGACCTTGCTTCAAGGTCAAGGTCGCAGGGGCCATAAATGTTGCCTAAAAAACAGCTATTTTTCACATTTTTCACATTTTCTCTGAAGTTTTTGAGATTCAATACCTCACCTATATATGATATATAGGGCAAAGTAAGCCCCATCTTTTGATACCAGTTTGGTTTACCTTGCTTCAAGGTCAAGGTCACAGGAGCTCTTCAAAGTTGGATTGTATACATATTTTGAAGTGACCTTGACCCTGAACTATGGAAGATAACTGTTTCAAACTTAAAAATTATGTGGGGCACATGTTATGCTTTCATCATGAGACACATTTGGTCACATATGATCAAGGTCAAGGTCACTTTGACCCTTATGAAATGTGACCAAAATAAGGTAGTGAACCACTAAAAGTGACCATATCTCATGGTAGAAAGAGCCAATAAGCACCATTGTACTTCCTATGTCTTGAATTAACAGCTTTGTGTTGCATGACCTTGGATGACCTTGACCTTGGGTCAAGGTCACATGTATTTTGCTAGGAAAAATGTGTAAAGCATGTGAGTCGTATGGGCTTTGCCCTTCTTGTTGTTGTTTTTTTTGTTCTTTCTTTTTCTGTCGTTTATTGAATGGTTTGTTGCCCCGTAAATCAAGGTACCCAGGACGTCAGCTGACGTCCTACAGGCAGCGACACGGTTATTGATGTCTATGTTCACAATTGATTTGCAGTTAGTACATGTAGCAATATTTAGCCCATCAGAAGTATAAATAGTATGAGCAGCGGTATTTTCATGTTTGTCTTTTATCCTATCCTCCAGAGTGGAGACCATTAATGGAACAGCTATATCGGGAGAGGACTACAAGCCTTTTGACCAAGTGATCAAGTTTGACAAGAATGAGGAGCTCAAGTCTGTCTTTATCGAGATTGTTGATGACTTTGAGTGGGAGCCTGACGAGTTCTTCTTTGTCAAGCTTCATCTGGAACCCGAAGCCAATGCCTCTCTAGGAAACATGTCTATCTGCCAGGTCACCATCATCAACGATGACGGTCAGTGACAAAGACTCGGAGACAGTATCCATGTTCCACCCCCGTGTCACCTCGATCATTCTGCCATAAGTGCAGGTGGCTGATTACACCTAAACACGCATACACCTGGGTAGCGCGACTCAGTTGCTGCTAGCTTTTCACTTGGAGGAAGCGACCGGAATTTCCCAGCGATGGGACAAGAAAGTAAATTAAAAAAATGAAAGGAGAGGTTGACCTCAAAGCTTTATTGTTGACGGCATACAGAAATTATGATTTATACTTAAAAATATGATTTATACTTAAAAAACAATCGAACATATTCTCGAATGCTTATAGATTTGAAGTGATGTAACATGAGTTTTGGAAACATGCTTTGATACTAAGTAGCGTTTTAATTTCACACACTCAACATGTATAATGGTCTAGAAATGTAATTGTCATTTTGTTTCATTTTACTTCTTCCCAGAACCTGGTGTGCTGGCATTCACCAAGCCTAGCTTCGTCATCAAGGAGAGCGGATTCCGGGCCCTTATCCCAGTGGGACGCACAGGGGGTGCTGACGGTCATGTCAGCGTAAAATGGCGGACCAAAGACATCACCGCTATCAACGGCAAGGACTACATGGGCGGGGAGGGAGAGCTGTTGTTCGACAACCAGGAAACGTCCAAGTGCATTGATATCCCCCTGTATGAAAGCAACGTAAGCAGGTTTATGTGTTGTGTGTTGTGTGTTTTCTTAGTACGGTCAGACCTGTGTATAACATTCCACCCAAGGGACTGACAAGAAGGTGTGTTGTGTGTTTTCTTAGTACGGTCAGACCTGTGTGTAACAACCACCCAAGGGACTGACAAGAAGGTGTGTTAGTGTGTTGTTTTAGTACGGTCAGACCTGTGTATAACAACCACCCAAGGGACTGACAAGAAGGTGTGTTGTGTGTTGTGTGTTGTCTTAGTACGGTCAGACCTGTGTATAACAACCACCCAAGGGACTGACAAGAAGGTGTGTTGTGTGTTGTCTTAATTAGTACGGTCAGACCTGTGTGTAACAACCACCCAAGGGATTGACAAGAAGGTGTGTTGTGTGTTTTCTTAGTACGGTCAGACCTGTGTATAACAACCACCCAAGGGATTGACAAGAAGGTGTGTTGTGTGTTTTCTTAGTACGGTCAGACCTGTGTATAACAACCACCCAAGGGATTGACAAGAAGGTGTGTTGTGTGTTGTGTGTTGTCTTAGTACGGTCAGACCTGTGTGTAACAACCACCCAAGGGACTGACAAGAAGGTGTGTTGTGTGTTATGTGTTGTGTGTTGTGTGTTGTGTGTTGTGTGTTTTCTTAGTACGGTCAGACCTGTGTATAACAACCACCCAAGGGACTGACAAGAAGGTGTGTTGTGTGTTGTGTGTTGTGTGTTGTCTTAGTACGGTCAGACCTGTGTTTAACAACCACCCAAGGGACTGACAAGAAGGTGTGTTGTGTGTTGTGTGTTGTGTGTTAGTGTGTTGTTTTAGTACGGTCAGACCTGTGTATAACAACCACCCAAGGGACTGACAAGAAGGTGTGTTGTGTGTTTTCTTAGTACGGTCAGACCTGTGTATAACAACCACCCAAGGGACTGACAAGAAGGTGTGTTGTGTGTTGTGTGTTGTGTGTTGTCTTAGTACGGTCAGACCTGTGTTTAACAACCACCCAAGGGACTGACAAGAAGGTGTGTTGTGTGTTGTGTGTTGTGTGTTGTGTGTTGTCTTAGTACGGTCAGACCTGTGTATAACAACCACCCAAGGGATTGACAAGAAGGTGTGTTGTGTGTTGTGTGTTGTTTTAGTACGGTCAGACCTGTGTATAACAACCACCCAAGGGACTGACAAGAAGGTGTGTTGTGTGTTGTGTGTTGTGTGTTGTCTTAGTACGGTCAGACCTGTGTATAACAACCACCCAAGGGATTGACAAGAAGGTGTGTTGTGTGTTGTGTGTTGTTTTAGTACGGTCAGACCTGTGTATAACAACCACCCAAGGGACTGACAAGAAGGTGTGTTGTGTGTTGTGTGTTGTCTTAGTACGGTCAGACCTGTGTATAACAACCACCCAAGGGACTGACAAGAAGGTGTGTTGTGTGTTGTGTGTTGTGTGTTTTCTTAGTACGGTCAGACCTGTGTTTAACAACCACCCAAGGGACTGACAAGAAGGTGTGTTGTGTGTTATGTGTTGTTTTAGTACGGTCAGACCTGTGTATAACAACCACCCAAGGGACTGACAAGAAGGTGTGTTGTGTGTTGTGTGTTGTGTGTTGTCTTAGTACGGTCAGACCTGTGTATAACAACCACCCAAGGGACTGACAAGAAGGTGTGTTGTGTGTTGTGTGTTGTGTGTTTTCTTAGTACGGTCAGACCTGTGTATAACAACCACCCAAGGGACTGACAAGAAGGTGTGTTGTGTGTTGTGTGTTGTCTTAGTACGGTCAGACCTGTGTATAACAACCACCCAAGGGATTGACAAGAAGGTGGTTGTTATAGAGAGGTGGATATAGCTACGACGAGATGAATTAAATAGAAGAAAAATCGTCGGGGATCCTTTGGGGTGGTCATTATGGGCAGGTGATTGTTATCAAGAGGTACATGGTCGCCAGGGCAGGTGATCGTTATCAAGAGGTACGGGGTCGCCAGGGCAGGTGATCGTTATCAAGAGGTACGTGGTCGCCAGGGCAGATTAAATAGAGCTTAAACAATGACCACGAGTTGATTACTGGAAAATAAACCACGTGTGGGTATTTGCAGCCGCTTGGTAATTCACGAGTGTGCGGAGCACACGAGTGAATTACCAAGCGGCTGCAAATACCCACGAGTGGTTTATTTTCCAGTAATCAACGAGTTGTCGTCATTGTTTAAGCTATTTATACAACGAACAACACGGGCCGAACATGCAGTCATGCAGACGACATTTTGTAGGCAATTTCATTTCCGCCTAATCACTCAGAGTGTCAAATGCGCGTCATTCAAATAGTCCCTATTCTTTTACTTTATTCTTTGTCTCCGACTCGTCGGCATTATACTTGTCTCGTCTAAATATCGGACCCTATTGCTACGATTAAAACACAATAGCGTTTATATAGCTATTCTGACATTACATTCTGCGTTAAAATCATGTTTTTGTCAGCAACAAGGACCAGAATGGTCCATGTCGTTGATTGCAGACGACGGTTCCCTTTCCGCATGAAGCCACGGAAATAACCGAACATTGAAAAACCCACGGACATGTATTACGGAGAAAACTCGGGATAACCGGATGTTTAGCATTACGTCAATATGCTAGGAATCATATGACGTCATGACGTATCATGCTTGCCTACGTAGATTGTATGTTCGAAAGTCTGACTTCTGTTGTGAATTCGCGTGGTGAAGACTGCGGTAAATCTGTAGATGATAAGAGAACAAGGATTGTCTCAGAAGAAACGACTAAATGTTTCAGACGGTCGGTAACTTCATTTCAACATTGCACTATATTATGGACGTTCTATAGTTGGGTCATATCCAAGGATTCCGTGACCGTTGAGAGCAAAGGTCCGTTTCTCGATGGATTTGACTTCTGTGAAGGTTAAATAAAAAATTTAGAATGGGTGTACCTCGCGAAAGTGTGGGCATAACTTTTGAGAGCCCCAAATTCAAAATGGCCACCAACGGCCAGTATGAAAATTAACTTTTTACTGGTTTGGCTTAGAATGCTGCACAAAACATGTTTTCTATGATAGTTTGACATGGGGAATTCATATTTGGTATTATTTATATGATTTGGCCTATTTTTGATGTCCAAAACCAAGATGGCCGCCAATTTTCATGTCCGAACGGTCACTTTTGCAAAGTCTTGAAAGGTCCTTCCTAGTAGGCTGTAATGTCCGTTTCTCAGTTGATTTGGCTTCCTTGAAGGTTAAATAATGTTTTTATCCTGGATGCCTTTTGCAAAAATGTAGACACGAAGGTACGAAAGCCCCAAATCCAAAATGGCTTCCAACGACCATTATGAAAATGAACATTTTACTATCTAGTTGATGGAGCATACGCCGATCAGGTCTGTGTCTAGTCCGTCGCGATATAACCTTGAATGGTTGAAAACGACGTTAAACACCAAATAAAGAAAGTCTGTGTATAGTGGGGTCTCTACACATCTTCTGTATCTGTTGAATCTCCAGGCTCGCTCCTCTCATCATCACTTCCACTTTCATCCGAATAATCGCGAAGTGTGAGCTGTTGGGGCAATGGGGGTTGGGTGTAGCGTACTGGTCGGCACTTCCCATCCACAAGTTCCCAGCCGTGCCCAATTGGGGATGGATGGTCAAACAGGTTGTAATGAAGTTGGCAATATGTGATATAATTTGTCCTCTCCACATGGAGATTCAAGGAGTCGTCATCGGGTGGGAGGCGGAATGTATTTTTCCTCTTCATCTTGTGCCACTTGGAAGCTCTGGCCTGCCCGCAGGTAGCATCTGCACTTTCACCATAGATGCTGGAGAGAACAAAGGACTTCATGTCAACTTTTACACTGTTCTCTAAGTCGGGGCTTTCGCCGACTCGTTCCAGGAGTTCCCTTGCCTCAGGATTAGTCATCGCCGTCTCCATCACAGTCTTCTTCCCATGGCCATAGAATCCTGAGGTATGATCACTTCCAGTGATCACATGGAGAGGTATGATGATCTGTGAGACTTCGTTGGACAGCATGTCACTGCAGTTGATAAAGGCATATTTGCGTTT
The DNA here is from genome assembly GCF_037325665.1 of Littorina saxatilis. Taxonomy (NCBI): domain Eukaryota; kingdom Metazoa; phylum Mollusca; class Gastropoda; order Littorinimorpha; family Littorinidae; genus Littorina; species Littorina saxatilis. The sequence goes on from NC_090246.1 coordinate 96,707,533, forward strand.
AATCAGCAGATCACCAGGAAGTTGTTGTGAGAGATATGCTGCTTGAACATATACGTCAGTGTCCTCGCTGTCAAGTACAACTGTCCCCCTGTAGTTTCCTGTCCTGACCTTGGCATAGGCAGAGAGCAGCATTGTATCAGCCTCTGGATGTCTAAAGACATAGTCCCCATTTGCCACCCCAGTGGACAGGTTCACTGCTGTTTCACCCTCACAGTATATGACCTCACACCCCACCCGAGCAACTTCTGCTTCCAACTTTTTCTTCACGAGCTTCTGCAATCTGACCTTGTTTCCTGATCTGACCATGAATTGGTTGAATTCAGCAGCACCTGGGAAAGTGTCTTCGGGCTTAGGGAACACATTTGGAATATGTCCATGCTTTGCAGCCCGTCGATCATGTTCATCGTCCTTGATGCTGAAGGGACAGGTCATATTTGTCATTGATCAGGATGATGTAGGGCCTTGCATTAGCATGGCGTGAGAAGATGATCGCGCATATCTTATGCAGATAGTCATTCCAGCTGTAGTGCGAACCATCACGCTTCCTAGCCTCTCGGTCATCAGGTGTAGGAGTGGCTAACCGCCAGATCATCCCCATGTCAACAATGCTGTGGTTTTTGAGCAACTGGATCTTTGTTGAACAGCTCCAACATTTTGCTCTTCATAGTCTTGCGGAAGGATCCATCTACGTTGTACAGAGACAAGCATTCCTCGGTCACTCTCCCCTCAAGTACTTGCTCAAGTTGGAACATGCCTAAACCATCCACGAGGTCCACCAGGGCCGCAAGTCCCGACTTTTCCATCTGAGCCACCTTTGTAGACGCACCAACTGATGCACAAATCCGCTCGCTGGCGAATGTCTGCCTTTTATTCTTGTGGATGGTAGCAGTGAGAAGCTTTGTCTTGGTGAATACCCTGTCATTCAGGAGGGTTTCAACTTGATCTTGTCCGTCTGCAAATGCAGTATTGAGGTCTTGAACAAGTTCTGGAGAAGCAACCAGGCCAGACTGCAGTGACCTCAGTGCAGGTGATGAGGTGTCAAACGGCTGAGCGTTGAACTCTGTCATGCAGCCCTGCAGGTCCTGAATTGCTTGTTCGTCCTTTTTCATCCTTGCTGGCTGGCACTCAACATGTTTTCTGTGGCGACGCTCGCATTTGAGGTTCTGCTGAACGGCAGCTTTCACCCTGGCCACGTTGTTAACATTTCGGATTGTTGAGAACAGCTGCTTCTCGTTTTGTAGAAGCTGAAGCCAGCCTTGCTTAAGCTTCGAGTTCAAATTCATGGTGGTCTCAATCCACAAATCAAGTGGCTGGCAGGAATAAGGTAGTCCTGTCATGGACTGGGCAAAGTGCGCATTGAAGAATGTCTTTTGCTCATCTGCTAGAGAAGACAACATTGCCCAATAATCTGGCAGCCACCTTCCGTAGTCATGATTGTTGTAAGCCATGAGCCCTTTCAACATGTCGTAAGTTGATGAAACATACTCTGGTCCATTTCTTGCGTGGCATGCATCCAGATTTTGTGCAAGAGGGTCTGTCATCTCCATGAATGAGATCCAAAAGTCTCCCATGTCTGTGCCAGGTTTTTCATACACACTTTTGATCATGTCCTTCATGTTGTCATCCTCCTCTAGGTCACCATGGGCTTCGTGGATAGCCTCCTGTGTCTCGGTGAGAGCATTGCGCACAATGTCCAGCTTCTCCTTGACGGCTTCTGATAGTTCCTCATGCTCAAGAATATCTTTCAAACGTAGGTGGATGAGAGCCTCTCTCCATAGCATGATGCCGCGCGGGCCACGCCTGTAATATTTTCCTCGCAGTGCTTGATCCACAGACCCATCCACTATCACCCCTGCTGTCACCAGTGTGTCTGACATCCCAGATCCTTTGAATCTTTTGTATACTAGACACAGACCTAATCGGTGTATGCTCCATCAACTAGATAGTAAAATGTTCATTTTCATAATGGTCGTTGGAAGCCATTTTGGATTTGGGGCTTTCGTACCTTCGTGTCTACATTTTTGCAAAAGGCATCCAGGATAAAAACATTATTTAACCTTCAAGGAAGCCAAATCAACTGAGAAACGGACATTACAGCCTACTAGGAAGGACCTTTCAAGACTTTGCAAAAGTGACCGTTCGGACATGAAAATTGGCGGCCATCTTGGTTTTGGACATCAAAAATAGGCCAAATCATATAAATAATACCAAATATGAATTCCCCATGCCAAACTATCCTAGAAAACATGTTTTGTGCAGCATTCTAAGCCAAACCAGTAAAAAGTTAATTTTCATACTGGCCGTTGGTGGCCATTTTGAATTTGGGGCTCTCAAAAGTTATGCCCACACTTTCGCGAGGTACACCCATTCTAAATTTTTTATTTAACCTTCACAGAAGTCAAATCCATCGAGAAACGGACCTTTGCTCTCAACGGTCACGGAATCCTTGGATATGACCCAACTACTATGTGACAGGAGAGTTTGCTGATTTTGTGTTAAACATTGGAGAGATCGTCTGCTAGAATCAGAGATAGGTCGCTTCAGTTTGCAGCTTCTGGAAATTTGCAAGGTTTGTTGCCTGTTAAAGAACTGGATTTTACACGTAATGTATGTCATGTACAGTAAGCAACAACAAAAACACACACAAAGCAAATGGCATCGTCTGTCGACTAGTCACAGAAACAAACCTGGCGAGGTATGCGTGTACTTTATACACGTCAGCCATTGTTGTTACAGTTTTGAGTCAACGTTGTATTCTTCCGCAACAGGGTCCAATCGTCTGGGTTTCAAATGTTCTAAAAATAAATTCTAGTATTGATTATTTTGTAGCCCTCTTTATTCTTACTTCGAATAATCCACGTGTGATTTTTGGGTGTAATCAAAGTAGTTCGTTCTAATTTCTCACTTGTCTAAAAATAATCAACTAGATTTAATCCACTCCTCGGTTGCATTGCAGGAGTTGTATAAACTGTATTAATATAAGTATGTGCGTCTCTTGTTAAGCAGGTTTTGTACCTGCTCTAATGAGTGATGCTTTACTCTTCAAACTGGTAAGTCTGAAGGCAAATTTCTAAGAGACAATAGGGATAATGACATGTTTCATATTGTTCTTTGATATAGTTCCTGCTCTTTACTGCTGTTAATATCAGACAGAACGTGGTTTTGCAGAAAGCTGAGCGTGACGAGAGTTTTGCAATTGAGCTGTTTGAGTCTGACGGTGGAGCTACCCTGGGAAAGCTGACCAAGTGTATCATCACCATTGTCAATGATGAAGGTATGACACAATGCCCTTTGTGAATACTAATTGACTTGGAACACTATTTAAAATCCAAAAACAAAGAGACTGCCAACGTTCCAAAATTCAGAATAAAAAAGCAAGAAAGGTAAGTTGTTGGAACGTTTGTTATTGACAAAACAATATGTTACAGTCACAAATATATTGGCCCAACGGCCTTTTAAGTGCGCAGACAAACAAATAGTAACAAGAACTTGGCTTGATGGAATGTGCCGCCGCTTGTTGGGAAAGTCACAAGCGAAATTTGTGAAAAAGAGAAAGAAACAAGGAAAAGTGATCACATTATTCGCTTGTGACTTTCCCAACAAGCGGTGGCACATTCCATCAAGCTAAGTTCTTGTTACTATTTGTTTGTCTGTGCACTTAAAAGACCGCTGGGTCGATATATTTGTGACTGTAACATATTGTTTTGTCAATAACAAAAGTTCCAACAACTTACCTTTCTTCTTCTTTTTTTTTTGACACTAGTTAAAGTCAGTAACAGGCATCATTATCATGGTAAAAATGTTGAATACACAAACATGTTGTGAGCTAATGCTGGGTTTGCTGTGCAATGGTCAGAGAGGTATTTTCTCGGATCAACAGCCAACAAGATAGTTGCAGCCTTGCGTATTATTTCTGTGTGACCTCAGATTTTAAACAGTATTACTTGCCTCTTCTTGTGAATATTGTTTCTACAAAGTTGTATGCCCTTGATCTGTTCTTGCATGTGCAAACAAAGGACAAAGAACAAAAAAAAGTTTTCAACTTAACAAATGAATAAATAAAGAAATAGACAAATAAAGAAATGAATGAATTAATAAATATATAGATAACAGAATAAAAACAGCCAACACTGTCTTTAACAACCACCCAAGGAACCAACAGTGGTCATTAAAGACAGGTACGTGGTCATTTTGCAAAGGTTAGTTACAGGTATATATATAGGAAAGACCCATGTCAGCATTTATTTGGGGTGTCGTAATGGGCAGGGGGTCATTATGAAGAGGTGGCCGAGTGGTAACGCACTTGCGCTCGGAAGCGAGAGGTTGCGAGTTCGACCCTGGGTCAGGGCGTTAGCAATTTTCTCCCCCTTTTCCTAACCTAGGTGGTGGGTTCAAGTGCTAGTCTTTCGGATGAGACGAAAAACCGAGGTCCCTTCGTGTACACTACATTGGGGTGTGCACGTTAAAGATCCCACGATTGACAAAAGGGTCTTTCCTGGCAAAATTGTATAGGCATAGATAAAAAAAAATGTCCACCAAAATACCCGTGTGACTTGGAATAATAGGCCGTGAAAAGTAGGATATGCGCCGAAATGGCTGCGATCTGCTGGTCGATGTGAATGCGTGATGTATTGTGTAAACAATTCCATCTCACACGGCATAAATAGATCCCTCCGCCTTGAGTCCGAGTCTGGAGATACGCGCGCGACATAAGACTTCATATATAACAGGTGGTTGCAAGGGCAGGTTCGACTGCAGAAAGAACAAAATAAGGTAGAATACACAAACTACATTTTCCATTCAGTAACATCAGTAACTATACAGTAAACAGGCATGGGAATTGTCCGCCGAAAGGCAAATTTCCGCCGACATTATTTTTTGTTCCGCCGAAAACGCAAAAGTGTCCGCCGAAAAAATAAACGGGTGAGGCAAAAATGGTTCTAAAAACTGAATTTAATGGCAAACTTGGAGCTCAGATGACACCAAATTGCACAATTTGGGTTCTTTGGAGAAAAAAAATTCCGGGGGGGCATGCCCACTGACCCCCCTAGTAAGGCTAACAAAGCGCTGTCGACTTTGATATTATTTACAAATCTGCCGTGTATTGGCAGAAGGCAGTAAGTCCAAATTTGGTAAAAATGAGATTTTCATATCATAATGCAGAGGGGGAAAAGGCGCATCTTGTGTCAAAATTTCTCAGATGTGCGATCAATATTTATGGACTTTTTGAAGAAGTAAGTCCACCAAAAAAATTTAATCGAAGGATAAAAATCGGCAAATGGAAGCAAGTCCAGGGACTTTTGGTTTTCAGGTTTGCACTGGACTTACTTCCTTGCAGGCCTCAAAACGAGTTTGCATGGTTTAGAGCTCTATGTCCATTAGCCAATCGCGTTCACCCTTGTGTAATCCTGACTGCGGTTAACCAATTAGAACTAAGCTTATTGTATCATTATTTCCCTGGCCTTTGTCGGGGAAAATGGCGATGAGAGCGGCAGCTGCCGACGTGTTCAACTATCCGAAGCAACAGTAAGTTGGTTTATTTGTTTCATTTTTGTTGTTGGCAGTTTTGCGTTCCGGTCTGAAATGACTCTCTCTCAATAGGTGTATGGGAATTTACAACGACAACACTGATTTTCTGACTGATTTGGGTATTCCAATGTGCACTTGCATTACGGAGCTAGCAAGTAAAATGCCATAGTTCAAATGCTCATTTATTATAGTTTTGTTGTTGTACGCTACTTCTACCGTGACTTCTTGACTATTCACTTCTGCTATTTTCATCATGATATTTATGGATGCATTTAGCATGTTTCCAATACAAAGAGATAATTGTTTTGATCTAGAATGAGTGACTTGTGGTCTTGAGCACTGACAGCGTGTTAGATCTGGAACAGTATGACATTATACTGGAGGATTGTTCTCCGGTCTCTTTGTGCTTCCAACCATCGGAATAAGTAGTATGTCCTATTGTATTTGACAGAAATGTGATTCGAAGTGGGACAGGCAGCGACGACAGCTGCAGCACACAGTCTGAGGGATACTCGCCACCACTGCCCCTTTATGTTCAAGGGCCCAAAACAAGGTATGTTTCACTGACACAGCCAAAACTAGCGTGCAACATTTTTTCATTCCTTTCTTTTCTCGGGCTGAAGAGGTATATTTTAAAACGAGCAACATCTTTACATCATTTTCGTTGCAGTAGTATTAGTATCATCAGCAGCAGCAGTAATCGTTTGTCATTATAGTAGCCCGGAGGGGGGGGGGGGGGTGATGTGCGCGGGAGAGGAAAAGGATGATGTGAAGGAGGGTGGGGAGGAGATTTGTCAATAAAATGTCTCACTTTTGCTGCCTTTTTCATTTGACAGATGTGTAAGCGTTGCTGGCAGGTTGCAACTGCGAGATACAACCACCTCGGCTTGCAGGAGAAAAGGCCTCCATGGACTTTGCCCAAATGAAAATGCCAGCAACATACGACGGTTATGGGCCAAAGAAGAGGAAGAGGAGTAATACTGACAACTTTCAGTTTGACAATAACAGATGCTGAGCGCAGAGATGCAGAACGTGGGGACGAGGAGGGGGAGGAGGTGGGGGGATTGTATGTTGTTTGTTAGTTATCCAAACAGGCTCATGAAAAAAATCTACATCCAGTTAATCGCTGTAGTTGATAATTGTCATCAGTCGGATGGCAGAATGTCAGTGAATAGTTTTAGAAGGGATGTAGACTGTAACTGGGGTAGATGGGGTGATAAATGAATATACTACATCATAGTTTGCAGGTTTGTGGTTTTGCTAGTTGAACACTCAACTACAATGTTTGTGGACAGTGTGTGAATTACTATGTAATTATACTAGCAAATGTAGCGCGCATGGTGTACAACTACAAATGGTTATATAGTTCATCACACAGTTTTCAAGACTAATTAAACAAATTTTGTTCAAAAGTGGAACACTTCAGCTGAAAGTGAACACTGCACGATAATATTGTTAACTCGGGTATAATGGCGGTTTGTCAAACCATTTCTTTTTTTCACGCTGTTGCTTTAATTTTGTGTTCTTTGGAAATCAAGACTGCACGATTATCTATTGTTAATTCTGGTATAATGGCGGCTTGTCAAACCAGTTCTTTTTGTCATGCTGTTGCTTTAATTTTGTGTACTTTGGAAATCAAGACTGCACGATGACCTATTCTTAATTCTGGTATAATGGCGGCTTGACACACTTGTTATTTTTGTCATGCTGTTGCTTTAATTTTGTGTCCTTTGGAAATCGTTAGTCAAACTCAATAAATAAAACGTCTTATTGTCAGATCCTGGATTCTAATTCTTATTAGCAAACGAAAGCGAGAAAGACAGTGAGAAGGAAAGAAAAGGTGTGTGTGTGTGTGTGTGTGTGCGTGTGTGTGTGTGTGTGTGTTACAGACAAGCAGCAAGATAAAAAGCGTGTGTGTGTGTAAACGTTTTCTTATATTTTTGTTTTAATGTTAAAAGACTTGCGTTCAAGTCAATATTTGTCTTGTGAATATCAAAAGAGAGTATCAAGACTTGTATTAAAAATAATGGTCTTTTTAAACGATATCAATGACACAAGAACGGATTAACAATAAAGTTAATCATGAGTGAGCGACCACAGAATGATAAGCAAAACGAGGAACCAAGACAAAGACTAACTTGAGCATGTGTTGAAATGTAAGAAAACGGGAACATTTGTCTCGGTTAATCACAAAGGAAAATACAAATTGTTCACCAAGGAAGTTGTTTGTGCATTCAGAAATTCACAAAATCACTGGACGTAAAGTCACATTTGAAAAAAAGTTCCAAAAGCAGTGTTGCGTGTATTTTCTTTTACTTTCAATTTTCGGAGATAATAAATTAGCAGAAAGCAGTAAGTCCACTTGCTGCTCTATGCCCTTTTCTCAGCCAGATATATCAACCAGGATATAATATGGCAGAAAGCAGTAAGTCCAATGCTGCTTTTTGCCATTTTTTTAAAATAAGATTTTAGTCGGGATATAATTTGGCAGAAAGCAGTATGTCCTCTTACTGCCTTTTACCATTATTTTTGAGTGAATGAGTTTAGGGAATTAATTCGGCAAAAGGCAGTAAGTCCAAAAAAATCATTATTTCTAAGTGATGAATCAAAAGAGGGTTTTAATATTCATAGCAGAAACGCACAATAATGCCCTACATGTTATCAGCAAACAAAAAAATCATTTAAAGCTTTTCATTCCAAAACAGTGATGCAAACAGAAAATGTCGATTTTCTCCAAACTATGTTTCATGGACTTGCTTCCTTCTGCCTTTACACGGCAGAAATGTTTAGCCTTTTTTACTTTTTTCAATTCCCATGCCTGAGTAAATTCAGACAAACCCATGCCACTATGCTTTCAGATTACAAATGGTCATTATGGAAAGGTGAATTACATGTATATATAGGAAAGAACCTCGTTAGGATTTACCTTGGGGTGGTCGTGAAAGGCAGGGAGTCGTTATCAAGAGGTGGCCATGGTCACAAAGGGTAGGTTCAACTATATACAGAATAAACTAACAAACTACATTCTCCACACAGTAACTATACAGTAAATGAAGACAAACACAACATTCCACTCTGCTTTCAGAGTACAATGGTCTGGTGAGTCGCATCGTGAACCTGACCAAGGACAACCTGGACCCCCTGCAGCTGGAGAAGTCCACCTACGTGCAGCAGTTCTACGTGGCCATGAACGTCAACGGCGGTGACCTTGAGAGTGCCACCTTCTTTGACTACATCATGCACTTCTGCACCTTCTTTTGGAAGGTGGGTGTTGCTGGTATTGTTCGCTTTTGGTGAGATTGTACAGGGTTGTAAAAGCATTAGGCTTCTTAACACTGTCACCTTCCTCAACTACATCCTCTATTACTTCACTTTCTTCTGGAAGATGGATGTGGGGGGGTATTGTTCATCTTTGGTGAGATCACACAGGGTTGTAAGTGTGACAGGGAGACTACCGCGTAACCCTTCACAGCAGACTCTGCAGAGTTGTCTGCCGACGAAGAGCGCAAGCTATTTACAGTAGCTTGATGTTTCTTTTACGTTGCCGGATAGACGCCTGTCAATTGTAGAGATCTGTTTGTGATGGGGTCTGGCTGTTTGTGATGGGGTCTGGCTGCTGCATGTCTCCTTGTATGCTCTTGGGAACCTTTATGTACCGATAGCAGTTTTTGTAAGGTTAATTAAGTTAGCCCTAAAATTCCCACTAATGTTTGACTGGCCTTTGACTCCATATGAGATTGTTGTGCTGCATGCATCTCGGTTACATAAGAACAAAATGTTGCAGGAGAATCATTAGACTACTTCTACTTGGTTCTTATTTACCTTTTGTCTTTTGCGTAGTGTCTGCAACTGATTCTTTTGTTTCACAAGTCAACCACATGTTTGAGTAGGGGTTGCAAACCCCCGTGAAGCATGGTCCACCGGTCATCACCTAAACAAGCACATGTACAGTTTTATCTTATTTGTACCCGGAAGGACTATTTTTACCGGAGGTGAGAGATCAGACGCTAACATTTATTTAGAACGCTTGCTTCCTTTTGTTATTTGATCAAAGCTGTACAGAATAGACGGTGGTCGGAAATAACTCTGTCGGGTTTCTATGGGTTGTGGAAGTGTTTGTTTGTTTGTTCGTTCATGGGCTGAAACTCCCACGGCTTCTACGTGTATGACCGTTTTTACCCCGCCATTTAGGCAGCCATACGCCGTTTTCGGAGGAAGCATGCTGGGTATTTTCGTGTTTCTATAACCCACCGAACTCTGACATGGATTACAGGATCTTTTTCGTGCGCACTTGGTCTTGTGCTTGCGTGTACACACGGGGGTGTTCGGACACCGAGGAGAGTCTGCACACAAAGTTGACTCTGAGAAATAAATCTCTCGCCAAACGTGGGGACGAACTCACGCTGACAGCGGCCAACTGGATACAAATCCAGCGCGCTACCGACTGAGCTACATCCCCGCCCTGTTTGTCTCAGTAAAAGCAAGGGTATTCACTCTTTCGAAACCCATACAAACCCGACAGAGTTATTTACGGAGTTCGTCTATTACGGCCGTTTGTCTGCATGCAGAAACTTGTGTGATTGATGTTACTGCACTGAGGACAAGTATATGATGTCAATACATGTATAACATCATCAGAGATAATATTTGCAATATCTTTTCGATGACCTGTTATATAAGGTGGGTTTTTTCCTGACAGTGGTAAAAATATTTGCAATATCTTTTTAATGAATTGTTAAGTTGGGTTTTTTTCCCTGAGAGTGGTAAAAAAAAGAATCTAAATCTCTTTTCACATTGCAGATTCTGTTCGCCTTCATCCCCCCAGCTCAGTACCTGGGTGGATGGCCGGCTTTCCTCGTGTCTCTCGGAGTTATCGGCTTCCTCACCGCAATCATCGGTGACTTAGCTTCCATCTTTGGCTGCCTGATCGGACTGAAAGACCCTGTCACCGCCATTACTCTGGTGGCTCTTGGTACCTCCATGCCAGACACCTTCGCCTCCAAGCAGGCAGCCCTGGGGGAGAAAACTGCTGACAGCTCAGTGGGTAACGTCAATGGATCCAATTCGGTGAACGTCTTTCTGGGTCTGGGTCTGCCATGGCTGATCGCTTGCATCTACTGGCAGATCAAAACGGTGAGGATTCTTGGGAATTATTTTGGTGTGGGGGGGGGGGGGTTAAGTTGTTGTTTAAATGGTGGTTTTTTTGTTATTTTAGTTTTGTGTGTTTGTATTGGGGGTTGGTTGGTCTTTTTTGACTCACATGCGAAGCAAAAGTGAGTCTATGTACTCACCCGAGTCGTCCGTCCGTCCGTCCGTCCGTCCGTCCGGCCGGCCGGCCGGCCGGCCGGCCGGCCGGCCGTCCGGAAAACTTTAACGTTGGATATTTCTTGGACACTATTCAGTCTATCAGTACCAAATTTGGCAAGATGGTGTATGATGACAAGGCCCCAAAAAACATACATAGCATCTTGACCTTACTTCAAGGTCAAGGTCGCAGTGGCCATAAATGTTGTCTAAAAAACAGCTATTTTTTACATTTTTCCCATTTTCTCTGAAGTTTTTGAGATTGAATACCTCACCTATATATGATATATAGGGCAAAGTAAGCCCCATCTTTTGATACCAGTTTGGTTTACCTTGCTTCAAGGTCAAGGTCACAGGAGCTCTTCAAAGTTGGATTGTATACATATTTTGAAGTGACCTTGACCCTGAACTATGGAAGATAACTGTTTCAAACTTAAAAATTATGTGGGGCACATGTTATGCTTTCATCATGAGACACATTTGGTCACATATGATCAAGGTCAAGGTCACTTTGACCCTTATGAAATGTGACCAAAATAAGGTAGTGAACCACTAAAAGTGACCATATCTCATGGTAGAAAGGGCCAATAAGCACCATTGTACTTCCTATGTCTTGAATTAACAGCTTTGTGTTGCATGACCTTGGATGACCTTGACCTTGGGTCAAGGTCATATGTATTTTGGTAGGAAAAATGTGTAAAGCAGTTCTTAGTGTATGATGTCATTGCTAGGTTTAGTTATTTGTATTTATTTAGTTGTTTAGTAAAGGTCAAGGTCAAGCATGTGAGTCGTATGGGCTTTGCCCTTCTTGTTTTTTTTTGTTTGTTTTTTTGAGGGGGTGTTACATTTTTCAGTTTGTTTTGTTATACTAGTCATAGGTAAATGAAAGGAATGAAGGAAGACATAAAGATGAATAATACAGTGGAACTCCATGTTGTGAGATCCCTTCCAAAGAACTGATACAACTCAAGTCATTCTCCTTCACAGGGAAGGGGACTTTGATGTTTCCTTGGCATTCCAGTCTGGTCCTTTTTTCTCAGCGCTAATAAACCTGTTCGCCAGCAACAAAATCATACGACTCAAGTCTTTCTTGGTCACAGGGAGAACACTTTGACAGTCCGGCAGGCAGATTTTTTTCACTGGAAGGGGTTGTTTGTGTCAAACCCTGAACGAAAACACATATCTGAATACAGTGGAACCCTTTTTCTAAGACACCCTTCCAGAAGGTTACAACTAAAGTATTATTTTCTTCTTCATAGAGAGGGGACTTTGTCGTTTCCACTGGCAACCAAGTCTGTTGCTGCTGGTTTTGTTGTTGTTTTTCTCCTCACGGCTGATGAATGTGTAAACCAGCACAAAATCTTTCTTCTTCACAGGGAGAAGACTTTGCCGTTCCTGCCGGCAACCTTGGATTCAGCGTCATCCTTTTCACATCCTGCGCTGTCATCGCTATCCTCTTGTTAATCATCCGGCGCTTTACCGTGGGCGCTGAGCTCGGCGGTCCTGTCGTCTTCAAGTACATCTGTGCCGCCATCCTGGTCTCTCTGTGGGTCTTCTATGTCCTCATGTCATCCCTGCAGAGCTACTCCATCATTAACGTCAAGATAGGAAGCTCTTAAGAGTCACACTGTCAGTGATAGGAGAGTGAGAGCTATGCCAGACAGTCAGAAGAGAGCAAACTTTGCGACTGAGAAAGCTAAATGTTAGACTATCCAGTAATAGCAGAGATACGAAGCTAGAGTCAGACCTCAGTGAGAGCTATGCGACACAGACATAAGAGGACAAACTATAGGGCTTAGAAGGCCAGTAATGGGACAGTGAGAGATACGCCACACAGTTACGCGAGAGTAAACTACAGTATCCACGTCAAAGTAGGAGGCTAAAAGTTAGACCATGGTTAAAACGAGATTGAAGACTATGCTATTCAGTAATGCGAGTGAATAATTAATTTTATCAACCACATCAGAACAAGAGGGTAAAAGTTTGACTTTCATTCAAAAGCGAATGAGAGCAATGCTACGCATTTCCATGAGAGTATAGGAAGATTTATCATCTGGGTAAAAATAAGAGGGTAAAAGTTGGTCTGTTTTGGAAAAGAGAATGAGACCTATGCTATCCAGTTATAAGATAGTAAGATTAACCACGCACCTCAACTGGGGAAGTAAGCTACGGAGCTGAGATTGAGAAGGGAGCTATAACTCTGTTGCATGGGATTCTATGTGGTGGAACATGCAGTGCTGCGTTCCTGCGAAATGCTTGCTGCATACAAGTGCAACGACAAAATCTTAGTGAACAGTCATGAGAATCAAAGCGTCATGTGACGCTCATCTAAGTGTCATTGATATTTCCCTTCCTGTATTGGTGTATGTATTCATCCCAATAGCAATCTATTGATGTTGATATGGATATTTTTCTCTCTGTTTTGTCTATTCATATCATCAGCAGTTGTTTTCATCAAGAATCTTCAAGTGTTTCAATGAAATATGTGACCCTCCACCACGAAATGAGTCGCATGTCACCTCGCGCGGTTCTGCGCTAGGCTTAATATAAGTCCGAGGAGTGTCTGGTAACAGTATGAGGGTCACCTTAGTCACAGGATTATAACTCACACAGTTTTCGCTCTTTTCTAAAACGGTTTTCACCACTGGATAGAACATAAACAACTCTTTAGGAAAATGTAAAAATATGAAAATCATGCAAAGGTGACATGCGACTCATTCCGTGGTGGAGGGTCACATATTTGAACTTAAAAATCTGACTGGTATATGTGTACATGTAATTCATTGTGTGTACAAAATTGTACTCATCTTTTGAAGTTCAACGGACAGTTACATTGTTAAATAACAATACTTAAGTTATGTGCCCTCTTTATTTATTTGCTACTTTGTGACTGTGCGACATGTTGTTGTGAAGTACTTTAACAAATTAAAGAGAAATTCACTTATCCTTTGGCTTCGGTAAATGTGTTATTTTCCACCCAAATGTTTTGCTTACATTGGATTACTTGCTTACTGTACTGTCCTGTGTGTAAAATACTGTGTAATATGTATATATTGGTCGTGTTGAAATGAGTGTTCGCTGCATAACATTCTACAAACACATCTCTAGGAAATAGTGTTTCTGCGTATATACCTGTCAGTGTCACATATGATTCTTTCACAACTCAAATTTTCATCTTCCTCAATAAGTTTTCTACATGTACCTGTAAACGTTGATCCCTAAGAAAATAAATGAACATGAACAATTGCACAATTGCAGCATTCTTCTTTTTTTTCATATAAATTGAAAGGACCTGAAAACAGGCAGCAAAGAAAACACTCATTTGTAAAAAATAAAAATAAATAGTTTTCGCCATTCTTTATTTAAAAAATATAAAGGTGAGGGGTCAAGAAGTGCAAGTGTATTTTAAGGTTCCCCTTCCCCCCCCCCCCCCCCCCCCCCCCCCCCCTCTTGCCCCTTCCATCCTTCAACGGTCAAAATGCTCTTTCTTGCCTTTTATGCTCTTATCATACTGGAACTCACAATTACTGCACAATGTTGTTGGAAGTATATTTTACATGCAGTTATAATGGCTGACTCTGTTACTTGTTTTACATTAAAGACGTTCATAAACTACCTCTCTTACAAGTAAAGGCTGTTCTTTTCTGTGTGTTTGGGCTAGTGTTTACGATGAAAAACACTAACTGATGAATTTAAAAATGGTACTTTTTATAATTGTTGAAAAAAACACATATTCTGGGACTAAATGTAAAAAGAATAGAGATAAAGAAAAGCGTGCTATCCTTCTCAGCGCAACTACTACCCCGCTCTTCTTGTCAATTTCACTGCCTGTGCATCGAGCGGCGGACTGACGATGCTACGAGTATACGCTCTTGCTATAAAAATGCAGTGAGTTCAGTTTCATTCTGTTAGTTCGACAGCTTGACTAAATGTTGTAATTTCGCCTTACGCGACTTGTTTACATACTGCTGTTTCCTTCTTTTTATATTTAGTCAAGTTTTTTACATTTAGTCAAGTTATGACTAAATGTTTTAACATCGAGGGGGGAATCGAGACGAGGGTCGTGGTGTTTGTGCGTGTGTGTGTCTGTGTGTGTGTAGAGCGATTCAGACTAAACTACTGGACCGATCTTTATGAAATTTTGACATGAGAGTTCCTGGGTATGAAATCCCCGAACGTTTTTTTCATTTTTTTGATAAATGTCTTTGATGACGTCATATCCGGCTTTTCGTGAAAGTTGAGGCGGCACTGTCACGCTCTCATTTTTCAACCAAATTGATTGAAATTTTGGTCAAGCAATCTTCGACAAAGCCCGAACTTCGGTATTGCATTTCAGCTTGGTGGCTTAAAAATTAATTAATGACTTTGGTCATTAAAAATCTGAAAATTGTAAAAAAAAAAAAAATTTATAAAACGATCCAAATTTACGTTGATCTTATTCTCCATCATTTTCTGATTCCAAAAACATATAAATATGTTATATTTGGATTAAAAACAAGCTCTGAAAATTAAATATATAAAAATAATTATCAAAATTAAATTGTCGAAATCAATTTAAAAACACTTTCATCTTATTCCTTGTTGGTTCCTGATTCCAAAAACATATAGATATGATATGTTTGGATTAAAAACACGCTCAGAAAGTTAAAACAAAGAGAGGTACAGAAAAGCGTGCTATCCTTCTTAGCGCAACTACTACCCCGCTCTTCTTGTCAATTTCACTGCCTTTGCCATGAGCGGTGGACTGACGATGCTACGAGTGTACGGTCTTGCTGAAAAATGGCATTGCGTTCAGTTTCATTCTGTGAGTTCGACAGCTACTTGACTAAATGTTGTATTTTCGCCTTACGCGACTTGTTGCAAAGCCTGTTCAGGTTTCTTGCCTTTCGACTAACATTTTTTATGGTGGATGTGCTTTTACTTCCATTTATATTTTTATAAATCTTTGCCTCAATTTGACCACATGTATACTATTTCCTTTTACTTTATTTACGCAACAACTGTGAATATTTATTGTTGCACATTATTTTGCTGCTGCTCCGTGTTCACACATGCTGTGTGTTACAGGGGTGGCATTTAATGCATTCTGCTTTCAATAAAGTTCTTACAAATATAGCCTTTTTTGGTGTCTGTGTGTGTGTGTGTACATGTGTGTGTGTGTGTGTGTGTTTTGATTAAAATTATAAAACAATATAATGCATGTCTACTCCATCAATTGTTTTATGCAAGCCATACTACAACATGCACTTCAAATCTCAGCAATCCAGGAATGATGGCTATATTTAGCAAAATATGCTTAACAACTTGCAAATAATACCCTCCATGCCCGTCAACATTATTGTTCTCTGAAATAATTCAGCTTTCAAGCAGAACGGAAAATAAAAGCCAAGTATTATTTTGTTATTCAGGCACATTAAGTCAGATTGTTTGGGTGGTTTTTTTTTTTAGGGGGGGGGGGGGGGGGGTTTCTTGTCATATCTATTACCAAAAAAATCAAAACAATGAGAACAAGCTAGGTTTGTCAGGAAAAAATAGTGTCGGTCAGGTTACAATAAACACATATGTGTTTTATTTGGCCTTGTCATTGATGTTGGTCTGTTTATATAACACTTAGTAGTCCGTCGGTCACACCTACATTGTCAAGGGCAATAAGTACGGTAGCCCTTGCTAAAGATGTCAATTCATAGAGTTCTATCCCTTGAGTTGAAGCTCGGAGGTCAATACTTATGTTTATCCCATGACCTGCCTCTTTGTCTCTGTTAGCTGAGGAGGTGATTATTCTGAATTATCCATCGCAACCATATGAATTATCCATCACAACCGAGTTTCGATCTCAACTGTCATTGGTCATTGTCTTTGATTTCAGAGTACAATGAATAATTTATAGAGGTCATCTGCATATTCATAGTTTACAGATGGACTACTTTTTTCAACATACGACTGAAATATTTTATGGTGTCAAAGTCAATATCACGTATAGGGACAGGCCTACATGTGTCAATATTGAGAAAATAAAGAATACTTCATACGATACGCACAATCTGCATGGATTTAAAGAGCGGAGTCGAGATATTTCGCTGGCTGAAGCGACTGCATGGTCAAAGGCATGTTCAACGAGCATCGCGAGTGGGATCAAGGGACGATACTCCCTAATTTTTACACAGACAGCCATCTACACAGAACCGTGAGAGAGAGAGAGAGAGAGAGAGAGAGAGAGAGCAATCAAAACACAACCCAGTCACCTGGTAGTTTGAAAACTCAATCTGAAACTGACATCGATTGTCGAATGCATGCCTGCGGTGCATAAATCTCGAAAAGTTGTCGTGGTTGGCCGAACCCGTTGAGATCCATTCCAACGCCCAAAAAATTATCAGAAGAGTCACCATGAAGTCAAATCATACGTTATGTTTTCTCATTTGGTTATTTGCTTTAGCTTTAAGTGTATTGCTTCGATTCAGTGATAGCTGAATCTGCTTGCAACCGTGCTGTTCAAGACTGTTCAAACTGTCGTCTGCTTCTGACGGGCTTGTGTGAATCCGAGTCGAGTAAACTGCGGGGTTCAGCGACAAATGAGGGAGCGGCATCAAAATGAAAAGAAGAAGACGAAGAAGACGAAAAGAAGTTGGAGATACAGTTAAGATTATGGGGAAGAGAAGAGGATGTGAGGTGTTAGATGTAGCCAACCGTAGGTGTTCAAACTCAAGACCGGGACAAAGTGGAAAGCGATGTACCGCGACCGACACTCAGTGCCGACATACAACTTCCAAGCTTTATTGCTCAACGTCTACAACAGGCGAAGTATTGAAGCTTTGGCTCACCTAAACCCGACGACTAAATATGTAAGTGATCCACGTGTGAAAACCGAAACAGAACAGCGCGATGACAGCCAACATTTCTATCCCCGACTGACAAACAGCCTGACACTGCATGCGAACTGACTTAGGTCAACGATCAAACCAGCACGGCCCGAACTGAATTTGTTGTGCTGCCATTATCGTGCGCAATTCTGGTAAAAATATAAACCCGGTATGCCGAATTGAGTATAACGAAAGCCGATGTCAAATATACACAGGGATATTTTAAAATGACTTTCAAAATGTAAAATCAGACAGCAGACCTTTTTATAAGCAATATGAATGACTGAATGTCCACATACAAGTCGAATGACGCCGTCCATTATGCTGACGAATGGGAACTAGCTTTGCGCATGAATTCATTGACATGAATTTCGACTGTGGAGGCTTTTGGCAAGCTGAAAACAGGCACGGGCAGGTTTTAGTGGAAAAAGTAAGTGTTTTAAATGAAAACGTCGGAGTAATGGGATAAATAGCTTACACACCTCGTCCTGAATATCTTGCATATTTTCCCTCGGGTCGATTTTCAGGTATCACCTCGCCAAAGGCTCGGTAATACCTGAAAATCGACCCTCGGGAAAATATGCAAGATAATCAGAACTCGGAGTGTGTAACCTATATTTAGCCGCACTGCGTCCACCATCCGTCTGCCACTTTTATCCACAAGTACTCTGACCTACTCTCCTTTGATTTTGATGTACTTTATTTTCTACTTCCTTTTCTACCAGACAATAGGATTTCATGTCAACAATTTTCAGTCAATTAACTGTTTGACTCGATTTTATGGAGGGGGGAGGGAGGGCTGGTGGGAGAGGGGGGAGGTTGTTTTTTTAGTTGGAAGGGCTATGATGCTACAGTCAGGTAAAGAGTCTGATTGACCCATCACATGTGATTATTCATAACTGAGATTTCTACTTTAGTTTAGCAACCAGATTTCACCTTCGTTTCAGTGAATGAAAGTCTAATGCGAAGACGTTGGTGGGGATGATAGCCTGCGGTGATTTTATGTTTCCAAACGACTCATCAACAATAATACAGTGGAACCCCCCAGTTGAGGGCATATATATATAATTATGTAATGAACATAAATGAAAGAGCAGGTTATTAGCCTCCAGGCGGGGGAAGGCCGGGGGGGGGGGGGGGGGGTCGGCAGCTGCAGAAGGGGTGGTTTATTCTCGGGGACTTCATCAAAGTTGAGTTTTGCTGTCAAATTGAGCCACACTCTTATCAAAGGTTAATGGGGCATTTTCACATGGTGTAACGATCTTGGATCGTTAAATGAACTTAAAACAACGGTAACGCAACGGTAGCGCTCTCACACACTGAGTTGTCACACCCACATTCCACACAACCGTTCTAGGTCCCGTTCCCGTACCGATCCATGACGGCTGCCACTATGGTCAGACGCTGCTCAAAGATGCCAAAAACGGCCGTTTGCGCAGCGTTCCATTGTTGTGGCAGCCGTCCTTGGTCGGTACGGGAACGCGACCTAGAACGGTTGTGTGGAATGGGGGTGTTAGATTCAATCACTTTCCCCATTGCCTTAAACGTCCAGAAATTAATATGTAAAGCGCTTAGAGAACGTCAAGCGCTATATGAATCTCCCATATAAATAAATAAATCACGCCGTGAAATTGCAAATGGCACGCCAGGGGCAAGCGTCTCGCTGACTGACATTGCTTCGCTTTTCAGTGATTTTTTCGCTGCCGGGTTCGTTGCTTTCGCCGATGGGTGTCACAGGCCGGTTGACAATACGTATACAGTGGAACCCCCTTTTGAGAACGCCCCAAATAAAAATAAAATAAAAAATCAGTGCTAGGTAAGGGAAGGTTGCCTAATATGGACCACTTTTTTGTTTCTTGTTGATAACTAGCTTGTTTTCTTGCGAAGAAGTTTCATTTTGTGTTTGGTAGTCCTTTCTCTTAGGTTAACTGTTAGGCCTAATTAGAGTTAACTAGTTAATTGTGATAGACATTCAGCAAAAATTAAGTACAGAAAAATTCACAAAGGGTCCAGATGAGGAGACTTGGAGCCTAATATGGACCAGTGAAGAGGCCTTCTCGAATCACTGTAATACCCCTTAACTTCAAAATAAAATGATACAACTTAGTGTGCAAGTCAGACTAATTCAAATATTCCTTAGACTTATCTGTTTCGTGTTGATGAGAACATTATTTGAAGCACAACAGGAAACTAAAGAAACTTATCAAAAACAGAGTGAAAATAAAGGAAATTATCAACTTCCACGAAAAGAAGACTTTTTGTTACATTTGTTTGAAACTCGAGGGCTAGTTATAGGTTATTTTCAGCAAGCTTCTTATTTAATTAATGAAAATAGCCTTTTGCTTTTATTTTCTTCGATTTGTTGAAGGTGGTCCATATTAGGCAACATACACGTACTTTGAGATTTTGCTATTATTTTTTTATGGAGTAGAAACTCGAGGTCAACACTGCTAAAATGTAACTAATACATCTAACAATTACAGTTTTAGCTGTCATATAAAACTTTTTTTGTGTGATAACAACTTTAGCTGTGGGCAGAAACTAGTTCGTTTTAGGCGTCAACTTTAGGGTAAACACTACCAAAAGTGCAAAAAAAATAAAAAGCCTAACGGTTTTGAGGTTTGTGTTTTGACATGTTATCCAGAGAGGGTGAATACAGCGAATGAAATTGTTTTGAGCGCTCTAGCACCGTTAGTTTGTCAGAACAGGAGGTTGTCCATATTAGGTAGTGGTCCAAATTAGGCAACCTTCCCCGAATCATACAATCGAACTTGGCTACGTGTACAAACAAACTAACAAAAAAGACATTCACAGAAAATCTGAAAAAATAGGGTCTTCAAGGGCGGGGGAGAGAGAGGTCTCTTGTATTACAAAGTGTAGCAGGGCTAGGGTTGACATTTTAGGCAAACCATGCACGAGCTTGGATGTACCATCCAGAGTCAACTCGGACCGTCGCGGGAAGCCTTCAATCACACATACTTCACTGTAGGGGTCAGCGCTTTCGCGAGCGAGTATCGTCGTGTGGACCACAGAGATATAGAATGTATTCTCTGTGGTGTGGACCCGTAACTCAAAACTAAGAAACAATATAGTGCGCTCTTAAATCAGGTGACGTGTCCACGGGCAAAGAAAGCTCCACGTCCACTGCTGTGACTTGACCGTTTTGTTAAGGAGCCTGGCAAAGCAGAGATAATGTGTTTGTCTTTACACCCCCGGTATAGGGGTGTGTATAGGATTCGTCGATGAGTTTGTTTGTTTGTGTGTTTGTGTTCGCATATAGATCTCAAGAATGAACGGACCGATCGTCACCAAACTTGGTGAACAGGTTCTATACATTCCTGAGACGGTCCTTACAAAAATTGGGACCAGTCAAACACACGGTTAGGGAGTTATTGGTGGATTAAGATTCTACAAGGACTTATAGAGGGACATATTAATGGTCAAAGGGAAATAACCTTCTCAGTTGGTGGCAGTGAGAATGGTAAGGACGGGGGTGTTTTTCCTACCTCGGAGGAATTTCTTGTTTTCTGTTCAAATACAGTGGAATCCCAATTGTAAGACCCCAAATGTGACGGGCGCTGTGGCGGGGTGGTAAGACGTCGGCCTCTTAATCGGAAGGTCGAGGGTTCGAATCCCGGTCGCGGCCGCCTGGTGGGTTAAGAGTGGAGATGTTTCCGATCTCCCAGGTCAACGTATGTGCAGACCTGCTAGGGGCTTATCCCCCTTCGTGTGCACACGCAAACACAAGACCAAGTGCGCACGGAAAAG
>NC_090246.1:96733990-96736490 GCF_037325665.1 Littorina saxatilis
CATTTCTGTCCAACTGCAATGCAAACTCAATGTGGAGGAAACAAGGATTCATTACAAACAAGTCATCCCTGTACATCAACAGATTTATGTACCTCAATCAATACTGCTAGTATGAGTGACAGGAATCTAAAAGAAAAAACAACCAAACGCAAATGTACTACTACTTCTACGACTCGTTTGAATGTAAAACAGAAATGTAACACTATCTGTGACAATGACGGTTCTACGACTCGTTTGAAGGACAGTATAGATCGAACCTTAACCCACAACTACGACAATTTGTGTCAGACTTTTTTGAACAGGAAAATATGCCTCTGTTCAACAGTAACCAAAACATGGAAGATGTTTTTGAAACTTTACAGAAATGTAACACTAGCCTATCTGTGACAATGTTGCTTTTGAATTGAACCCACATTTGTTGAATAGGAGAGAATGTTCCTGTTCAACAGTGCCCAAAACACTGAATCTGACGTTTTTGAATCTTTTCTGTCATCTAACTGAATCTGACGTTTTTGAATCTTTTCTGTCATCTAACCCAATTGCTCATGACTTCATCGATCTTGAACATGCCTACTTTTCAAAGAAAGACAGACAAAAGCGAAATCTGCATGTTAGCCATCTGCCTGAAATGGTCAATGCACTTTTGTAAAATTGTCACAGCTGTAATGCACTTTTGTGAAATGGTCAGTGCTGTTGTGCACTTATGCAAAACTTGGTGCTGTGCTGTTAACATTTGAACGAAATGCATTTTGTTCAAATGTTTAGTGCAACTTGCTACTATATAATCGCTGTATGCGCTTTGTGGTAATAATGCACTGTTGTGAAAAGTTTGCGCTAAATGTTGGCACTATGCATCATTGTTGGAGCACCCTCCTGTAGATGCACCATGCTGAAAAATGTACTTATGAATCAAGCATTGACTGAAATAAACAATTTATATATCCAGCACAACATGCAATTCATTAACTTTTGACCCTAACCTTTAACACTTCCCAAAATAAATCTTTGGTGGACATTGCATCGACGCTGTTCATTTTGAATGAACATTTTTCTTGTGGTATCTGCTTTCTGTGGTAAAAGCATTACAATGACTCCTTGAACACTGGAGTTAGGTTTGTGTGTGGGTTTTGTTTTGGTATTATTAGTATTAGTATTATTCACTTACACACTCTGTTTGCCATTGATATAACCTTTTGTTTCGTACGTAATGGACCATGCTCCACCAACTCGTGGTATGTTTACAATGAATACTCGCATTACCTGTTAGGCTGAATACAACTGACAGAAGGCAGTAATTACTTTACAAAGCCCGGACGGTAATAGACATGAAAGCCGGTTTTGCAAAGAAATCCAATTAGCCGATTACAATGGGATGTTTAATATTCCCCGTCATTGCCCGACAGCGTGTGTTGCGTTGGTTGGACAGCGAACCGAGCCTGTAGCACTGATCAGATAATTCAAAGATTTGAAGAAAAAAAAGAAGAAAAAAACCATAACTATAATTCATATTTAGATAAAAGGCACGCATCAGGCATAGACATTAACCTTCAGAACTAAAATGTGGAATTGTGTTCAGATAAGAAAATATCAAACTACACAAATTCTCAATGCCGTACACTCCCCTGTACGTAAAGTTAGTTCACCCTGTGTAGTGTAGGCCACGTCGTTCATGATCAGTTCAGACCGAACCGACCACGTGGAGTTTCGCCGGTATAGGATCTTTTCATCGCACAACGGTCACAACCCCCTCCCCATTAATCGCCTCCCAGAGGCCTCCTCCGATCTTTAGATCAGCCTACTGTCTGGCGGTGGCGGTTTTTCTATCTATTTGTATGTCAGTGTCAGATCCACGATAAAATCATTGATCCAACTCCCCCCTTCGGCCCTCTACCCCTACCCCTCCTCCACCCCCGCCTCCTCTTCTACAAAATCACCTCCGCTATCGCGACCTGTGGCTCATTCAAACCCCTCCCCCAACCACCAGCTCCTCCACCCCACCCCCCCCCCTCCCCAGCCTCGCACAACATCTCCAACAGTCTCCCCGGCCACCACCCACACACCCACCCCCCTTGCCCCCACCCCGACACCCCCTTCCGGTCCCCTTCCTGCTGTTTTCATTTCGATTTCCCTTCCTGCTGTTTCATATTCAGTTTGATTTTCAAACAACACTATCCTGGTTTGTACGTGCAGTCAGTGTTGACAATGAGACAGTTTCAAATGGGAGAATCGAGCTTGACACCTTTGTATTTACAAGCGACGTCAGCTGCTATTAAAAGGCATGGGGAGAATGGATAAAATCAGCATAAATTATCCAGATATCGCAGCAGTGGTAATTTTGAAATTTGAAGTTTTGTAAGTTCAAAGCTCACTATCCAGTACGAGTCATTGTAGACCGCATCAGTTGTGTCAATCCAGTGTATCTCATATTTAAAGCCAACCGGGTCGAGGCGTGCGTCAAACACGCTCCGCTCGTGTACGCGTTATGCAGAAGTTTACGATC
>NC_090246.1:96741490-96825063 GCF_037325665.1 Littorina saxatilis
TGGCAGTAATTAGGATAATGTGATGAACGGTTTCAGCAGATTTGTGTTCTTCGTGTTACAGAAGAGACGAACCCTTATAAATCAGGTTCAGTGACATGTCATCAGGGTCTTAATGTATTTGTTGAATTTTATGCGTGACTATAATTTATAACTGTGCAGATACTATTGCTGTTATTTTAACCACTATTGTAAGGGGCTGTGGCCTTAGACAATTAAAGATTTGTTCCGGCTTGTTCTTGTTCTTGTTCTTGTTCTCTGTCTCTCTGTGTCTCTCTGACTCTGTCTCTGTCTCTGCCTCTCTGTCTCTGTCTCTCTCTTCTCTCTCTCTCTCTCTCTCTCTCTCTCTCTCTCTCTCTCTCTCTCTCTCTCTCTCTCTCTCTCTCTCTCTCTCTCTCTCTCTCTCTCTCTCTTTCTCTTTGGTACAGGCAAAAAGAACGCTCTCGGTCGCGTATACACTGACGCAAAAACACACACAAAGAGACTGCGGAGGCTTTCGCACACAATGTCTGACTTACTGACCGACATACAGACAGGCATCCGTAGAAAGTAATACAATCGTTTTCTCTCAGACTCACGCAGACAGACACAACCACAAACACTTGCAGATATTCAGTCTGAATATATAGATTCGCAGAATTAGCTGCTCGTCGCACAAAGAATAAAAACTGACATTCAAACAGTCCGCTGTAGTGAAATTACCCATGTTAAGACCCCCGGTGTAACACGAAATTTTTACTCCACGAAAAATTTACTCCGGAGTAAATATTTCGTACAAAATTCTTACTCCGAGTACAGGCTTTTCGTACGAGAAAAGAACTCCCCAAGGCACGAAAAAATTACTCCCTCCACGAATTTTTTACTCCCCATTTTTTTTTACTTTCAGTAAAAATCTCGTACGCCGCAAAAATGGGATGCGGGCGAAGGGATAATGCCAATAAGTGATCTCGCGCACACGAATGTCGCGCTACCCTCCGTCCACCCCTTCCACCACCAAGACTAACAGGGAAAAAGGGAGTAAAAATTTCGTACACCTGGCATGGGAAGTTAAATTGCTCGTGTTGGGGTGAAGTAATTTATTCGTTATTTATTCGTCAGGGGAGTAACATTTTTGTACGAAATGTTTACTCGGAACTCACCTGTCTTGGGGAGTAATTTTCTCGTGAAATGGGGGAGTGCTTTTTTCGTAAAGGGAGTAACTTTTTCGTACGAAATGTTTACTCCGGAGTAAAAAATCTCGTGGGATTAATTTTCTCGTGTTACACCGGCCAATGTAAGACTACCTTTCTTTCTGGACCCTGTTTTCTCATCAGTATTGGCTTTCTGTTCATACATGGTCTCGGTACACATACCCCACTTTTATGACTCCCTTCTTTGTAACACCTTACTTTCTCATATTGGATGCATTAACAGGGGACTCAACAATTAGTTTGACAATAAACCCACGTTCAGATAAGTCTTTTTCTTTTTACATTTAGTCAAGTTTTGACTAAATGTTTTAACGTAGAGGGGGAATCGAGACGACTCTGGGTCGTGGTGTATGTGCGTAGCTCAGAAAGTTAAAACAAAGAGAGGTACAGAAAAGCGTGCTATCCTTCTTAGCGCAACTACTACCCCGCTCTTCTTGTCAACTTCATTGCCTTTGCCATGAGCGGTGGACTGACGATGCTACGAGTATACGGTCTTGCTGAAAAATGGCATTGCGTTCCGTTTCATTCTGTGAGTTCGACAGCTACTTGACTAAATGTTGTATTTTCGCCTTACGCGACTTGTTTTTCATTTGTCTCATAATTATGTGTCCACTATAAAGACCATAGGGTCGATGACATTGTGAATGACTCGTTGTGTCAAAACTTGAACGTTCCAATAACATTTCTTTTCTCTTTATTTTGGTCTGGATTTTGGAAAATTAGCAGTCTTGTCGGTTTTAGGATTTTTATTAACAGGGGAATTACACCGGACTTGCTACCCAGCCCGCCCCCGCTATTCACCCCCCCCCCCCCCCCCCCCACCCTCCCTTCCCCCCTCCCAATGCATCAGAGAGAAATAGCGAAACTGAAAGAAAGAAAGCATTCACATCATGTAACCTACAAATATCCGTTCTAACAGAAGCCTATTATACTAGTATTTCATTCACTTGTGGTTCTAACAAATGCAAACGGAAGGCGTACGTGTTCGTTTCTGAAACGGTCACGTGGAGGGCTATTTATCGATTTATTTCCATATACCAATAAACGTGTCACGCTTGTCAGATCAGTATCGCTTCCTTTGTGATCAAAGCTGATTGACACACACACACACACACACACACACACACACACACACACACACACCGTGACACACACTAACACATACACACACACACACACACACACACACACACACACACACACACACACACACACACACACACACACACACACACACACACACACACACGAACGCATGGCGGACTGGTGCAGACATTGTTGTGCAAATGCGAGTTTAAACCACACATATTGTCAGCGCCGTGCATCTAATTACTGCTCACACAATGTCTGCGGCATTACTTGCAGTATAAAGGAATCTCAATAGGCTTCATTCTGGTTTACACGTGCCAATTCTCTGAAACAGTATTCAAATGAGTAGGAACAATGAAGACCACCAAACAAATGTGTTGCGTTCATTGGCATACGGATAAAAGCACTAATTTCTGTATCATGCTTGACACGTTGCCAATGTATGCCTTTCTGTCTGTCTGTCTGTCTGTCTGTCTGTCTGCCTGCCCGTCTCTCTCTCTCTCTCTCTCTCTCTCTCTCTCTCTCTCTCTCTCTCTCTCTCTCTCTCTCTCTCTCTCTCTCTCTCTCTCTCTCTCTCTCTTTGACGAGACAAACCCAATGCCGGTGTGTCGAAGAAGACAGCCACAGCGGGCTTGTTCGAATCAAAGTATCACACCATATCTTCAACGTATTACAGTCGAGACCGGATGTAAGAAAGTCGTCGGGACCCACTTTTTGTCTTTCATACATCCGGTCTTTACTAAATCCGGTTAACCGGATGTATGAAAATATTGTGGATTGACTTTCATACATCCGGCCACGCGTCTGTTACTTGATAAAAGTAGGGTTTTTTCATATCATTTTTGTATTTATTTGTTTTTTATGTTTAAATGTTTTGATACATATCCTTGTTAGAAGAAAAGGTTTGTGAATAACAAGTGGAAAAGTACATGTACTTACATACACTGACACAGTCAGGACAACCGATAGAAAGAGCAACTGTTTGTGTAAGGAACTGTTCTGCTTTGCATAAGGCCGTGCACTCTCCGCCCCCCCCCCCCCCCCCCACCCGTCCGTCTGTGTGTGTGTGTGCGCGCACGTGCGTGCGCTCGCGCGCACGTGTGTGTGTGTGTGTTTGTGTGTGGCTCAACTGTATTGTGTGTGTTCCCTCCACAACCCTTTTGCGCTTTTGACAATGTTTTTGGTCGTGGAAGCTTTGTAATGACCGTTGGCGTAGCAAATAACATTTTCTGAGCTCTCTCTCTCTCTCTCTCTCTCTCTCTCTCTCTCTCTCTCTCTCTCTCTCTCTCTCTCTCTCTCTCTCTCTCTCTCTCTCTCTCTCTCTCTCTCTCTCTGAGGGCCCCAAAGGGGGGGTATCATCACGATCACGGGAAGGGAAATTTTAGCTTTCACGATCACAGTTACCTTGATTTTTGTTTTCACGATCACAAACACCTTGACGAATAGAGGATCATAGAGTGATACAGCTGTGAAAAATGTACGTTGAAAATAACATGCTTTGCAATAATGCCCATCACGATCACGAAAACAAATGACGATCACGATCACGAGACTTGATTTTTTTTGTCATCACGGATCACGGGCAAAGTCCCATCACGATCACAGAAATGGAAATTTCGGCAATCACGGTCACAGAAAGGTCAAAAAACGCCAATCACGATCACGATTTTAAACCCTTTGGGGCCCTCCTCTCTCTCTCTCTCTCTCTCTCTCTCTCCAACATTTATAACACACACACACACACACACACACACGCGCACTGAATACAAAAAAGTGAGTTAAACTTAAAACCAGTTTAATGAATTAAAACAACAACAACAACAACAACATAAAAAAAAAACTGAGTCACACCCACGACCAATGCCTCTGGTTCTAATTGTACAAAAAAAATGCCTTCCTGGGCTATTATGGCTCTTCAGTCATGACAAATTTATAACAGGTTAAAATGACTGAATAGACAAACAAAACAGATTATTAATGGAGTTAAACATAAAATCAGTTTAATGGATAAAATCAACAACAACAACAACAAGAAGATAAAAACAACAACATAAAATACAACAAAATAAAATACAACAACATAAAATACAACAACATAAAAAATTTAAAAAAAAAGATAACAACTGATTTTAAGGCGCCCAGACAATGTCAACACTTTACGTTTGCCTGTAGCTTTCGCTTTGCGGTCCGCCATTTTGCAAGTTCGAGTCGCTACGGAAGGGAAATTACTCTTACCACACTTTGGTGACTTGGGTCTATTTTCGTTTTCGTACAACCGGTCTTGCAACAACGCAATTGTGCTGCTCGGGACCAGAGATTTGCTTTCATACAACCGGACTTTTATACATCCGATTTTCATACAACCGGAAAATTCTAAGTAATCAATCAATCAATCAATCAATGAGGCTTATATCGCGCATATTCCGTGGGTACAGTTCTAGGCGCTCTGCAGTGATGCCGTGTGAGATGAAATTTTATACGGCCAGTAGATTGCAGCCATGTCGGCGCATATTTACCTTTCACAGCCTTATTCCAAGTCACACGGGTATGGTAGACAATTATTAACTGTGCCTAAGCAATTTTGCCAGGAAAGACCCTTTTGTCAATCGTGGGATCTTTAACGTGCACACCCAATGTAGTATACACGGGGGGTGGTTCGGACACCGAAGAGAGTCTGCACACAAAGTTGACTCTGTGAAATAAATTTCCGCCGAACCTGGGATCGAACTCGCGCTGACAGCGGCCAACTGAATACAAATCCAGCGCGCTACCAACTGAGCTATATCCCCGCCCCAACAATAATAATAATAACAAAGAGTAGCTTCTGCCGGGACCCTGCCTACCCCTTTCACACATCCAGACTTTCATACATCCGGTGTTTTATACATCCGGTCTATGTACCAATACCTGTCCCAATATAGACCAGTTGGTCTAAGAGGACGTTAAACCCTAATAGTCAGTCAGTCAGTCTCTCTCAGCCTCTCTCTCTCTCTCTCTGTCTGAGCATGTGTATTTCTTTTCCCCCCTGTTGGCCACCTCCCTTTGTGTTGTTGTTTGTATTTACTTTCCAGTACAACTCTGATTAAACAGCACACAAACATAGTCAAGATACAAGCACATGTACAATTTCATAAAGATCGGTCCAGTAGTTTACTCTGAATCGCTCTACACACACACACGCACAGACAGACACAGACAGACACACACACACACACACACACACACACACACACACACACACACACACACATACACAAGATACAAGATACAAGATACAAGAAATGTTATTGTCCTCATCAATACAAGGAAATTTGGCATGTGTGTGGCAAGACATAATACACTGATACATAGACATTTACAAAGCAACAACTGAAGTTCAATATCAACACACCCTTACTGACGCACACATACCCACTACTTCAGACACACAGGCTACATGTGCCCCTCGGACGTACGCAACCCACAATTCACCCAGCCATACAACTCCACATGCACTTACTCATTCATGCAGCACTCTAGCGCCCGGCCATGCACAACTCACACACTGGAACCCTCGTACGGCTACATATGACACCCGCACAAACATTACAGCCTCAAACATCGTACTAGATCTACAACTAACAAGCATACATCCACTATCAAACACCGAATACATCATCACACATTACATCATAACATATTGCATTATAACACACGCACAAACATTACAACATCAAACATCGTACTATAATCTACAACTAACAAACAATCATACACTATCAAACACCAAATATATCATCGTACATTAAATTACATCATACCCCCCCCCCCCCCCCACCCCACCATACATTCACAATCGACACAGAATACATCATCATACATATACATTACATCATAACCCCCATACATACGCAATCAACACATAGTACATCATCATACATTACATTACATCATAACCCCCCCCCCCCCCCCCATCATACAAAGTAAACAGACGTCAACATTTCACTCTTACACCCCCCCCCCCCCCCCCCCGCCAATCACACGTCCTCTACTCTACCATCGCTCACACCTACTATACACATCACCCATAGTCCTCCAAGTCACAGTTCACAGCACTCATTGTCCTTCCGCAGTCACAGTTCACATCACCCATAGTCCTCACATCACAGTTCACATCACCCATAGTCACTACGACCCTCGTCTCGATTCCCCCTCTATGTTAAAACATTTAGTCAAAACTTGACTAAATGTAAAAATAGCAAGAACAACTCACAAAAGCAGAGATATCAAACGGATCTAAAAAAACAAGTCGCGTAACGCGAAATAACAACATTTAGTCAAGCTGTCGAACTCACAGAATGAAATTGAACGCAATGCTTTTTTCACCAAGACCACATACTCGTAGTTTCGTCAGTCCACCGCTCGTGGCAAAGGCAGTGAAATCGACAAGCCATGCAGAATAGTGCGGTAGTGGTCGCGCTGAGCAGGATAACACGCTTTTCTGTATGTCTATTCTTTTTAGCTTACTGCGTTTGTTTTTAATCCAAACATATCATATCTATATGTCTTTGGAATCAGGGACCGACAAGGAATAAGATGAAATTGTTTTTAAATCGATTTCGGAAAATTAATTTTAATCATAATTTTTATATTTTTTTATTTTCAGAGCTTGTTTGTAATCCAAATATAACATATGTAATATGTTTTTGGAATCAGAAAATGACGAAGAATAAGATGAAATTGTTTAATAAAAAAATAATTTTAATTACAAGCTAAAATGCAATACCAAAGTCCGGCCTTCGTCGAAGATTGCTTTGCCAAAATTTCAATCAATTTGATTGAAAAATGAGGGTGTGACAGTGCTGCCTCAACTTTTACAAAAAGCCTGCTATGACGTCATCAAAGGTATTTATTGAAAAAATGAAAAACATATCCGGGGATATCATACCCAGGAACTCTCATGTCAAATTTCATAAAGATCGGTCCAGTAGTTTAGTCTGAATCGCTCTGCACACACATACACGCACAGACAGACACACACACACACACACACACACACACACATACACCACGACCCTCGTCTCGATTCCCCCCTCGATGTTAAAACATTTAGTCATAACTTGACTAAATGTAAAAACCATATCATATAATTATTATATGATCCCTAATGACAAACTCAACTACAATAATAAAGCCACCACAGTTCACACCACCCATTACGGATGTCTATACGCATCAAGGTCGCGACGTGTCTCCCCCCGTTGTAGGTGTCAGCCAACGGGATAGTGCAACGTGGATGATAGTCAAAACGACACGCTTGTGTTTCAAAGTAAATGGCAAGGGGGGGAAGCGACTGCCGTATTTACTGACCGTGACGGATAGTCGTGTAAGCCGAGGCGGAGATATGACAGTGACTGATAGGGCTTTGACGAGGCACATGCACCCTTGACATGAATCACATACTGACACCAGTTCGTTTTGCTGAACGATAAGGCCTGTAGAAAAATACGTTTTCGCGTGGCTTCGTTGTCTTGAATGGCCGAATGTGTGTCACAAAATATTGACCATGTAGCTGTTACCGGTTAAATGTACCGTTTCGGCGACATCATTCTGTTACCTAATCAGTTTTGAATGCCGGGACAGCGGCACGGACAGCATTGCCCCTTCCCCCATCCCCCCCCCCCCCCCCCTAACTGAGTCGCCACTTGAGTGTGCAGCGCCCCAGTACAGTGAGTCGTAAAAGCTCTATGTACACAGCAACAGAGGTAGTGCTCTATACATACTTTAGCCAGTGGTGTGCCGAGCATCCTTGCAGTGTGAATAAACACTGAGAGAAGTATAAACACTGAGAGAAGTAAGTAAGAAAGCTTACTTTCTTGGTGACGCAAGTGTTAAACGCAGGTAAATTTAACACGGACAAAACTGACACCTCATTCACAGTTAAACCACACCATATTTGCACGGGGTAGGCTAAGATCGCCGTGTACACTTGACACCCCCCCCCCCCCCCTTGTGTATCTCTCAGTTAGTCTCTCTCTCTCTCTCTCTCTCTCTCTCTCTCTCTCTCTCTCTCTCTCTCTCTCTTTCTCTCCCGTCATCTCTCTCTCTCTCTCTTGTTCGCTCTGTCTGTCTGTCTGTCTGTCTGTCTGTCTGTCTGTCTCTCTCTCTCTCTCTCTCTCTCTCTCTCTCTCTCTCTCTTTCTCTCTCCCCTCATCTCTCTTGTTCGCTCTGTCAGTCTGTCTGTCTGTCTGTCTCTCTCTCTCTCTCTCTCTCTCTTACTCTCTCTCTCTCTCTCTCTCTCTCTCTCTCTCTCTCTCTCTCTCTCTCTCTCTCTCTATCTATCTACGTCTGATTATAAAAAATTAAAGATTCTTCCTATCAAATTAAGATTTACCTATAACAAAGGTGCAATGATGCATAGCCCAGGGAATGCACCTACATTCATTGCCTCAAATTTCAAACTGAATAATTCAAGAAAACTAAACAAATTAATTACCCCAACCCCTAGAATTGACCTTTTCAAATCAAGTCTTTCTTATTCTGGCGCCTTATTGCGGAACTCCATTCCTGATTTCATTAAAATGCAATTCAGTGAAACTTCCTTCAAGGAACAGTACAATCATGCTGTTTCTCTTGGAAACAAATAAATAATTATGTGATAATATTACATCATTGCTTGATATTCATAATGCATTTTGGAATGTCTTTTTATTTTGTTGGCATGTTAATTATATAAATTGAAATGTAATTAACTTAACTTCTATTTTTTCTTGTTATTAATCGAGTTACCCACAATGGGCGAGGGCCGGATGAAAAAAAGCATGTATACTTTGCTTATTCTGTTACCCTCGACAAATAAATAAAGTTCAAAGTTCAAGTTCTCCATCTCTCTCTCTCTCTCTCTCTCTCTCTCTCTCTCTCTCTCTCTCTCTCTCTCTCTCTCTCTCTCTCTCTCTCTCTCTCTCTCTCTCCTCTGAGTCTCTCTCACTGCACTCTCTCTCTCTCTCTTTCTCTCTCACTCGTCATGCGCGCTCTCTCTTTCTGTCTCTCTCTCAGTCTCACTCACTTCGTGCTGACGTGATCGGCAGTAGCGCATTTGCCTGCCACAAATGATTGTTTCGGCACTCCCTGTCAAGCAGCAGTGTTGCTGAGACGACAATGTGACTGTGAACTTTAGTAAAAAATTAATCTACTTCCTTTTCTTGGACTGTAAGAGCTGACCTACCGGCGGTACAGACGGCATTATGCAAAACCACTAGATCAGTCGTACCCTCAGCTGATAACGGTGTAAATCAGCAATTTGTACATGTTTCTACAACAATTCAGTGATAGAATCAGTATGATTTTTCTAATATATGACATTGACCATACTCACTATCCACCATGGCGAAAGTCATCCAACATTCGCTTTGGCGGTTATAAATAACGTTAATTTGACTGCTCAGTGAAGAACAAATAGTTAACCACAAATTACAAAAACAACCTGAGCTGGTAAATACTGAGGCACCGCCTATAGACAAGTTCACGGTGGAAAAAAACTGATATGCATTGTTTGTTTGTTTGTTTGTCTGTTTTTATGTGTTTATTTGTTTGTCAGCATGTGCGTGGAGGGGGGAGGGCAACAAAAATCACTGATGCGTTCTGAATTAGTGAATGATCGGTGGGTTTTGCTAAACTATTTTTATCTCCTCTTCCCCCCCCCCCCCCCCCCCCCACCCCACCCGGCCCCGCCTCTATAGTCACGCCTCTCTACTGAGTTTATACCCCCCCCCCCCCCCCCGTTAAATTAAACCCTGTGTTTACTCCATCAAATGTCTTACGTCTCTATTTATTTATCTATCTATCACTTATTAGCATTTTAACAAATAGGCCTCTTATATATATTATTTTGTTTACACAGTGAAAAGTCATGAATCCGAATCAGCTGATTCGATCAACTTTACAAAAGCAAGAACAGCTTTCCTCTCTGCTGAGCTATGTTCATGCGGCGGCAGTTTTCGATAGCATCAGTTTTGTTGAACGTGTTGAATGTGAAACCTAATAATTAAGTTTTGAACAAATATATCAAAATCTAGACAGCTTAGTTTTTCATGCGTGTTGGCTTTTGCAAGCAGACGAGCCCCCAGAAAACCATGTGACTTTATTTTGGCCAATCAGCTTTCAACACGCTGGTCGATCCGTGAATATTACACACCGGAACTAGTACCGGTGCCACGTTGAGTGCTGCACTAAATCCCTTTTACTTACGGTCTCTCCCACGAGCTACATCGCATTCTGCTCCACCATGAAGTTGTCTGTTGTTTTAACACTTAGTTTAGTCGCCTTTGCGACTTCTGCAGAGGTAACAGAAGAAGATGGTGTGTACGTCTTGACGACAGGCAATTTTGATGATTTCATCAAGGAAAACCCGTTTGTGCTGGTGGAATTTTGTAAGTATCCGACATCTGCTATATTTTGATATACATGTGTGGAATGAGGGCCCTATTATGGCTGTGCAGTTTGCTTATTGTCATGAGTACATCCTTGTCGAATGAGATGCAGAGTTTTCTTGCTGTTAATTTTTCTGACGGCCACTTTCTTTTTTTGTGATTCGTGCATCTGCTTGTTTAGGCAACTAAAAAAATCGTCTGCAAACGAAGGGCAGGCCGAGTCGAGTTCATCCATTAGCTGTTCACGTAAAACACTCTTGAAGTGTGTCGAATCCGAAGAAGACACCAAGAAGACACTGAGACACTAACTCTGGAGTGCTGCAACTGAAAGCACATAGTTAAATTGTTCCTTACGATACGGCATGTGGGTCCAGCATCAAAGTGTTAGATTTTCATTTCCATATGTCTCAGACATTCTGGGCAGATTAACAGGGCCCTAAGTGAACAACAACTGGACGTTACTTCCTGAACAGTCATGTACTTGATGTTAAGTAAATATATATATATTACATCTAGCAGCTAGTAACTGCATGTTTTTCTTGATTTTGCACAAAAGCACATGTAACTGTAAGAAATGATCACTGTATGGTGTGATATTCCAATCTGTTACATAGTTTTGACTCCAGTTCAGTTGTGCATGACAGCACATTTTGCATGCTTTGTTTACTAGTTGTGCCCAGTGCCATGGTGGAAAGTCAATTTGAATTGTATTTGTAATGCTAAGTACACCCAATTGGAAATGATGATTTTGTCTGCTCTTACTCTTAGTCGTACATGCTGGACTAGCTCTGATAGTTATGCCATCAGTTGTAAGTGGCGTAGTTTTATCGTTCCGTACTTTCATTCCATCCTGCCGAAATATTGAAAAATAAAAATCTAACCTATTTACTGATGTGTCCACTTTCGTTTAAAAGTTCTTTTAGTAGTTTTATCATGTCTGAAGTACAGGTTGTTTGTAACACTGGACATACAGCGCGCTCATCTGTAGCTTTGTGCGTCCGTTGGTAGTGACAAATTATAAAAGCTGTGTGAATCTACCATGTACAATTGTGTTTCCTTCAATATCAGAATAGAGGACTTGACAAACTTACAAGATTTGATGTACATAATATACATGTGACACATACGCATGTGCAGTTTGGACAAGAAATACTTGAACTCACTTATTATCTGTGTACTCTTTTTAACGACTTTATATGGCTTAAACATGAGTCCGTTTTCAAACTGTGTCAAGCAAATGGGAGAAACAGTACAGTCAGGGGCGGATCAGTTCATTTTATGGGGGGGGGGGGGGGGGGTTTCCAAAAGTATATTGTGAAGATATGGGTGTGAAGGCGCGAAGGACGGCGCAAAGCGCATAGCTTGCTTGGGGGGTCCGGGGGCATTTTGAAAAAAAAGGGTGCAAAATGGTGCAATCTGAGGATGATCATTACCAGTTTCAGGCAGCAGATTTTGTCACTGATTAATACCCCAAAAATTGAAACTCAATGTAAAATAAAGAAATGCACCATAAAAATATTTTTATTTTTTGGTTGGGGAGGGGGGGTACCCCCCCCCCCCCCCCCCCTCGTCCGCCCCTGACAGTTGAGTGAATTTTCTTCAGAGAGATGATGACAAAAGTTGCAGAGCTAGTTGGGCATTGAAATAAAAATTGCCTATCCAGGGTCATTTCCTTGATCCTAGTATAATTTGTAGGCTAGTCCAACTGAAACCTGTCTACAACAGCCAACCAAGGGACTGACCATAAGGGGTCGTTATATAGACAGATGGTCGCTATATATATAAATGTGAATTCTATTTATTAAAAAAGAACTCGTTGGGGATCCTATGGAGTGGTGGTTGTGGGCAGAGATGTGGTAACCAGGGTAGGTTCAACTACATGTATTCATATAATTATGTTTGGGGGTTTATCTCATACATGTTAGTATCATAACAATGATTATCAAGTTCCCATCTCTTCACCCCACACAGGCCACAAATTAGTTTGAATCTCACGGAAAGACAGTATTTTTGACAACATGCGTCCACGTTTCAGATGCCCCATGGTGCGGACACTGCAAGGCCTTGACCCCTGAGTACATCAAGGCGGCCAAAACCCTGAAAGAAGATGAATCCACCGTTAAGCTGGCGAAGGTGGACGCCACTGTGGAGGGTGACGTGGCCAGCAAGTTCGGTGTCAGGGGATACCCCACCATCAAGTTCTTCCGTGACGGGGGCGAACCTGTTGACTATGCTGGTGAGTTTTGCATGTGTGATTGTCATTGTGTATAATTTCTATCAATTGTCCTTCGGAAATGGACTGGATTTTCAGGAATGTGTAAATAGGATAGTATGTTTTGGAGATGTCTGGCACTTGCAGACATTGAGTGTAGTTACTGATAATATCTGGCGTTGTATGAGAAAAAGGGGAGGTGGGATTGTTGATGTGAACTTTGAAGCTTGTGACAGTTGTAGCTCAGCTGTGCATTCAGTATGTGAGGTTTGAACAGCCTTATTTAGCATCAGGTTTGTTGTGATTAAGAATTTTTTCATTAATGATATCAATATTATCCAAGTAAAATGAACATTGAAGCCGTTTACTTTAAGTATGCTTATGAAAGGTTGTATGTGCTCTACAAGTGTTTTCATGTTTCAGTAAAACCTGAAAGTGCTTAAATGTTGCATGATGTTTAAACGAGAAAAAAACCGTTTGGAGGACTTCAAAGGATTTGACAGCGCTCAACCAAATTTTCACTTAGCTGTACATTTTTTCTGCTTGTATGATTATGTCCTGTTCAGTGTACAGGTTATAACACAAAAAAACATTGTTTTCTTTCAGCTGGGCGCCAGGCAGCCGACATTGTCAACTGGCTGAAGAAGAAGACTGGACCTCCTGCCCAGGAACTGAAGAGCACAGATGATGCCAAGGCTTTCGTGGAGAAGGAGGATGTCGTTGTCATTGGTTTCTTCAAGGTAAGGGCTTCTGAGGATCTTTGATTCCTGTGACAAGTCAAAATGAAGTCTCCCTTGAGCTGTAGTGCTTTTCTTTTTAGGAATGAAAACCCTCCCAGGTCTTAATTTAGTTTGGTTTGTGGTCCTGCTTGTCTTTAATTTCTGTTTGGGATTATGGAAATTTAGCAGACCTGTGTCACTTGGAGAGAAAAAAAACAATCTCTCATAATAGAATAAACATATTTCTGTGTTTACCTTCTTTCTGTTCTTGTGTGTGTGTGTGTGTGGCAAACAAGATTGTGTGTTTTA
Source organism: Littorina saxatilis (assembly GCF_037325665.1). Classification (NCBI taxonomy): domain Eukaryota; kingdom Metazoa; phylum Mollusca; class Gastropoda; order Littorinimorpha; family Littorinidae; genus Littorina; species Littorina saxatilis. The sequence goes on from NC_090246.1 coordinate 96,755,415, forward strand.
GGGAAGGTTTTAATCATGAAAGCAACATATTGAATTAGGTCACAGGAAGTGCTTTAGCCCCCGCGGGTTAGGGGGAAGAATTTACCCGATGCTCCCCAGCATGTCGTAAGAGGCGACTAACGGATTCTGTTTCTCCTTTTACCCTTGTTAAGTGTTTCTTGTATAGAATATAGTCAATTTTTGTAAAGATTTTAGTCAAGCAGTATGTAAGAAATGTTAAGTCCTTTGTACTGGAAACTTGCATTCTCCCAGTTAGGTAATATATTGTACTACGTTGCAAGCCCCTGGAGCAATTTTTTGATTAGTGCTTTTGTGAACAAGAAACAATTAACAAGTGGCTCTATCCCATCTCCCCCCCTTTCCCCGTCGCGATATAACCTTCGTGGTTGAAAACGACGTTAAACACCAAATAAAGAAAGAAAGAAAGGAAGTGCTTTCACTGGAAGACTTTATTATGGCAGAACTGAATACAACTGATTTGTTTCCCCAATTATGGTTACAGGTGCACTTTGTCTGTGTGTCTGTCTCTCAATCAAATGAAACAGGATGGGGGTATTTATTTCTATGTGAACTGCTTTGCAGGACCTGGAAGGTGAGGCTGCTGTTGCCTTCACAAAGGCTGCCGCTGGTATCGACGATATTCCTATTGCCGTCACTTCCGACGATGCTGTCTTCAAGGAGTACAAGATGGACAAGGATGGCATTATTCTTCTCAAGAAGGTAAGAGGCTCTTACAGCATGTGGTGAAACAGAATTGGGGTTCATAGGAGCAAGAAGAGGTGTACTTGGTTTTGTCTGCCTTTTATTCCTTCCAAAATGAATGCAGTCATTGAACATTTGTGATAATGAAAGGTTCAGCAAGGTCCCGTGTGTATGGGTATTGATAGTATACCTGCTTCTTTACGTAGCTGGCTTTCCATATTTTGTGTTTGATGTTTGCTATTATTGGGGGGGTTTCTACAAAGAGAAATTCCCCCAAAACAATATAAATGGTTTGATTGTAACCAGGGCAATCAGTTTTCCACAAATGCCAATTTGCATCAGATTGTGCTGTTTTTAATTTTCAACGTTTCTTCTTGCCCACCTCCCCTATAATTTCAGGGCATTATTGCTTTTCTTCAGTAGGAGCCCTGTAGTTGTTGACTATTTCGCAGGGTGACAAGAATTATAAGTGCATGTTTCACTGTTTTGTTTCAGCTGTATGAACTATATGTGTACATGTACTCTCTTGGTACAGTTTGACGAAGGCCGCAACGACTTTGATGGAGAGTCCACCAGCGAGGCTATCACCAAGTTCGTCAGGGACAACCAGTTGCCTCTGGTGGTCGAGTTCACCCAGGAGGTTAGTTTATAGAATCTGCAGTCTTTTTACATTTAGTCAAGTTTTGACTAAATGTTTTACTTTTAACGTAAAGGGCGAATCGAGACGAGGGTCGTGGTGTATGTGCGTTTGTGTGTGTGTCTGTCTGTGTGTGTGTGTAGAGCGATTCAGACTAAACTACTGGACCGATCTTTATGAAATTTGACATGAGAGTTCCTGGGTATGAAATCCCCGAACGTTTTTTTCATTTTTTTGATAAATGTCTTTGACGGCGTCATATCCGGCTTTTCGTGAAAGTTGAGGCGGCACTGTCACGCCCTCATTTTTCAACCAAATTGGTTGAAATTTTGGTCAGGTAATGTTCGACGAAGCCCGGACTTCGGTATTGCATTTCAGCGTGGTGGCTTAAAAAATAATTAATGACTTTGGTCATTAAAAATCTGAAAATTGTAAAATAAAATGTTTTTTATAAAACGATCCAAATTTACGTTTATCTTATTCTCCATCATTTTCTGATTCCAAAAACATATAAATATGTTATATTTGGATTAAAAACAAGCTCTGAAAATTAAATATATAAAAATTATTATCAAAATTAAATTTTCCAAATCAATTTAAAAACACTTTCATCTTATTCCTTGTCGGTTCCTGATTCCAAAAACATATAGATATGATATGTTTGGATTAAAAACACGCTCAGAAAGTTAAAACGAAGAGAGGTACAGAAAAGCGTGCTATCCTTCCCAGCGCAACTACTACCCCGCTCTTCTTGTCAATTTCACTGCCTATGCCGTGAGCGGTGGACTGACGATGCTATGAGTATACGGTCTTGCTGCGTTGCATTGCGTTCAGTTTCATTCTGTGAGTTCGACAGCTACTTGACTAAATGTTGTATTTTCGCCTTACGCGACTTGTTAGCATCTAGCTTTGTTTTTGTAATTGCCTGTTATTACCTGGAAAAGACTGCGGGAGATATCTTGGTGACAAGGCTGTAGATGTAATACCTTACCAGTCATATTGACAGCTGAAGAAGAAAAAAGAAGTTTTGTTATGCCTGAGCAATGGTGTGTGATACGCAGTGGATGGTATAGGGGAGGTAATTTTGCTTTTTAGTGAAGGTCCATTTAAAAAAGAAGTGGTATGATAGACTTAACTGTTGGAGACTTGTCATTATGACACAGTTTTCAGATCGGTAAATCCTCGTCTCTCGCTGTATATTATCACACATTTTTGCGTTTGATTGTAGGATGCGAGTTGGTTTGTTTTTTGCAACATCATATTTGTATGTTTGGGTTCACATTTCCTTGTTTGTATTTTGAGCTTTTATGCCCCTGATGCGGGTTAGCTGTATCGCTGACACCGGTAGACTTGTAACACATCTAGTAGTGCTGTTTTAATCTTGTTGTGAATTAATGTATAATTTCTGTGAATGACCATGTATGTTTTGCGTGTGTGCAGTCTGCCCAGAAGATCTTTGGCGGTGAGGTGAAGAACCACATTCTGCTGTTCTTGAAAAAGGAGAGTGGTGAGGAAACCATCGACAAATTCAAGGCTGCTGCTGGAGACTTCAAAGGAAAGGTATGAATCTTTTCTAGGTCATTCATTGAACCACACAGGATTTTTCTGCTAAAAGTCTTGATGACTTCACTTGAATTCTAATATATTTTGGCAGTCAAGTATGTGTCTGATTTGTTTATTTACACTATGCGGGCTGTGTTAACAATCCAGTCAAAAATTCCTGCTCATTGGTGTCAATGTTTTGCATGTGAAGAGGATAAAAATAAGACTTAACAGTGCATAAGTATTATGTAAATTGGTGTGAAAAGAACCATTCACTCTGTATCCAAAAAAGGCTGTGAAGAACCCTTCTCAAAATAAGTAGCATGTAATAATGGAGATTGTTTTCATCTCACACTAACTTGGGTTCATCTTGCACTCTCGTCTGTTCAGCTTGAGTTCATCTTGCACTCTCGTCTGTTCAGCTTGGGTTCATCTTGCACTCTCGTCTGTTCAGCTTGGGTTCATCTTGCACTCTCGTCTGTTCAGCTTGGGTTCATCTTGCACTCTCGTCTGTTCAGCTTGGGTTCTCATCTGTTCAGCTTGGGTTCATCTTGCACTCTCGTCTGTTCAGCTTGGGTTCATCTTGCACTCTAGTCTATTCAGCTTGGGTTCATCTTGCAATCGCTTCTGTTCAGCTTGGGTTCATCTTGCACTCTCATCTGTTCAGGTTCTGTTCATCTACCTTGACACCGACAATGAGGAGAACGGCCGCATCACTGAGTTCTTCGGCCTGAAGGAAGAAGAGATCCCCGCTGTGCGTCTGATCCAGCTGACTGAGGATATGGCCAAGTACAAGCCTGAGTCCACCGACCTCGACACTGAGACTATTAGGAAGTTTGTCCAGGACTTCATGGATGGCAAGCTCAAGGTGAGCGAAATTGAAGCTTTTAGTGACTGTTTTGAGGGTGCACATTTAATTTACAACATACAGACATGTGTGCCTCGCACCTACCTCATGTCTGCACACATACAGACTAAAGCACGCTCAGTTGATCAATAAGCAGCTTGTTCCTTATAAAAAAAAAAAAGGATTTGTTTGCAAATGTGTTTCTGGTCAATTGTAGTCAAGTATATTTATAAAAGGGATTGAAAGACGGAGCACTCCGTATGGGCTTGTGTTACAAGATACGAGTAAACTCCATTTACCAATTCTTCATTTTAAGGCTACTTTTGGAAAACGAATGTGAAGTCTGTGTTGCCTAAAAATAAGTTTCAGAATATCTTTATAATTATGTTCTGCTCAGGACCTCAGAGCTTGAATTTGTTTTGAGAACGATAGGATCACTCCAGAAGGTTTCAAATAATCAAAATGTAACGCTCACTGTGGACACCTTTTGTGTGCTGAACTCAGGTTTATATGTCTTATGCCCCCTTTCTTGTGCACTTTATGAATGGATCACGTGTCCTTTTGTTTTCAGGTCCACCTTATGTCCGAGGAGATCGCCGACGATTGGGATGCCAAGCCCGTCAAGATCCTGGTCGGCAAGAACTTCAAGGAGGTTGCTCTTGACAAATCTAAGGCTGTCTTCGTCGAGTTCTGTTAGTATTTTTGTTCCCTTTAACATTCGGGGGGGGGGGGGGGGGGGGGGGGGGGGGGGATTTGTTTTGGATCGCTGTAAGATACAAAGCCTTGGCCTGATTGAACCAGTTTTAACAGTTTGTAAATCTTCTGTGCCTGCTTTGATGATTTCTGCATCACCAGAGCCAACGGTCCCACTTTGAAGATGTAACTCTTTGATCAAAAGCTTTTTTTGCACCGTTTATGTGAGCAATTTAGTTTTCTGTTGGAAGTTCTGTTTTCCTCTCTCTCTCTATCTATCTCTCTCTCTCTCTCTCCACCTGAAATTTGACCAAGACAATTTCCGTTGTGTAGATGCTCCATGGTGCGGACACTGCAAGCAGCTGTCCCCCATCTGGGACGAGCTGGCCGAGAAGTTCGCGGACAAAGACGATATTGTTGTCGCCAAGATGGACTCCACTGCCAACGAGATCGAAGAAGTCAAAGTGCAGAGCTTCCCCACCCTCAAATACTTCCCTAAGGACAGCGATGAGGTCAGTATCTTGTGATAATGTGCTCTACTGTGTTTCCAAGAGGGGCTGGTACCTTGTTTTAAGGCTGTGTTGCCAAACTTTGGTAATAGCTGATCATTTCAGCAGTTTTTACCTTTTTGGGCATAGTGTCAGCAGGCTAGAAACTCTTGGGCAGAATGAAGTGATAAAAATGCCATCTTCAGGGTCATTAAAAGTTCAAAATGTTACAGGTGCATATTTAATTTTCAAGTAACATTCAGTATAGTCTAACATTGTATTGGTTTCCCACTTGTGTGTATTTCTGGTGTTCTGGTGACACTAAGTATACAGCAGTCCCTCTCATGAACGGACACCCTTGGGCCATAGCAAACCTGTCCGTACATTGCAGGTGGCCGGTCATGGGAGGGGTGACCACACCACCCACTCACACACAACATGTTTGAGTCTTTGTTAACCACTTCTTGTGGCTACTAAACGATAACATTCAATTCCTAATATTTTGTTAAACGTTCTGCAAAAAATGATTTGTATGAATGGTGTTGAAAAGAAGAGATAAAATAAATCCTCAAGGCAGTGAACGCACTCACATCATACGAAAGCAGCCACACCAACACAGCACAGAGGCAGGTGTGCAGATGCTTTGTGAGAATAAGCGTTGAAAACCAGTTTGAATAAAAACCAGCAGATAGAGCCGCATGTCATAATCATTCTTCTTGTCTGGCTTTATTGACTGCATGCCGATCTTCTGGCAGTGACTTTACACTCTTCAGTCCACAACACCGCTCTCACTCTCCCTCACTGACTACCCTAAGCCCTGACAACTGATCCTTGGAAATTGTTTGGAAGAGAACACCTCTCTATTTCACTCCAATGCTCTTCCTGCTGACATGCAGTGACACCGGACACCCCACTGAGTTTAGCCAGCTACCCCCCCCCCCCCCCCTCTCTCCCCACCCCCCCCCCCCCCCCCCCCTCTCTCCCTCCCCCCAGCCATGTACTGTTTGGTGCTGTGGCCAGAGAGGTGTCACCGGCTAATCAGAGCAAAACCAGTTGACTGTGTCTAACTTTTGACAAAGCAACACAACTGAAGGGTTCACAGATTAGGTAACCGACTCACTGGTCAAGGCTGCGGGGAAACAATAGTATCTTGTCAATGAAAGAGGTTACACACAGACAAATCCTTTAACTAATAAAAGCAAACAGGTTCTTCCATTGTTTTCAACAAAGAATACTTCTTGAAAACTTTTACTATTAGAACAGCGGACAGCGGCAGGAGTTATAAAAACAAGTTGTGGTGGTGATTTTGCTGATTGTCACAACCACTTTGTGCAGGTCATCGACTACAATGGGGAGAGAACCCTGGAGGCCATGACCAAATTCTTGGAAAGCGGTGGCAAAGAGGGCGCTGGTGCAACTGAGGTAAGAAAGACTTTTATCACTGCCATACCATCAATCATATGTGGAAGCTTTCATGCTCCTGCTATTCTAAATCATGGCTGTAGTGCTTTGATACGTTTCAGTTGTTTATATATTTATTTGAAGAGCAATTGAGCTACATTTGTTCTTGCATAGTGGTATGGTAAAGACAGTAGGTAATTCTATGTCTTTGTCAGGCCTGGGAATGATGCGCCTTTCGTCGTATTTACGACGAAGTCCTTTTCTAATGGTGTGAGAAAAGAGCCTCCGTGTGCCCTTAAAAGTGCTTAAAACGCAACATTTTCCCGTCAGTACGCCCAAACCACTTTTACTCATTCCCAAGCCTGCTTTGTGTTTGCTGTATTTTATGTACAGACCAGACTTCCAGAACACGTAACTACAAAGGTTTCCGAATGTTTATTGCATTGTTCAATCTTAGTTTTCGACCTTTTCACAGGCACATGGAAAGGACTGTTTGTATGCTTCTCTCTTCTGAAGATTACCAAGCTTGTGATACAGAAATATAAATTGTCGTTTTGTTTCATTTCCACAAGAAAATGTTTCTGATATGAAAATGTTTGATGTTCAATCAATCAATATGAGGCTTATATGGCGCGTATTCCGTGGGTACAGTTCTAAGCGCAGGGATTTATTTATTTTTTTTATTTTATTTTATTTTATGCAATTTATATTGCGCACATATTCAAGGCGCAGGGATTTATTTATGCCGTGTGAGATGGAATTTTTTTTACACAATACATCACGCATTCACATCGGCCAGCAGATCGCAGCCATTTCGGCGCATATCCTACTTTTCACGGCCTATTATTCCAAGTCACACGGGTATTTTGGTGGACATTTTTATCTATGCCTATACAATTTTGCCACGAAAGACCCTTTTGTCAATCGTGGGATCTTTAACGTGCACAGTGTACACGAAGGGACCTCGGTTTTTCGTCTCATCCGAAAGACATGTGATTAATGTGGATTTAATCACATATTCTTACTCCAATTCTTATGAATGCATTGACTTTAGTCCCACATGCTAGATGTCGAAAAACCTCTCAAATTACCTGCCCTTAGTAGGGTGGTAACCAAGCTAAAAGCGACGCCATAGCCGTTGCTATGGCCTGACCTTGCTCGGTTACCCATAACACCCTGCGCACCACGTGAGCGCCAGCATCCGTAATGTTCATTCTCGACTTTCGACGACACACGGTGGACGTGTCCGAATTTCGCTCTCACTTTTGGCCTTCACATGCCTGCTCGTCCGTGAGACTAGCCGGTTCTTGGGGGTCTACCTGTCCGTCTACCTTTTGGGTGAGATCTTTCCTTTTTACGTTTGGAATGTAAATGTTGATAGCTTTGTTCTGAACACGCACGCAGATAATTTTTGTTCTGGGTGACTGTTTTCGCCGGTCTTAAAATGGCCGACAACAAAGCTAAACTGAGTGCGAGACTGGAAGGCGACAAGGCTCTTAGCCCAGTTAAGAAAGCTAAAGCTAAGGGTAAAGCCAAGAGCGTTGATTTGCCTATTATGCGGGTAGAAGATCCGGCAAATAGCACTTCGTTTGATGTTCCTATCCCTCCGAGGACGGGTTCCGTTCTCTCACAGCTCGCGTCCCCTGATGGGGGTGAGGAGCCGGGGCCTTCAGCCCTGGGCTCGTTGAAGTCCGAATTGTTTGATTTTATTTCTCAACAGTTTGCGTCTCGCTCTGGGGTCCCTCCTCTGCCTCCGGCGGTAGGGGATCCTTCCTCCCTGGCTCGGCTGGGGTCGTCGTCGTCGTCGACTATGGCGACTCCCGCGGATGGGGGGGGTGGCCGGGCGGCCATTTCTTCTGCGCACTTGCTTGGTGCACCTGACCAGTTCGGGCCTTCCCTCTCTGCCTCTGGTAGTGCTGCGGTTGCGCTCGAACACTCTCTCCGTAAGGAGAGGGGGTCTGCTTCCTCTCTTTCTCTTCCCGCTCAGCTTGCTTTTAGCAACACTGCAGTGGGAAGTCAGCTCTCTCCCCTTGCGGGAGAGGGAGAGAGGGGGCATGGTAAGTCACAGCCTGGGTTTGGTCCCACCTTGTCCCACTGGGGGCAGGGGGCTGTGTCAGCTTCTCACTCTTTCCCACCCACTGGGCGGGACTGGGTGGGGGCTGGTGTAGCGGCTCACCCTTTCTCGCCCGCCGGGCATGATCGGGTGTCCGCTGTTGGACTGGCGTCTCAGTCAGTGCCGCTATTGTCCACTGCTAGCAGCCGCCCCTCTCCCCAGCAGGGGTGGTGGGGTGGTGGGGCAACGGGACTACAGCAGGTTGACGGGTGGGGGCGGCCTTTCACGGTCTCGCCTCTCACTCAGTCTTACCCCTCGCAGGGTTCGCTTGCTGCAGCTACGAGCCAACTCCCACCGCATGCAGCGGGCGGGGTAGCTCAGACTGGCCAGACCGGTTTTGACTGTTGGGGCCAAGCGCCCGGTCAGCGGTCTACCAACAATGGGCCTGGCGCGGCTTTGTCGGGTGGCCCCCTCCCCCCGCCTTCTTGGCGGGCCTCTGTGCCTACTGTCTACCCTTCTACCCCAGTGGGGCAGGGGGGGGGTGGTGGGTGGCAAGCGGGATCGGGTCACGCTTTTGTTGCTCCTGTGTCCCCTCCTGTGTACAGTGATACTGTAGAGGCTGGGGATTCGGATTCTTCTGTGGAAGATGAGGAGTTTGTAGCCTTGCCTTTTGGCTTTAGGCAAGCCATGAGAAGAGCGGCTTGTGTGGCAGCTCGTTACTTTCCGGAGGGGGTGGTGGATTCAGGACAGGATGTCTCTTTTCCACCATCCGCGGCGAATGATTTTCGGCCTTCGCAGGAGAGTTCACAATCGTTTCGTTTTGTGGAATCGCCTGCCGTGGCTTATCACATGTCGCAACTTTTGGCTCGACCGGCCCCTCAGGGCAGCGGTCTGTCGCCAACTCCTTTCCCTTTGTTGCATGCTCATGATACAGCGCCTGCTTCAGCCGATCCATGGCTAGCGTCTAACGCGCAGGCCACTGCTTTTTCGCCGTTAGTGCAGAAAAAGCTGGACTGGAACGTGAAGTCAAGGAACTTTGTTCAGACTTTTGCTTTGCCGAGGGCAACTTTGCCAATTCCGCCGGAGTTGCTTGCCTTGTTGCCAAAGCAACCTTCTGCTAAGGAAGGGGTCTCGTTCTCGGACGCTTCTCTCTCCTCTCTGGAGGAGATTGGGCGTCTTGATCTTGAATTGGCTTCTATGGCAGAGTCTTTGCTCCGAGCTCTTACTCGAGCTGTTGCTGGCTCTTTGGAGCCATTTAGACTCAGGGAAGACGCCTCAGCCAGTGACATCTCCATACTTCTTGCTGCTTTGGGGATGGTGAATTCTGAGAGGATGAGCATTTCAGCGAGGCTGTATGCTCATGCTGTCTTTTCACGGCGTGATTTGCTGCTTTCTCAAGCAGGTTTTTCCCAGCAGTCCACTGTGGACTCGCTTCGTTCCTCGCCTTTTGTTGAGGGCTCTCTCCTGGGTAGAGTAGCCCTGGATGCAAGGCAGCGGGAAGTTCAGGAGGCTAAAGACAGACATCTCGTTGGGATTTCGTTTAAAATCCCAAAGAAATCTCAGTCTTCTTCTAGGCCTTTCTGGAGCAAGAAGCCGCCTAACGCCTCTCGTCCTAAGGAACAGGGAGATAAGGGCGCACCAGCTAAGGGTGCTCCTTATCCTAAGAAACCCTCGTTCGGGAAGGGGAGGGGTGGGGCTCGAAAGCCCTCCCCCCAATGAGGCTCTCCCGATCACATCACCCCTGTTCCCCCCACTTTTGTGGTGGCGGGGGGCCCCACCAGGGCCATTTCCATGTGGCAGGCGTTAGTGCACAGCCAATGGATTTTGCGGGTGGTGCGATCGGGATTCCGGCTGTTGTGGGAGGGGGAAAAGGCTCCCTTGACCAGGGTTCCTCCTCCCTTTCGTTTTCCGGCCAGCCAAGAGGCCAGAGTGGCCATAGAGACGGAGATCAGGTCTCTTTTGGCCAAAGAGGCTATAGAAGAGATTGTGGATCACTCCTCGCCGGGGTTTTACGGACGCCTGTTTGTTGTGCCCAAGGCGTCGGGCCGCTGGAGGCCTGTTCTCGATCTTTCGGTCTTGAACAAGTTTCTTCGGAAGATCAAGTTTCGTATGGAAACACCAGCTTCGGTCAGGGAGGCCCTACGCCGGGGAGATTGGGTGACTTCGGTGGATTTGACGGACGCCTACTTTCATATCCTTATGTATCAAGTGGACAGAAAGTGGCTCCGGTTCCGCTGGGGTCATCGGATCTTTCAATTCAGGGCTCTGCCCTTCGGGCTGTCCCTGGCCCCGTGGGTTTTCACTTTGGTGATCAGGCAGTTGGCCGCGCTGATCAGGCAAAGAGGTATTCGTCTAAGGACGTACCTCGACGACTGGTTGATTCTGAGTCAGAGTCAATCAGTGTGCCACTTGAACACTCAGGTGGTGTTGAACCGGGCTCTGAGCCTGGGGTTCTCTGTGAACCAAGCGAAGTCGGAATTGACTCCCTCGCAGAGGTTTGTTTACCTCGGTATGGCGTTCGACACTGTCGCTTGGACGGTCCGGCCTACGCAGGAGAGGATTCAGAAGCTTCATACTCTCATTTTGGCCGTGGCTGGCAGCCAGCAAGCTTCGGTGAGGGTCCTTACCTCGATTCTGGGCCAAATGGAATCTATGGCAACTCTGGTTCCCTTAGGAAGGGTGTACAAGAGGCCTTTCCAGGCTGCGCTCAGCTCTCTCTGGGAGCCGGCTTCGCAGGATTGGGACAAAATCGTCTCCACGCAGGGATGGTTCAGTCACGCGACTGCTCGGTGGTTGGATCTAGACTGGATCTCTCAGGGGGTCCCCATCTCTCTGCCCCCTCCGGACATACACCTGTTTACAGATGCGTCTATGGCCGGGTGGGGGGCTCACATTGGGGGCCAGGCAGCCTCCGGTCTTTGGACTCAGGCCCAGCGTCTTTGGCATATCAATCGCCTGGAGTTGGAGGCGGTTTCCCTCGGTTTGCTTGCGTTTCTCCCTCTGGTGGGCGGCAGACATGTCCGGTTGCACACGGACAATACCACTGTCGCTGCCTACATCAACAAGCAGGGAGGAGCTCGGTCGTTTTCCCTGTCAGACAGGGCGTGCGAGGTTCTGGTGTGGTGCCACTCGCATCGGATCATGATCTCAGCAGAGTTTCTGCCGGGCAAGCTCAACGCTCTGGCGGATGCGCTCAGCAGGTCCTCTCAGGTGTTGCACACCGAATGGACGATCACTCATGGGGCGCTCCAACGCCTGTGGGCACAGGTGGAGAAGCCCATGATCGATCTATTCGCAACGAGGTTTTCAAAGAGACTTCCCATTTTCGTGTCTCCCTTTCCGGACACGGAAGCTTGGGCGAGCAATGCGTTGGAGATCTCGTGGAGCGGCCTTCAGGCCTACGCTTATCCTCCCTTTCCTCTGCTCAGCAGAGTGGTGAGGAAAGCCGAGCTGGATCGTCCGGAGCTCCTGCTGCTGGTAGCCCCCTGGTGGCCTTCCCAGCAGTGGTTTCCAGATCTGCTGTTGTTGGCAAAAGGAGTTCCGATCCCTCTAAATCTAGTGCGGGGAGAGCTCGTTCAGCCAAGAACAGGCATCCCGCACAGAGACCCGCAGGCCCTGCGCCTACACGTTTGGAGACTGTGAGGTCGGAACTGCGGAAATCTGGCGCTTCAGACTCTACGCTGGATTTGGTTTTTAAGGCGCATAGGTCCTCGACTGCGTCTGTGTATGCTTGCCATTGGGCTGCCTGGGCCAAGTGGTGTAGGGAGGCGGGGGTCAATGCTGTGGCCCCGCGCTCGTTACAGGTGGCAAATCATCTTTCTTTTTTGTCGGCTCAGGGCAGTTCGGCCTCTGCTCTGAGAGTCCGACGTTCTGCTATATCGGCTACTCTGAGACAGATAGGCAGATTGATTAACGTTAACGGAGTGATTGCTAGTGTGATCAAAGGGGTCGCTCTCCAGGAAGCGCAGAGACGGACCTCTGTCCCGGCATGGGATTTATTTTTGGTTTTAGAATATGTGCGTTCTGCGGCGTTTGAGCCTTTGCAGGCTGCTAGCCTGACTGATTTAACACGCAAGACGGTTTTTCTGCTTCTTCTGGCTACTGCTCGGCGAGGCAGTGAGATACATGCCTTGTCGGGTTTGTCGGAAGACATCGCGTTTGAGCGAGATGGTTCAATGTCGCTTCATTTCCGGCCTGGGTTTCTCGCGAAAAATCAAAAGCCAGGCCAATCCCCGCCCGTGGTCCGAGTCCCCCCGCTTGGGACTATTCTAGCTTCGCACGATCCGGACTTAGCTAACTGTCCAGTTAGGGCCTTGAAGTCTTTCTTGGCTCGCACTCAGTTGGTTAGGGCCAAAAGCCAAAAACTTTTGTTCATTTCATTGAACACGAAATATGACAGGGACATATCGAAATTGACCCTTACAAGATGGGTGGCAACCCTCATTAGACGAGCATATGAGTGGTGGCTCTCTCAGGACAGGGGGGGGCGTTCAGTCCTTCCTCTGACATCAGCTCGAGTACATGAGGCCAGAGCCTGGGCGTCCTCTGTGGCCGTCTTACGTTCAGGGCGATTAAGCGATGTCTTGCAGACAGCTTACTGGAAGTCAGACGATGTCTTCATCAGCTTCTACCTTCGTGACATCTCTTGCACGCGACTGGATGGCTCCAGTGCTTTGCCGGCTTTGGTGGCTGCAGGGCAGGTGCTTGCAAGGACATAAGTAAGTTCCCTCCGCCTTTAGGAGGAATCTGCATTCATAAGAATTGGAGTAAGAATATGTGATTAAATCGAAAATTTTTAATTAAATTTTGATTTAATATAATATACTTACCCAATTCTTATAGTTAATACCCTCCCATCCGTCCCCGCTGGATTATGTCCTTGGGGGTTTGTTTGACTAATAGTCTCGAATGAACATTACGGATGCTGGCGCTCACGTGGTGCGCAGGGTGTTATGGGTAACCGAGCAAGGTCAGGCCATAGCAACGGCTATGGCGTCGCTTTTAGCTTGGTTACCACCCTACTAAGGGCAGGTAATTTGAGAGGTTTTTCGACATCTAGCATGTGGGACTAAAGTCAATGCATTCATAAGAATTGGGTAAGTATATTATATTAAATCAAAATTTAATTAAAAATTTTCGAATATTTGGATGTTGCAGGAGGAAGACGTGGATGATGATGATGATGAAGGGGAAGATGAGGATTTGCCAAGAGACGAGCTGTAGTTGCCTTCAATGCCAGTCATTTTCTTCATCACCTTTCTGTGCTTTCTGTTGTCGTTTCATCCTCATCTCTTACCTCATCCAAATCATCCTCATCGTTTTGTCTCTAATTATATTCTCGCCTTTTTTCCTACCTTGTTCCCAACCTGATCCCCCCCTTCATTTTTGTTCTTTTTTTTTAAGATATGAGTGATTGATAGCATGTGTGTGTGTTTGATCATGTGGGAAAAAGTGCAGTGGAAGAATATTGGTAACTGGAGTAACTACTAATTGTGCGGTTGGTGTGGTGACAGTGGTGAGAGTGGTGAGAGAGATACATTGAGGTGCACTGGGTGAATGGGCCCTTTCTTCTGGTCTCCATGTTTATCATGTTATAATTATATTATTAATGTCATATTATTAATTTTTTCGTTATGATGCAGCAATGGTGCATTTTAAGGTTTTTGTTTGTGTTTTCATCAGAAAGTTTTATTTCTGCTGTCATTAGTTTTGTTTTGCGGCCTAGTGAATGTTTTTGGATCTCTCAATAGCATTCAAAAGAAACAGGGTGCGAGTTGCTGATGGTGAAATCATGTGTATTTCAAAGATGTAAAAAAAACATTAAAGAAGAAAAAACAGTGTGAAATGTGTGCATTCTATTGTCTTACTGTTGAATACAAATATTTTTAACAGTATTCAGCTGGTCAGTGCATTAGTTTATTTATATTTTGTCAGCGTTTTCATTCCATAGCACAAGATTTCAAAGGTTGTTGACGTACTCACAATCGGAGCTTCCGTACAGTCATGTAGCTCATGGGAGAGATCAAACAAGTCGCGTAAGGCGAAAATACAATATTTAGTCAAGTAGCTGTCGAACTCACAGAAGGAAACTGAACGCAACGCAACGCAGCAAGACCGTATACTCGTAGCATCGTCACTCCACCGCCCGTGGCAAAGGCAGTGCACGTGGAATTGACAAGAAGAGCGGGGTATTCGTTGCGCTGAGAAGGATAGCACGCTTTTCTGTACCTCTCTTCGTTTTAACTTTCTGAGCGTGTTTTTAATCCAAACATATCATATCTATATATTTTTGGAATCAGGAACCGACAAGGAATAAGATGAAAGTGTTTTTAAATTGATTTCGAAAAAAAAATTTTGATAATAATTTTTATATATTTAATTTTCAGAGCTTGTTTTTAATCCGAATATAACATATTTATATGTTTTTGGAATCAGCAAATGATGGAGAATAAGATAAACGTAAATTTGGATCGTTTTATAAATTTTTATTTTTTTTTACAATTTTCAGATTTTTAATGACCAAAGTCATTAATTAATTTTTAAGCCACCAAGCTGAAATGCAATACCGAACCCCGGGCTTCGTCGAAGAGTACTTGACCAAAATTTCAACCAATTTGGTTGAAAAATGAGGGCGTGACAGTGCCGCCTCAACTTTCACGAAAAGCCGGATATGACGTCATCAAAGACATTTATCAAAAAAATGAAAAAAACGTTCGGGGATTTCATACCCAGGAACTCTCATGTTAAATTTCATAAAGATCGGTCCAGTAGTTTAGTCTGAATCGCTCTACACACACACACACACACACAGACAGACGCACATACACCACGACCCTCGTTTCGATTCCCCCTCGATGTTAAAATATTTAGTCAAGACTTGACTAAATATAAAAAGGGACATTGATATCGGGAACTAGCTGATAGATTAGTTAATTTATCTCTCGGTGGAGTGTGTATCGTGTGTTTGTTGCAAAAAAGTGAGACTTCATATGAAAAAATAAACCGAACCATATACAATGATTGCTGTTATGTTTTTTCATTTTTTTTACCTGTTGGTTTGTGTGTATATATGCATGGGTGAAAGTAGCCCGTCAATTGACTGAAATCCGTCAATCTGAAAATAAGTCTGACGGAAATTCCGTCAATCCGCAATTTTTATTTATTTTTTTTTTTAAATTTTTAAGCGGAACGCGTTTTTGAACTGCTATGCGGTAAACCCCGTAGGTGAGGTTTCTTCGCTTTCGGATTCGCTCTGCATCACGATAAAAAAAAGTTCTTGCGTTTTGGCAGGCATTACGAAGTGGTGACACGATTTCTGCGACAAAGATACCGGTTTTGACGGAAAACGCATGGACAGATCTTATTGATGCTGGTCTAGCCAACAAATGGCGATGGGACTGGTTGGAGTTCATGAAACTAAAACTGTGTGTGATAAGTGTGGTGCTTGAAACTCAAGTGCTTTTCCTTGAGAACTTTGCACTATAAGAGATGCTACTGCTTAGTTGCTACTTTGTGCAGTGCTACATCATGCTGTTTGCATGTGTGACATTCTGTTTCATCATTTATTTCAATGCCTGTCTGGCAATGTTTGCTTCTTATAATTAAATATTCGAACTTTTATTTCAGTTGTTCAGTTGTACAGTTTCTATTTCATTTAGTAATTGGCTGTTGTCAATGTTAATTGTTATCAATTGTGTCGTTGTGTTGGAAGATACAAGTGTGAAAAGATACAAAAGAAAAATGATTACTTCTGTGAATTGTTTTGATTTTGTTTACCCTTTTTACCATATCATTAGAATCTGAAGGTATTTTGTTGACCTGCATGATAGTGACAAAAAGTGTATTTTTTTTGCCAGGAAAGGCCACAAAATCACAATGTATAATGCAACAAGAAGGGCAAAGCCCATACGACTCACATGCTTGACCTTGACCTTTACATGACCTTGACCTTCAGGGTCAAGGTCAAATAACTAAACCTAGTAATGACATCATACACTAAGAACTGCTTTAGACATTTTTCCTACCAAAATACAATGTGACCTTGACCCAAGGTGAAGGTCATCCAAGGTCATGCAACACAAAGCTGTTCATTCAAGACATAGGAAGTACAATGGTGCTTATTGGCTCTTTCTACCATGAGATATGGTCACTTTTAGTGGTTCACTACCTTATTTTGGTCACATTTCATAAGGGTCAAAGTGACCTTGACCTTGATCATATGTGACCAAATGTGTCTCATGATGAAAGCATAACATGTGCCCCACATAATTTTTAAGTTTGAAACAGTTATCTTCCATAGTTCAGGGTCAAGGTCACTTCAAAATATGTATACAATCCAACTTTGAAGAGCTCCTGTGACCTTGACCTTGAAGCAAGGTAAACCAAACTGGTATCAAAAGATGGGGCTTACTTTGCTCTATATATCATATATAGGTGAGGTATTCAATCTCAAAAACTTCAGAGAAAATGGGGAAAATGTGAACAATAGCTGTTTTTTAGGCAACATTTATGGCCCCTGCGACCTTGACCTTGAAGCAAGGTCAAGATGCTATGTATGTTTTTTGGGGCCTTGTCATCATACACCATCTTGCCAAATTTGGTACTGATAGACTGAATAGTGTCCAAGAAATATCCAACGTTAAAGTTTTCCGGACGGACGGACGTCCGGACGGACGGACGGACGGACGGACGACTCGGGTGAGTACATAGACTCACTTTTGCTTCGCATGTGAGTCAAAAATTCGTTTTCGGCCGGGGGGCGTTGCCCCCCTGGACCCCCTAACGGGGCCCTGCCCCGTACCCCGCCAGGGCCTGGGCGGCCCCTGGACCCCTGCCTCAAAAAATTTTCAGTCAATTTGATTTTCATAGGTTTCACCCATGTATATGCGTGAGTATGTATATAACATCCATCCATTTCACCATTATGAAGCACAATCATCCATTTCACCATTATGAAGCACAATCATCCATTTCACCATTATGAAGCACAATCATCCATTTCACCATTATGAAGCACAATCATCCATTTCACCATTATGAAGCACAATCATTCATGCAGAAGGTTGTTTTTCATTTGAGGGGCCTCATCAAATTTACTCAAGATGCCACAGTTTTAATATTGACATCACCATAACATTGCACATAAACATATTGCACATTCGCTGAAGTCTAGGGATACTTGACAGCACCTGTTTCAGCCTCAACATTTATACAACCTTCATTGATACCTAACCCTTTATCCTCCTTTTTGCACTATATACACAATATATCAAAAGAACATAATCACACTTACAGCCTTCAGCTTTGTGCTCAGGTGTCAAATGTCTTTCCAAACTACAATACAGGGTGACCCAAAATAAGTGCAACCCATAAAAGTACTCACAACCGCTACAAATGTGAATGGATTGAGTTTATTTAACACACATCAACGTAAGATGATAACAATTAAGTTCTGAAAGTTGGAGTCATTTCGGTTGGGTGGTCCACGTTAGCGACGTTGAAGGATATGCTCCAAATGTCCACCGCGTTGAATGCGCCGTGCAAAATTGTCCACCACGCGGACACACTCTGCCCCTGGAATCCTCCTGATCTTTGTTGTTATTGCAGCTTTCAAGTCCATGATTGTCTGGGGGTTGTCCTCATAGACGTGGTCTTTCAAATAACCCCACAAATAGAAATCGGGGGGGGGGGGGGGGGGAGGTGTTAAGGTTAGGTGGACAATTTTGCACGGCGCATTCAGGAGTGTCTCCGTCAACCTGGTGGACATTTGGAGCATATCCTTCAACGTCACTAACATGTGGACCACCCAACCGAAATGACTCCAACTTTCAGAACTTATTGTTATCATCTTACGTTGATGTGTGTTAAAAATAAACTCAATCCATTCACATTTGTAGCAGTTGTGAGTACTTTTATGGGTTGCACTCATTTTGGGTCACCCTGGAGATTAAAAACAACAGAGCCAACAAATGTCTTCAAACTACAATAGATCAAAAACAACAAAGCTAACAAATGTCTTCAAACTACAATAGATCAAAAACAACACTTTGAAACAATCTATTGGTTCAACAACACTTTGAAACAATCTATTGGTTCAACAACACTTTGAAACAATCTATTGGTTCAACAACACTTTGAAACAATCTATTGGTTCAACAACACTTTGAAACAATCTATTGGTTCAACAACACTTTAAAACAATCTATTGGTTCAACAACACTTTGAAACAATCTATTGGTTCAACAACACTTTGAAACAATCTATTGGTTCAACAACACTTTGAAACAATCTATTGGTTCAACAACACTTTGAAACAATCTATTGGTTCAACAACACTTTGAAACAATCTATTGGTTCAACAACACTTTGAAACAATCTATTGGTTCAACAACACTTTGAAACAATCTATTGGTTCAACAACACTTTGAAACAATCTATTGGTTCAACAACACTTTGAAACAATCTATTGGTTCAACAACACTTTGAAACAATCTGTTCTTATTTGAAGACCTACAGCACACGGCAACATTTGCGCGGAGAACCGGCGTTTCCATCTGAGTGATCGACAAGAAGAAGATTTGAAGACCTCTTCAAAAACGCGCAGTCTCTCTGAGGTGGTGGCCATCCCATTCAAATTTGCAGTGTGTCATACACAGATCATAATTATGGCTCCTCATTTGCGTCTGACACGAAAATGTCAACACATAACTTTGATCCACGTTCTTTGCCTGGTGGTCAAATTCAGATTTGGGCATTTTCACAGGGTTTCATCCACAAGTACAATATTTCAATTTTGTCAGGACACAATTCCCAAAGTAACATTAAGTACATTAAGTAGCTAAATACTGATGCTGTTCTCCACTATCCACATCCACTACAAATGTTTTTACTTAAAAAAACTCAGCTTGGACATACACAGACACACACATGGAATGAACAAATCCTGTATGAAACGATGGACGGTGCCTACGATGTTTTCACTACCAAGGTATTGGAGAGACGGAAGATGCCTGGTACCATATTGCTGATTTGTGCGAACATTTCCTCGGACAAACCCTGAAACACAGTAAATCCTCATGATAAACCAAGAAATGATACTGAAGTTAAACCTGCCCTAGTGACCAACTTGATTACAACCATCTGCCCATTGCGCCCACCACAAAAGATTCCGAATGAGGTTGTTTTTTTTTATATAATTTACCTTTCCATTAGATTTTCTCTTTCATTTAAAACAAATATCATGAAACTCTTAGCAAACAAATAGGGCACTAACTCAAGCAAAACCTTATCTTACGCCATTCAAACAAATACAAAAAAATGTCTTTCCATTGCGACCACCTGTCAGTAATGACCCCTTTTCTTCTGTCCCTTGGGTGGTGGTCGCAGACAGGTTCCACTGTATGATCATACCATAAATCCTTTTTGACTCACATGCGAAGCAAAAGTGAGTCTATGTACTCACCCGAGTCGTCCGTCCGTCCGTCCGGCCGGCCGGAAAACTTTAACGTTGGATATTTCTTGGACACTATTCAGTCTATCAGTACCAAATTAGGCAAGATGGTGTATGATGACAGGGCCCCAAAAAACATACATAGCATCTTGACCTTGCTTCAAGGTCAAGGTCGCAGGGGCCATAGATGTTGTCTAAAAAACAGCTATTTTTCACATTTTTCCCATTTTCTCTGAAGTTTTTGAGATTCAATACCTCACCTATATATGATATATAGGGCAAAGTAAGCCCCATCTTTTGATACCAGTTTGGTTTACCTTGCTTCAAGGTCAAGGTCACAGGAGCTCTTCAAAGTTGGATTGTATACATATTTTGAAGTGACCTTGACCCTGAACTATGGAAGATAACTGTTTCAAACTTAAAAATTATGTGGGGCACATGTTATGCTTTCATCATGAGACACATTTGGTCACATATGATCAAGTTCAAGGTCACTTTGACCCTTATGAAATGTGACCAAAATAAGGTAGTGAACCACTAAAAGTGACCATATCTCATGATAGAAAGAGCCAATAAGCACCATTGTACTTCCTATGTCTTGAATTAACAGCTTTGTGTTGCATGACCTTGACCTTGGGTCAAGGTCACATGTATTTTGGTAGGAAAAATGTGTAAAGCAGTTCTTAGTGTATGATGTCATTGCTATGTAAAGATCAAGGTCAAGCATGTGAGTCGTATGGGCTTTGCCCTTCTTGTTTACTCATGTAGCAAGAATCGTAACCAAAATAATGAGGCAGAGCACTATTTAAATATCGAAAAACAAAGGGAAGTAAGCGCTATAAATGCATTAGAGTAAGTGAGAGTTATGCGGAACCAGTCTCCTGGCTCCTGAGAGAATAACAAGCATTGAAATGTACAAACGACTTTCATCCTCAAATACTGCCATTTGTTTATCACATACTCCTGAAGCAGTCCAGAAAGAACAGAATAATAGGAATAATACACTTGCCCTCCTGTAACTTTTCACTCATGAACACAATGTGAATAAGACTCCCCTTTCCATTTTTGTTGTTCACAATTAATATTTTGTCTCTCTTAGCATAATTACAAATATAGGGAAGCGTCCAGAGCCAACTCTCTCACATCACAAGTCAATCAAATTGGTTCAGTGTGCAAAAAAAACCCCGCAACGTTAAGTACAGCGCGGATTTGACTTGTCGCACGGTTGTAAGCTAACGAAGTTTGTGGACAGTTTAGGCCCCCCCAAAAAAAATAGTCTGTTTACGGTAACCCGACCGACCCTATTTTTTCGCGCGACCCTAGACTTTTTTTTGGCATTTGGGAAAAAAAAAAAAAAATCTTGTTTTTTTTTGCAAAATAACGTAAAAATATGGTTTTTGGGGAAAAAAAAAAAATCCCGACCTACCGATCCTATTTTTTTGGCCTATGTTACCGTAAACAGACCTTTTTTTTTTTTTTTGGCCTCAACCTGACTTGTAGCTGTAAGAACTATTTATAGCACAGGTCTTATATCAGATGTACTACTGCATCTGAAAAATGTTATGATTTTTTATTTGTATATCTTATAGTGCATGTATGAACCTGGATGGTGGTGTCACAAAGTAGATGTATTGTTGTAAGATAATTGTTCTTTTATTATTATAGTAGAATTCATATTATCATTATTAATGTTGAAATAGTGTATTTTTATTCATAGTTACTATTTAAAAGCGTGGAGAGGACAAATCTCTCAGGTCAACACTATATATTCTGCCATTATTTCAATTATCATTGTTATTAAAAAACAAGTCGCGTAAGGCGAAATTACTACATTTAGTCAAGCTGTGGAACTCACAGAATGAAACTGAACGTAGTCCGCCGCTAGTGCAAAAGGCAGTGAAAGTGACGAGCCTGTTTGGCGCGGCAGCAGTTGCGCTGTGCTTCATAGCACGCTTTACTGTACCTCTCTTCGTTTTAACTTTCTGAGCATGTTTTTAATCCAAACATATCATATCTATATGTTTTTGGAATCAGGAACAGACAAAGAATAAGATGAAATAGTTTTTGAAACGATTTCGGAAATTTAATTTTAATCATAATTTTTATATTTTTAATTTTCAGAGCTTGTTTTTAATCCAAATATAACATATTTATATGTTTTTGGAATCAGAAAATGATGAAGAATAAGATGAACGTAAATTTGGATCGTTTTATAAAAAAATTTATTTTTACAATTTTCAGATTTTTAATGACCAAAGTCATTAATTAATTTTTCAGCCACCAAACTGAAATGCAATACCGAAGTCCGGCCTTCGTCGAAGATTGCTTGGCCAAAATTTCAATCAATTTGATTGAAAAATGAGGGTGTGACAGTGTTGCCTCAACTTTTACAAAAAGCCGGATATGACGTCATCAAAGACATTTATCGAAAAAAAGAAAAAAAACGTCCGGGGATATCATTCCCAGGAACTCTCATGTCAAATTTCATAAAGATCGGTCCAGTAGTTTAGTCTGAATCGCTCTACACACACACACAGACACACACACACACACACACACATACACCACGACCCTCGTCTCGATTCCCCCTCTATGTTAAAACATTTAGTCAAAACTTGACTACATGTAAAACCATGAAGGCTGATAGGCACATACCCTGGGTACAAGGAACTGGATGGTGCGAGAGACCTGACTGCTGTAGGTGGCCATCTCTATCATGAATCCCTTCACACATTTGAACAACAGTTCCGCTCTCTTCAGGCACCAGGGAATGGTCATCTCCTGTAACACATCATTTTCATTTCATTTACATTATTATCCCAATGCTGTGAAATTCGGGTCGCTTCGTCACAGTGGAAAGCTAGCAGCAACAAGGGTCGCTTCGTCACAGTGGAAAGCTAGCAGCAACAAGGGTCGCTTCGTCACAGTGGAAAGCTAGCAGCAACAAGGGTCGCTTCGTCACAGTGGAAAGCTAGCAGCAACAAGGGTCGCTTCGTCACAGTGGAAAGCTAGCAGCAACAAGGGTCGCTTCGTCACAGAGGAAAGCTAGCAGCAACAAGGGTCGCTTCGTCACAGAGGAAAGCTAGCAGCAACAAGGGTCGCTTCGTCACAGTGGAAAGCTAGCAGCAGCAAGAGTGACGCTACACAGGTACACGTATGCATGTTTAGGTGTAATCAGCCACCTGCACTTATGGCAGAATGACCAAGGTCTTTCACGTGCCACTGGGGTGGGACATGGATACCATCTCTGAGTCTGCAAATCAAGTTGACCCGTGTCCGTCCCGGCCTGGATTTGAACCCGTGACCCTAGGATCACAAGTCCAGTGCTCTACCAACTGGGTTACCCCCCCCCCCCCCCCCCCCCCCCCATATGTGTTTTCTTATGTCTGCATAGCTAGTATCTCATGAAATGCACGGTGTCTATTGAAACAGACTCATTCCTAAAAATTTCGTTTATGTCCTTTGCAAATTTCCAAGGTGAACGCATCTTCTTGGAGATTTTTGTTGAACATATTATAGTAGAATGGTAGCCTGCCGTTCTCCTTTGAATTGAGTTTTTGTATCTTGAAATAAGCAAGACCTTCCGCGACCGATTCCTATGCTCGGTATCCATATTTAAGAACTTGTGCGCATTTTTCCTCCCACTATTTTTGCACATTTTACCAATGTGGCTCAGAATGTGGTGACAAATTAAGCATTCCTTTCACAAATGCTGGACTTTTAAATCTAATCTAAAGATCAA
This sequence comes from Littorina saxatilis, assembly GCF_037325665.1. Classification (NCBI taxonomy): domain Eukaryota; kingdom Metazoa; phylum Mollusca; class Gastropoda; order Littorinimorpha; family Littorinidae; genus Littorina; species Littorina saxatilis. Next base: position 96,778,969 of record NC_090246.1, read on the forward strand.
GGCTACAATATCATTCCCCTTTGTGCTATGACATATACATATTCAAGAATGGTTACTCAGCATACTACACAAACTGCCTTTAAACAAGATCCCAGAAGGTCATACCCAACACATAACATACCTCAGTCATCTCATGTGTTAACAACAATGGAATGGTCAGAGTCTGGATATCGTAGCGGAAACAGAGACGGATGATGTTGCGGATGCTGAGTATGGCTGGATGTCTAGAAGTTATGTCCCCTGTGCGTACGCTCTCATCCACCACCAGGTGAAAGACCGCGTGAACCTCTGATAGGTTGGAGTGTTTGGTCAGGTAAAAATCCCCCGTATGAAGCTTGGCTCCTAAGGATCTGTCCTGAAAGCATATGACGAAACTGATGAGAAAACGCCACAATACATGCTGCGTGCGGAAGAGTTCATGCACAAGAACTTATATAAACGAATCCCCCTTTTACGACCTTAAAAAATAAAATAAAACTAAAATACAGGTCTGAAAAGGGAGGAAGTCTAACAATGGGAGTAAATTTACAGACATTATGGACAGAAAATATGTGATACACTGTCATTATTTCTCTCAGATGTTACTGCTTAACTTTTCAGCAAAATCAAAAGTATGACAGAGAACCTAATAAATAAAGAAATAAAAACCATAAAATAAAACCCAGCACCTAAGGTAATGCCACAGTATGTATTTATTCTGCAGTTGCCAACATCATGCAGCAGTACTACTACATAAAAATCAAACTGGCTATAAAAGCCCACTCATGCACACATCAAAAACAATAACAAGTGCATTTGGGAGTCGCAAGATCTCACTCTCAAATTTCCTACACTTCATACCAACACTGACCTGGTTATCAGAGCCACCACTGCTGCCGCTGCCGTTGCTGTGAACACTAACACTGTCACCTTCCTGAACGTTCTGGAGTTGTCTGGCCTGTCTCACCGCATTGGCCGCCGCAAACGCCTGCTCCACTGCCAGCAGCTGCCGCCCAACGTCAGGGAAGTGAAAGTCTGTTGATTGCTCGCACACACCTGCAAAATCTGTAATAAAATTTCAGAAACAATTACCATGCGAACGACAACATCAGGGCAGTGAAAGATCCCCCGAAAACGGTGAATGACTGCCTGAATGGCGAGGTAAAAACGGTCATACATGTAATAGCCCACTCGTACAAGTACATGAGTGAACGTGGGAGTTTCAGCCCATGAACGAAGGAGAAGAAGGGCAGTGAAAGTCTGTTGATTGCTCGCACAAACCAGCAAAGTCTGTAATAATATTTCACAAACAATTACCATGGAAATGCCAACATCAGTGAGTCTGTCAATTGCTCACACACAGTTGAAAAGTCTGTACTAAGACTTTATGCTTCACTAATACAAGAACAGAATGTCAAACAGAATGAGGCAGAGCGATGTTAAGATATCAAATAACCAAAGGGAAGTAATTGCTCTTAATGCATATGACATGTGTAATAGAGTAAGCGAGAGTTGTACGGAACCTTTTCTCCTGGCACCTGAGAGAATAACAAGCATTGAAATGAACAAGCCACTTTCATCCTCAAAATACAAAAAGTTGCTACGCTATTCAGAAAATTTAACTACCCTTCACTTTTTTACTCTATCTGGCAAACAAGCCACAACGTAGCATCAGATAGTATGCAGAACCTTTTATCTGCTAAAGCATTCAGTAGTCCAATACGTGGTATTGCATGCCCACAGATGACATCAGATTCCTTGTGGACACTCTATGATGATCAACAGCTTAATTCACACCTGGCATGAAAGTAACCAGTCAACACTTTCAGGGTTTCATTTACTAGTGCGCCTTGCGCCATTGGCGCATAACATTTCAAAATGTCCCATTGGAATTCCCTTCAGTGCGTCACAGGGAGCACTGAGATTATGTACCACTGCGCCACCCCCGTGCACACTTTTCACGGGAGTACAGTGTTCGGAAAGACCTAAGCAAAAACGGGCGCCAAACTTACGAGTTTGTGAAACACGCTGTGATTGGTTTTAAAATTTAATTCATTAGTATTCAACCAATCCTACTAACTGTGCGGGACCGATCTGTGCTTGCGCGTTTACCTCTGTGGAAACTGTCAACACAAGCGATATCGATCGAAACATAGACCCACGTAAAAAAGCAATGTCCCATCAGAATTTGGTTGAGGGGGACAAATGTCCCATTGTCTTTTTCTTCCAGGTTAAACCCTGACTTTTCACCCCCGGCCCCATCTCCCTAATTTTACGACTGAAATGAAAACAAAAACAGTGGAACCCCCTTTTAAGTCCTCCACAAATCTGACAAAATCAGGTCTTAAAAATGACGGAGTCTTCAAATGAGAGTAACTGTACAGAGGGTCTGAATAGAGGGTCTAGAAAAACAGGGTCTTGCTATGCTAACTTAATATTTCTGTCCCCAGAACTAGCGTCATTTTTGGGACACGACGTGGTTATGTGCTAGGAGCAGGGTCTTACAAGGGAGGATGTCTCAAAGAGGGAGGTCTCAAAAAGGGGGTCTCAAAGAGGGGGGTCTCAAAGAGGGGGGTCTCAAAAAGGGGGGTCTCAAAGAGGGGGGTCTCAAAAAGGGGGTCTCAAAAAGGGGGGGTCTCAAAGAGGGGGGTCTCAAAGAGGGGGTCTCAAAGAGGGGGGTCTCAAAGAGGGGGGTCTCAAAAAGGGGGGTCTCAAAGAGGGGGGTCTCAAAGAGGGGGGTCTCAAAGAGGGGGGTCTCAAAAAGGGGGTCTCAAAGAGGGGGGTCTCAAAGCGGGGGGGTCTCAAAGAGGGGGGTCTCAAAAAGAGGGGTCTCAAAGAGGGGGGTTCCACTGTATGCAATGGACGTCATTCTTTCCCTTACCTCTTTTGATGCCTGTGTAAGAATTGAGTCTATTGTCTACCAAGAGGATGAGTCCACACAAGGAGTTGGAGTACAGTGACATGGCTGTCTGGAGTCGCTGCGGTTGGGGAACCACTATTCCGCTGGAATCATGCAGATGCAAATTAAATTCAAATTAAGATAACAATATTGTTTTGTCCAAGAATACATTTAAACCATCGATGTGGTTGGATGTCCACAGTAGCCACAAAATAATAAACTGAAACGAGGATCAGGGCTCCCCAAAGTGCGCGTCCCTGCATCCTATACCCACTAGAAGCCGAAAACACGCACTGCAAATTTGTGGAGGGGGTCCCGGGACGCATTAAACTTTAAAAGAGCGGGTCCAGGGACACACTAAATTTCCCTTATTGTGCGTACCGAAGATACTATTTTCAGACTGCAATGGTCAGCTAATGCGTACCTTAGGTACGGTTTTCAGACTGTATACGTCTCATGCAAGCACCAATATCAATTTCACGCACGAAGGAAATCTGAAAGGAGGTTGAAAGTGATGGAAAAATAGCTGTGTCTGGTAAAGGTTATGTACTAAAACGCACTGGTTGCCCGGGCAAAACCATGCCAGGCATCCTCAGCGGTGATCCAGCGAAGCAATGGACGAAAAAGAGACTTCACAGTACACTAATGCTCGACCACAATGTACATCAGGACTTTTCGGATTTTTGACCCTTTAGACCCTCTCAAATTCTGCAAATTTAAGCGGGGGTCCCCAGAACACTCAAGGAGGAGTCAGTACCAAAGAAACAGCTGAGAAACCACAAAAAGAACAAAAGAAAACAGCGTACCCAACTGTGTGAGGTTTGTGCCGACACAAATCCAAAACATGTGTACAGAGCAGCCTCAGATTGTGTGTGGTTTTCATCTGTGCACCTGTAAATGGAACAAACAAAATGCAAATTGAAATGTATTGGTTTCTTCGAACACACAGAGAGATTCTCTCTCCCTCTTTCTTTCTTTTTTTCACTCCATACCTTCATCCCTGTGTGTGTGTGTCTGTCTGTTTGTGTGTCTGTCTGTGTGTCTGTCTGTATGTCTGTTTGTGTGTCTGTCTGTGTGTCTCTGTGTGTCTGTCTGTCTCAGTGTCTGTCTGTCTGTCTCTCTCTCTTCCTCTCTCTCTCTCTCTCTCTCTCTCTCTCCCTCTCCCTCTCCCTCTCCTTCTCCCTCTCTCACCTAAATGTATCGTGAAGCTCTCCTCCAAACGATTTTGAACTTGTCTCTCTTCGTCTTCGGCTGCTGGCAATGTTGCTGACACCGTGCGCAGTCTTTGTCTGGGAGGGGAAAGTAGAAATGACATCAACTCCAACAAAACTATGACTGCTGTCATATTTAAAACCAGAAACAAGACTTTCTGCAGCATTCCTTCAACACTTACATAAAAAAGGAGCATTTTTTAATGTTATTTTTCACACGCACAAAATCAACCAGCCTTTGGTGAAGATTTATCAGGAAAGAGTAATCTTAATAACATCAAAGACTAGAGGAAGCCAAAACATGGTTCAATAAAAATAACTTGCAAAAAACACACGAACAAAAGCAAAACAGGTGAACTTCATCTGCAGAAATCTAACGTTTCTTTCTGCAATATTACCTGCGATATGAGCCCTCTCTGATGACAGGACACCTCCATAAAAAGGTCACTTTCTGTTGTCCTTGCATCTATTATCATTAACCACAAAAAAGTACATGACTTGCAATAAAGGGACATTTTGAGCTGGTCCTAAGAGTGTCTTTTCATGGGAGGTACCACTGTACCTGGATTTCAGATTAGGTAAAAAAAGACAATACAGTGGAAGCCAAGACAATACAGTGGAAGCCAAGACAATACAGTGGAAGCCAAGACAACACAGTGGAAGCCAAGACAATACAGTGGAAGCCAAGACAATACAGTGGAAGCCAAGACAATACAGTGGAAGCCAAGACAATACAGTGGAAGCCAAGACAATACAGTGGAAGCCAAGACAATACAGTGGAAGCCAAGACCATACAGTGGAAGCCAAGACCATACAGTGGAAGCCAAGACAATACAGTGGAAGCCAAGACAATACAGTGGAAGCCAAGACAACACAGTGGAAGCCAAGACAATACAGTGGAAGCCAAGACAATACAGTGGAAGCCAAGACAATACAGTGGAAGCCAAGACAATACAGTGGAAGCCAAGACAATACAGTGGAAGCCAAGACAATACAGTGGAAGCCAAGACAATACAGTGGAAGCCAAGACAATACAGTGGAAGCCAAGACAATACAGTGACAGTGGAAGCCAAGACAACACAGTGGAAGCCAAGACAATACAGTGGAAGCCAAGACAATACAGTGGAAGCCAAGACAATACAGTGGAAGCCAAGACAATAGTACAGTGGAAGCCAAGACAATAGTACAGTGGAAGCCAAGACAATCCAAAATTTTAATAATAAATTTTCATTTAATTAATATACTTACCCAACTCACATATAGCAATTAACTCTAGTTCAGTGCTGGTAACGCTGTACGCGTTCCCCTTGGTAACAAGGGAGACCACCCTAAAAAAGAGTGATCCATCCCATAATATCAGACCGATGTCAGGTCCAACATCCGTATGCGTGCGCATACGCCGCCATTTGTATCATTCGAACGAAGCCCAACTCACTACTTTTTTAGAACCCAATACCACCACAGCGGGGAGGCGGGAGGGTTTAAACGATGTGAGTTGGGTAAGTATATTAATTAAATGAAAATTTATTATTAAAATTTTGGATTAAATTACATATTATTACCCAACTCACATATAGCAGATTGCTACTATAGGTGGTGGGTACATAGCGAAATTATGATATTAGAACCTGTCCTGCTACTACCATAACAGGTAACGCGGAACTGCCGTCCTGTATCAAGACGTCTCTGAGGTAGAAGTTAATAAAAACCTCCTCAGACCGCCAGTAAGCCGACTCCAGAACTTCAGCCCAAAACAAGGCCCGACCGGAGGACTGCCAAAGAGGAGACCCATGCCCTTGCCTCATACGTTCTAGCTATAGTGAAAGGCAAAACTGCCCTAATGTCTCCAGACTGTGTTTGTCAACAGGTAAACCCCCGTGTGATCAACATGGAGACTCACATGGTTAAAGTCCCTTTCGCAATATCCTTACACCCGCTGTGTTAAGTGATATCATAAAACCTTCCGACTTTCTGACCAATGCCAAGTCCGTGACAGGTACCTTCTGAGCGTCCTCACGGGACAGACAACCACATCAAGCTCCCCAGGAGCAAGAAACCAGTGTAGCAGTCCATCTAGGTAAGGTTGACTACCAAACGTCATACCTCTACCAGAGTAGATAGACCTACTTCCCTCCTAAAATCAGTGTTTAACGTCGTTTTCAACCGTTCAAGGTTAAATCACGACGGAGAAGAAGAAAAAGCAAATGCCCTTTGATTCAATGATCTAACAAGATCCGTGAAAGTCAGAAAAATCTTTGAAACTCAAAAAGTTAAACTGGCTAAACGTGACTCAAAAGAAGCCAACTTCTTGCTTCAAAAATTGAAAAGCAAATGGAAGCTGGTTGACCCCATTTATCGCTTAAATGCCGATGTTAAATCACGACAGAGAAGAAAGATAAGGCAAGCGACCTTTAGATACAAAGAACTAACAAGCTCCGTGCGAGTCAGAAAAATCTTCGAAAACCGAAAAGTTTAATTGGCTAAACGTAACTCTAAAGAAGCCAAACTCTTACCTCATGAAATGAAAGCGTAATCAAAGCTTGTTTCCCCATTTTCCGCTTAACTGCCGGAAAACTTAAAAGAAACCCACAAGTCATAGATCGATCTTTCTTAAAAGGGCTGTCTTTATCCAAAATAGCCAGAAAGCACGCTTACTCCCACTTCTCGCAGCAGCTACTAGAGTAAGCTTGGCCGTTTCCCGTGTTAAACAGTAAGGCTAGCCGTTAAAAAGGGTTAAAGCAAAGCTGCACCGAGCTGTACCAATGTGACAGAAATCTCATAAAGTCTTAGAATAAGACATGGAAGACAAAAGGGAAACCCAAAAAGGAAGATGGATAGCCACCTGCAAAAAACGGAACGACGAGGTGTTCTTTCCGTAAGAAAATAAGCACTTTGAACCACGCCAGCCAAGTGGCAAGTGAACAAAACACAAAAAAACCTCTATAAAGACTCTGAACCAAATCCAGAGTTGAGGCGGAAGCCCCTGAGTATCTCAAGGATACCCCTACAGTAGACATCCGTGCAATACGAATGTGAGAAAGCAAACAAAGCCTTCTTGCCAGCCTTAAGAGGTCTGGACACCAAGACTGCAAAGACCCGTCTGTGAGACCGAAAGGGTCGCCGAACAGCTCTATAAAAGAGCCCTGTGAAAGCGAGGGTGTCAAGCCAAAGCTAAAAAAGACAACAGCCAGCCTGAAGCTTTTCGTTTGGAAACAAAAAAAACCGCCAAGGCCTGCCTAACGCTTTCCCTTTTACCATGAGCTTCTCTTAGAAGGAAAAACCCCGCGTGCATAGCAGCGGATTCAAAGAGATAACTTTCAAACGAGAAAGAGATTAAAGTCACGCCAAAAGAACAAAACTTTAAAGGCAGAGGCTTACTCCTAGGTAAAAGACGGCAAAGCAACATCCTTTGTATCTGCATCCTGTAGGACCACAAAGATAGCCGTTCAGAACGTAACCGCCCAGGCGAGAGAAAATAAAAACAAGTACAAAAGAGCCCATCAAAAAGAAAAGATGAGACAATCTACCCGAGCTAGGAGATCTTGATCTTACAGACAGTTTCTCCTTGCTATCAAAAACCCGATGGATGTTTGCCAAACCCGAGGGCGGTTCCGTAGAACGCAAAAAGAGAACCTAAGTTCTTAGGCTTGGAGAAAACCGAAGCCTACAGAAAGAGCTCCGTGAGTGACACGCTACTTGAGCGTGCAACACAAGCCAAAGCACCCTCGCTGCAGGTATAAAGTCAAGCGTTGTCCACCAAGGAAGAGCCAAGTGGTGACAAAGAAGACTCGCTTGTGAAAACTTCCACAAGCACAAAGGATCCCGACGGAGGATCTAAGGGCTTGACACTCAAAGATTCTCCTCGGAAAGCTCAAACAACTACGAACTGCCGCGAACAGCGACACAAGTGAAGTAAGAGCCTCCCTCCTGTTCAAGAGCATTATAATGATCATCGAAAAGATGAGACCCAGTCACCCATCCCGATAAGGCGAAACCTGCCAACATCGGAAAAGTTTTGAAAAAACAAAGAATTTCAAACGCCAGAACTCCATGACCAGATCTCCATCCACCTGTCCCATGCCAGCTGGAAGACTGGAAGGGGAAGTGGATACAGACGGTATAACAGCAAAGGAACCGCAGAAACGGAACCGGAAGCCAAAAGCTAAAAAGCGCCGACTACCAACGCAGTGTTAACAGTAGAAGGCTGTCCCATCCTGTAACCGGAAGATGCAGCCGCAAAAGCGGAAGCGAAACCGGCCGTGGATTAGTAAACATGAGAACCAACCGGTTGTATAGAAACACACCGGAAGATTCCATAGAACCTCGACCCATTACAGCTGCGAGCGCCACTGCCCTTGCTAACTTGAAATGGAACCTGAATACAGTGCTAATCGTTAATGCGGAAGCACCTACATCTGAACAGCCGTCAAGCACAACCGTGCAATCCGGAAGCTGCCTTCCTGTTTGACTCAAATTATCCAACAAGGAACCAGCCTTACTGCTCGCTTCCTGCCCCCCGGGAGGAAGCGGAAGTCAAAACTACAAGACATATGCCATCTTCGGGGCAATGAACGACGATTCCCGGCCGCGGAAGTGAACTTACTGTTCCTCCGAACTCCGGAAGTCGTCGAACAAAGGCAGGGGTGGACGAGGCAAAAAAATTCCTCAGCCACTCCTTCCTGTCAAGTCCTAAATGCCGTTTATCACTGCGCACATCACTGCGCTGGACACCTTGAACGGCAAGTTAAGCTGGGTGACGTCCACCACCGTGGACACCTCTCCAAACATCACCTTCCTACTCGGTATCAAAGTTAGGAAGGTGACCCCCAGAGAGACTCGCATGGCCAATCCAAGAATCACCCAGCCCAACAACTTCCTGCCCCCAGGGCGGAAGCTTACGTTGCCCAGACACGAAAAAGCGTGCTACATTCCTCGCTCGAACATACACCACTTTCACCGGAGAACCCGGCTACACGTGGCCATATGCCAACTCCAGGGCAATGGACAACGATCCCCGAAAGCTGAAGAGAACATCCTGTTCCTCCGAACTTCCAGAAGTCGGAACCGGAAAGAGGTGGAGTCAGTTACGTTCTGCTCTCAACCACCCCTTCCGGTCAAAACTTAAATGCCGTTTACCGCCGACCACGTCACTGCGCTGGACAACTTGAACGACAAGCTAAGCTGGGTGTCGTCCATCCCATGGACGCACCCTCGTTAACCTTCCTGCTCGCCATCGTAGTCAGGTAGGTGACCCTAGAATGACACCCATGGTCAGCCCCAGAGTCACCAATAACTTAAATGCCATTTCCGTTAGCCCACGTCACTGCGCTGGACAACTAAAACGGCAAGAAAGCTGGGTGTCGTTAGCCTTCCTGCTCGCCATCGAGTCAGGTAGGCCACCGCGGCCTATTCAGTCACACCGCCCTGCTGGAAACCAGACGCAGGAGGTTGACCTACAGACGGACACCCGCGGTCCGTCTCTCAAGGCTGGGAATCCTCTACCACTGAGGCATCCCCGTCGTCCGCCCTAACCTACGACTCGAGATCAAGCTCAGAGCCAGAAGGCAGAACATCAGACAGTTTATCGTCGGCAGAACCGACCACTTCCTGCCCCCCGGGCGGAAGAGGACTAAAACGGTCCCCGATATTCTCATAAAGAGACGTACGGAGGCGTTCGTCCTTTCGCTGCTCATAAGAACTCTCACGACATCCATCGCCAGAGAGAGCCCCCTGAGCTCGCACACCGGCAAGCGGTGTAGACATACCTTGTACTGGTGTCACATACGGGAGAGACACCAAGTCGGTACCCCCATCCTGCGAAGCATGGACATCCGCCCGAGTCACAGTCGCCGAAGGCTTAGCGGAAGTCGAAGCCGGAACTGCAGGCGACAGCCGGATCTTGGCTAAGGAAAAAACATCAGAAGCACCCGACGGAAGCGCACACAATTCCTCCCGAGTGGAAGATAATCCAGACGCTAATGACGAAAACCTGAGAGCTCAGCGTCAACAAAAAAGAAGCAACGTCGGCTGGCGCTAACCCAGGGCAGCCAGGCGAAACAGAAGCAGAAGAAGCTACACCAGAACGACTACTCTTGTCAGAAAGTAAACAAGTCTGACCGGAAGATTGTTCGTACGTCTGCTACCACGGGAGACTTAACAGAAGTTGACTCAGATGACACAGACGCGGACTTCCCTGCGCCCTTATCTCTCCTTGAGCTTCTTTTCAGAGGCGTAACGTCAGCTACCTGCCTCGAACTAGGCTTCCGTCTAGCGCTATCAACAAGCGAAGCCTCCGCCATAGCAAACAACTCACGAAAAATTTCACAGAAAACAATTTCAGAAAAATTTCACAAGTACACACGAGCGACGAAAACGTCGCTAAAGTTACAACAAAACGGAAAGATCTCACCACACAGCATAGGTACAGGTGTAAAGTAAAGGCGGCGACCAAGGGGAGAAGCCAAAGCAAAAGACTCTGGCGAAAAGCTGAAGACAGCAGGAGCGTACATCAGGAGCGTCCTACCCAGTTGAACCGCTGAGAGAGAATGATACAAATGGCGGCGTATGCGCACGCATACGGATGTTGGACCTGACATCGGTCTGATATTATGGGATGGATCACTCTTTTTTAGGGTGGTCTCCCTTGTTACCAAGGGGAACGCGTACAGCGTTACCAGCACTGAACTAGAGTTAATTGCTATATGTGAGTTGGGTAATAATATGTAATTTAATACAGTGGAAGCCAAGACAATACAGTGGAAGCCAAGACAATACAGTGGAAGCCAAGACAATACAGTGGAAGCCAAGACAATACAGTGGAAGCCAAGACAACACAGTGGAAGCCAAGACAATACAGTGGAAGTCACTTTTTAAGACCCCTAATGAAAGACATCCTCCTGTGTAAGACCTTGCTTTTTCGGATTGTTTTGTTCTTCTTTCTTCTTCTTCGTTCATGGACTGAAAACTCCCACGTTCACTCATGTTTTTGCATGAGTGGGTTTTTACATGTATGACCGTTTTGACCCCGCCATTCAGGCAGCAAACGCCGATTTCGGGGGATGGATTCTTGTTTTTTGGTGTTTTTTTGGTGCTCATAACATCTGTAAATTTACTTCCAATTTAAGACTCCCTCTTTTTCAAGATCCGATTATTTCAGATTTTTGGAGGTCTTAAACGTTCCACTGTAAGAAGGAAAGAGGGACCGACAACACTTACACATAGGAAGGAGTATTGGCCGCCTGTGTGTCTTCAAAAACTCGATGAACCCAGTCATGGTACTCTCGCTTCTGCTCCTCTCTCAGCTGGGATAGCTCCCCTGCCCACTTTCCTTCGCCCAACTGAAACATACAACAGTGTATCCATTGAGCATTGGATTTCCCTTCTTTGAGCCATGTGACGCCAGAGGCAGACTAAAACTCCTATTTAGGCGGCTGCTCAACACTATAAGATGTGTGTACGTTTGTTTGCTTTCAGTCATAAAAATGAAAGGAATTCTAACTAAAAATGGATAGAGAAATAAAGGTTATTTGTATTTTTGACCAAAATACTAATAACACTAATAATGTCATTTGTATGGTGCAAATCCTATTGAAGTTCTTAGCACCTTATCATACAATGTACTAAAAAACAAAATAAGAAATATATTATAAGAAATACAATGTATCTATCAACAAAATTCATCCAGAACTTTGTTTTCAAAACTTTCCTCTCAGATTGCCTAACATTTTCAGTTTCACTGCATTTTCCCTTAATGCCAAGCAGAAAAACATTACCTGCATGTTGTCAAAATGTCGCTGAGCTAGTGAGTTGATATCATCATCTCTGTAGGATTCCCCCACATGTTGCAAAGCTACCTCCATCTCCGACTGATGCCTGGAAACAAAAATAAAAGTATGCACAGTTAGGTATTACTGTGAACATTCTTCAGTTTTACTGAACAATCATAGGTCAAAATCATTGGTGGAAAAACTCTAAAGACAAAAAGGAAGAAAAGAGCTTACTTGATGTTTTGGGGGAAAAATGTGACAAAATCATAGTCAAAGGCAAGAACATTTCCAAGAATACTGCCTTTTCTTTACAGGATGCAAATTTTCATATTCATCAAATTCATCAGAAACTAGCCAATTTTATCAGTTTATGTTTTTACTTTTTTCATTTTATTCATTTATTTATTTATGCTTTATTGCTGGAAAAGTTGGGTCACTTCTTCCCAGTGGAAAGCTAGCAGCAACAAGAGTCATGCTACGCAGGTGAAGTAAGTGCATGTTTTGATGTAATCAGCCACCTGCACATCTGGCTGAATGACCAAGGTCTTTTACGTGCCACGGCAGCGACACACAGGGATGGGACATGGATATCATCTTTAAGTCATGGAATGAAGCTGACATGTGCCCATTCAGGCCTGGATTCCAACCTGACAAGTGCAGTGATCTACCAAGTGAGCCACCAGACCCCCCTTGTGTAACATGAAATTGTATCATGAGGTAACAAACAAGTCGCGTAAGGCGAAAATACAACATTTAGTCAAGTAGCTGTCGAACTCACAGAATGAAACTGAACGCAATGCAATGTTTCAGCAAGACCGTAGCATCGTCAGTCCACCGCTCATGGCGAAGGCAGTGAAATTGACAAGAAGAGCGGGGTAGTAGTTGCGCTGAGAAGGATAGCACGCTTTTCTGTACCTCTCTTCGTTTTAACTTTCTGAGCGTGTTTTGAATCCAAACATATCATATCTATATGTTTTTGGAATCAGGAACCGACAAGGAATAAGATAAAAGTGTTTTTAAATTGATTTCGAAAAAAAAAAATTGATAATAATTTTTATATATTTAATTTTCAGAGCTTGTTTTTAATCCAAATATAACATATGTATATGTTTTTGGAATCAGCAAATGATGGAGAATAAGATGAACGTAAATTTGGATCGTTTTAGAAAAAAATAATTTTTTTTACAATTTTCAGATTTTTAATGACCAAAGTCATTAATTAATTTTTAAGCCACCAAGCTGAAATGCAATACCGAAGTCCGGGCTTCGTCGAAGACTACTTGACCAAAATTTCAACCAATTTGGTTGAAAAATGAGAGCGTGACAGTGCCGCCTCAACTTTCACGAAAAGCCGGATATGACGTCATCAAAGACATTTATCAAAAAAAGGAAAAAAACGTTCGGGGATATCATACCCAGGAACTCTCATGTCAAATTTCATAAAGATCGGTCCAGTAGTTTGGTCTGAATCGCTCTACACGCACGCACGCACACACGCACGCACACACGCACACACATACACCACGACCCTCGTTTCGATTCCCCCTCGATGTTAAAACATTTAGTCAAAACTTGACTAAATGTAAAAAAGACAAAAAAATACCGTAACAAAGACAATACAAATCACAGTATGCAACGTTTCGACCCTAGGGTCTTCCTTAACCATCACACGCAGTCACCATTGTTCTGCTTTCATAAGGAAAACACAAATTGTCAAATGCGTGCGTGTGGGTACGAGTGAGTGAGTGTGTGTACGCAGTTCGGTGAGCACTCTGTTTGGTTGTTGTGTTGGAATATATTATGTATTGAATGTACTCAAGCCAAGCAATATTCCGGTGTACTACACGTGGTTGTAATAAAATCTTATGTCTTATCGTGCAGCACTTACTTGCCCTCCAGATGTTTGAGGTCCTTGTCTCTCTGCCGTATGATGTTCTCCATGGCCAGAGCGTACGTGTGCTCCAGGTTGAGCAGGGTCTCCAGTGCAGGGGAGTGTATCAGTGTGTGGTACACATTGGCAAACGTGCGCATGGGGTCTTCCTCTTGTATTGTGGCGTATTCCTTCACCTCCTGTGAAGTAAAAAAAAAATAAAGATAAATTAATAACACGGAGTAATTACTTTCTATTTGCTTTCTTTATTTGGTGTTTAACGTCGTTTTCAACCACGAAGGTTATATCGCGACGGCCTTTCTATTTGCTGATCGGAAATAAAGAAGCCAGTATGTCAAAGTGCTCAAAGTAAGAAAAGTACAGAACCATTCTGAAAACGAGACATGACTTGGTAACAGTTATGTTGAACTAGCACATGAGGTTTTGTTGTCTCCTCAACGGTTCCATGTTTGTGTCAGCAAGACATTTTATTTTGGCTAGTTAAAACTAATGCATCAGTTAATGACAAGCAATAACAATTGAAACAATTCCGTGCTAACTAACATATCCACTAAATTCAACAATTGTACAATGCTGCGCAAAGTTCAAGTTGCAAACACAAACAAGACTTTCCAAATCACAGTTTTGACCAGGAGTTGCCTAGATTACAGGGGTATATTTGACAAATTAAAATCCATGCCACAACGACATGCATCTGTGTGTGCAAGTGTGTGTATAACTATAAGTGTGCATGTCTGTGTGTATCACTATAAGTGTGCATGTCTGTGTGTATAACTATAAGTGTGCATGTCTGTGTGTATAACTATAAGTGTGCATGTATGTGTGTATAACTATAAGTGTGCATGTCTGTGTGTATAACTATAAGTGTGCATGTCTGTGTGTATAACTATAAGTGTGCATATCTGTGTGTATAACTATAAGTGTGCATGTCTGTGTGTATAACTATAAGTGTGCATCTCTGTGTGTATAACTATAAGTGTGCATCTCTGTGTGTATAACTATAAGTGTGCATGTCTGTGTGTATAACTATAAGTGTGCATCTCTGTGTGTATAACTATAAGTGTGCATCTCTGTGTGTATAACTATAAGTGTGCATGTCTGTGTGTATAACTATAAGTGTGCATGCCTGTGTGTATAACTATAAGTGTGCATCTCTGTGTGTATAACTATAAGTGTGCATGTCTGTGTGTATAACTATAAGTGTGCATGTCTGTGTGTATAACTATAAGTGTGCATGTCTGTGTGTATAACTATAAGTGTGCATGTCTGTGTGTATAACTATAAGTGTGCATGTCTGTGTGTATAACTATAAGTGTGCATGTCTGTGCATGCATATCTGTACAGCTACCTTGACATGCACACTTGCCTGTGTGTGTGACCAGCAGGGTCCAACCACTGTTGTCACTACCGGTCCCGACAAAAACACTCTCCATGGTAATTCATACCTGTACATCTATATCTATATATCTATTACTCCTTATTCCATACAGTCTCCTTACTACTACTATTTACTAAATAGTAGTAGTAAGGGTAAGCATGCAGCAGTAAATAATAAGCATGCAGGAGTAAATAATTATCGACCGGTGGTTGGATACAAGCTCCTGTGGGAAGGCCTTTATGATACACTAGATGAATACCCGCTTCGCCGGGAAGAAGTAGAGCCGAATGAATACCCACTTCGCCGGGTGTACGCTGGGCGGGGATATAGCTCAGTTGGTAGCGCGCTGTCAGCGTGAGTTCGATCCCAGGTTCGGCGGAAATTTATTTCAGAGTCAACTTTGTGTGCAGACTCTCTTCAGTGTCCGAACCCTCCCCCCGTGTACACTACATTGGGTGTGCACGTTAAAGATCCCACGATTGACAAAAGGGTCTTTCCTGGCAAAATTGCTTAGGCACAGTTAATAATTGTCTACCTATACCCGTGTGACTTGGAATAATAGGCCGTGAAAGGTAAATATGCGCCGAAATGGCTGCAATCTACTGGCCGTATAAAATTTCATCTCACACGGCATCACTGCAGAGCGCCTAGAACTGTACCCACGGAATATGCGCGATATAAGCGTCATTGATTGATTGATTGATATATACGGCTTGTGTGTGTGTGTCTATCTGTCTGTCTGTCTGTGTCACTTCGCGATGCACGGCCAAAGTTCTCGATGGATCTGCTTCAAATTTGGTGGGCATATTCAGGTAGACCCGGACACAATCTGCTCGATGAAAATTTTCAACACGTGCTCTCAGCGCGCAGCGCTCAACCAGTGTTTTGCGCGTTTATCTCCCTTCCTTCGTGTGGCGTCAATCGCGTACAATGCGCTGGCGAAGCCGACGTACACCCGGCGAAGCTGGCGTACACCCGGCAAAGCCGGCGTACACCCGGCGAAGTGGGTATTCATTCGGCTCTACTTCTTCCCGGCGAAGCGGGTATTCATCTAGTGTATCATAAAGGCCTTCCCACAGGAGCTTGTATCCAACCACCGGTCGATAATTATTTACTCCTGCATGCTTATTATTTACTGCTGCATGCTTACCCTTACTACTACTATTTAGTAAATAGTAGTAGTAAGGAGACTGTATGGAATAAGGAGTAAATAAATGGAATAAGGAGTAAATAATGATCGACCGGCGATTGGATACAAGCTCCTGTGGGCCTTCCCGTATAAACAATGCACCTCTCCATCTCAGATCTGGCCTGACTTGTGTAAGGGACAAATACTAAAAATAAACATCCTGGGTGTCTTTTTGGTCACTGTGAAAAATATTTTCATAAAGTAATATTACAGATTGCACTATTATCGGCAAAGAAATCAACTCATCAAATATTTTTTCTCTCAAACTGAGCAAAAAGCAGCTATGTAGGCAAATGATTGTAGTCTGTGTCCAAGTGTAGGGATGTCTTACCCCATATAGGAGCCTTGACAGATCTGAGATAGTCACCTGAATGGTCTACATGGGAAGGACTGTGCCTTTGAACTCTTTAAATAAAAACGAACAATTTGGAGTGGTTCCAAATAACTGTCACTTACTCTATAAGGCCAACAAAAAAAAATAGTTTGTTTACGGTAACCCGACCAAGCCTATTTTTTTCGCGCGACCCTAGACTTTTTTTTGGCATTTGGGGAAAAAAAAAAATTAAATAAATAATTTTTGCAAAATAACGTAAAAATATGGTTTTTGGGAAGAAAAAAAAAAATTTTTTAAAAAATCCCGACCTATTGACCCTATTTTTTTGGCCTATGTTACCGTAAACAGACCTATTTTTTTTTGGCCTAACACATGTAGTTTGCTTTTTAGAGCGCTTACTTCCCTTTGGTTATCAGATAACAATTTGTAAGCATGCAGTGTACCTTGCAGTAAGCCTTGGTCCAGCGGTCCACGAGGGTGTTGCTGTTCACCTTGCCCTGTCTCAGCAGCTGCAAGTTCTCCTCCCCGTTCTGGTCGTGCATTCGGCCCGTCTCCCTCGCTGTAAACTCCCCCAGCTTCTTTTCTAACTCTGCACGCACACACACCAATGTGTTTTTTTTGGGTGAACACATCACGAAAAGGCATTTTTTGGTACCATTGATGCAAAATAGGTTTTGTTATGCTTCAATGGATGCACATCTCTCAAAGTCAGCTCGCCTCCTGACTAGTCTATACAAGATTTGTTGTGTTTGTGGCAAAACTTATCCAGCAGACTAGACACCGCCAGTACCACTCACCATCGATGACATTGCAGGGCAGGTTGTGCATTTTCTGCAGCCGTCCCACAAGCTCTGTGCATGAGGACACGAGGGGAATGGTCACTGGCACGGTCAGCTTGGACTTTCCTTCTTTGCTGCTGAAGGTGAAGGTGAACTCTTTCTCCACGCTGTGCGGCATTTCTGAGGAGTAAATGGTGAGCTTTTTTCATCAAACAATTTATGGTTTGAAATAATATAGAAA
Organism: Littorina saxatilis; assembly: GCF_037325665.1. Lineage (NCBI taxonomy): Eukaryota > Metazoa > Mollusca > Gastropoda > Littorinimorpha > Littorinidae > Littorina > Littorina saxatilis. Next base: position 96,796,636 of record NC_090246.1, read on the forward strand.
TCTAAACAACGAAGTGACTGTGGTAAGATGAACAAAGTTAAAAAACAAAGGATTACTGTACTCACCAATACAAAGACGACACAAGACGATTACGAATTTTCGCTTCTGGAAGCTTCATCAGGAAAAGAACACAAAGGACAACAAAAAGCAGACGCAATATAGAACTTTGTTTTTGATTAAAGAGCTGTTCACATGGCCGACTTTCAACTAACTCGCCATATTCGCCAGCGATATAGGACAATAAAGAAATGAAAAAAGAAAGAAAAACAAATCTAATGGATTCCTTGACTTTGGGGTAGCGCGACTCTGTTGCTGCTAGCTTTCCACTGGGAGGAAGCGATCTGAATTTCCCAGCGATGGGATAATAGGCTTCTTCTTCTTCTTCTTGCGTTCGCCGTCACACCATCAGTTTAGTCTGCGAGACGAATGACGTCGTGGCTTCCAGGTCTTGTCTGCTCCCATAGAGTTTGGTGCGGAGAGGGACTGATGCTGGCCACATTTTGTCTCTGATTGGTTTGAGTTGGGGGCATGTCATTAAGACATGTTCTGGAGTCGACATGTTCTGGAGTCTGGTCTTCCAGACCGGATAATAGGCTGAATAGAGAAATGATTTTTTTTTTTTTTACATTTTTACAAATCGCGGTTTTAGGTTTGACGTAATTTGTAAAATATTTTTTACATTTTTACAAATCACGGGTTAACAGCTCAGTTGGAGGTTTAATTGGTGTCAGTGTGTAGACATACAGGCTGGGGGAGTGGCTTAGGAGCCGGCGAGCAAATAGCTGTACCGTATCAGTGTCTGTTGCTAGAGACGGAAGTGTCCCATCTATCTTGGTTGATAATCAGGGATTAATGTAGAGTTGTATCCTCTTAGTCAGGTTTGAGGCACAAAGTTTACGAGGAAAAACCATTCTCTCTCAAGGGTGGAAGTCAAATGTCTGCCAGACTCAGCAAATAGATTAGGCAGCCCATGATCACTGTTGAGATTGTAGTTGAAGTTCTATCGGATTTGTTGTTGGTTATGTTGTTGAAGACATATATGTTCTCGAATTTGAGTTGATGTTGTTGTTGTCGTCGTCGTAGATGAAATCAAGGTTGTTACATGTCAAATCAATCGTGTTCCACCTACTTTTTATCAATGTAAAGCTGTTGTTGGTGGTGTTGTTGACATTGTTGTTCTTGGTTTTTGATTTGTTGTCAGTGTTGTTGTCGTCGTTGTTGTTGTTGTAGTTGTTGCCCAATGTTGTACTGTGTTGTGGTTGTTGTTGTTTTTGTTATTGTTGATACAGTTTCGCTGGTTTCTCAACAATGCTGTTGTAGTTGTTGAGGTTGTTGTTGTTGTTGTTGTTGTTGTAGTTGTTGTTATTGTTGATGTAGTTTTACTGGTTTCTCAACAATGGTGTTGTTGTTATTGTTGATGTAGTTTTACTGGTTTCTCAACAATGGTGTTGTTGTTATTGTTGTTGTTTCTTTGTTTTTGGGTCCAGCCGATTCATTTTCACAGCCTTCTTCTTCTGCGTTCGTGGGCTGAAACTCCCCCGTACACTCGTGTTTTTTGCACAAGTGGAATTTTACGTGTATGACCGTTTTTTACCCCGCCATTTAGGCAGCCATACGCCGTTTTCGGAGGAAGCATGCTGGGTATTTTCGTGTTTCTATAACCCACCGAACTCTGACATGGATTACAGGATCTTTTTCGTGCGCACTTGGTCTTGTGCTTGCGTGTACACACGGGGGTGTTCGGACACCGAGGAGAGTCTGCACACAAAGTTGACTCTGAGAAATAAATCTCTCGCCGAACGTGGGGACGAACTCACGCTGACAGCGGCCAACTGGATACAAATCCAGCGCGCTACCGACTGAGCTACATCCCCGCCCATTTTCACAGCCCATTCCTGCTTGATCCTTAATGGAAACAAATGAAAACTCAAGCCCGAGTCCTTTTTTTTGCAACTCCGAACATACGGCAGCAGCACACTCTCTCGGCATGATGTCGGGAGTACGCGCGCATCCACGGCTGCAGCAAAGACGCAGACCGAGCGTCACTACTTTCGCTTCCGATGTCTGCATGTGACATCACAGCCAACGGCTTGCCGCAGCGGGGATTTTAAAGTCTCGCGTAGCAGATGAATTTGGCCGCTTTTTGTGTAAAATTAGACTGATGCAACACAAAACCTGTGATTTACTGTTCGGTTTTTGCATCTTTAGATGCTTACCTATATCATTAAATCAACCCCAACTGCTTTAGCTGACCTTAAAAAATGCCTGTTATGGTCCTTTAACTCTGAAGAGCTTTATAAATCTACGGTTTCTAATGATAATGAACATAATGGCATTCATTCTGTCATCTGCTTTAGCCAAAATATATGATGGGCCAGCTGTACGCAGAACCAGTTAGGTTATGGAGAGAGTAAAACAAACACTACAATGTAGCACTCAGATCAGTTTAAAACGCAAAAAATATCCCCAAATCATACTCATTACTGCGAATACCTCTCTCTGTCTCTCTCTCTCTCTCTCTCTCTCTCTCTCTCCCTATCTCTCTAAACTTGTACACACACATCTACCGGTTTTATGTCATAGAAGTACGACTATTTTGTTGCAGAAGGCTTACATAAGAACTGTTCTTACCTGCAGTCTGGGGATGCTGTCTTTGTAGACATGGACCAAAGTAGGATACTGCACAGCTCTTTTTTCTTGCCTGCAGATGGGTGGTGACAAACAGGGGAAACGACTCTCTTTCTTTGCTATTTCCGCTTTATTGTCCGGATTGTCTTTTCTTGGTTCCCCCCCCTTTCTCTCTCTCTCTCTCTCTCTCTCTCTCTCTCTCTCTCTCTCTAAACTGGCTTATTGTCCGTTGGGTCTAAATGCCTTTTTTGGACATGGTTTTTAAATATGATATGTCTCTCTCTCTCTCTCTCTCTCTCTCTCTCTCTCTCTCTCTCTCTCTCTCTAAAAGTCTCTCTCTCTCAGTCTCTCTCTCTCTCTCTCTCTCTCTCTCTCTCTCTCTCTCTCTCTCTCTCTCTCTCTCTCTCTCTCTCTCTCTACACTTGTTTAGGTGATCATTCATCAGTCTGTGCATAGACCTATATTAGAATACTAGATGATTACCCGCTTCGCCGGGAAGAAGTAGAGCCGAATACCAGGCTGCGCCTGGGACGCCGGCTTCGCCGGCGCACGAAGGAAAGGAGATAAACGCGCAAAACACTGGAGACCTTCTAAAAATAGTAACGTGCAGTGACCTTCTAAAAATAGTAACGGGAATATGGATTGACGCCACACGGAGGAAGGGAGATAATCGCGGCTGAAAACACTGGAGAAGATAAGGAAGAGTTACTGGTAGTGGATCCCGACAACAACAAAGAAACAAAAAACAAAATCGGTTCAGCGCGCACAGCGCTGCGCGCTGAGAGCACGTGTTGAAATATCTCATCGATGAGGTTGTGTCCGGGGTGTAGCTGAATACGGTGTCCAAATTTGAAAAAGATCCACCGAGAACTTTGGCCGTGTATCGCGAACAGACAGACAGACAGACAGACAAACACTTGTCGTATATATATATATATATATATATAGATAGGTCCCTGGTCTGTGTGACTTCGAAAGAGAGTATGCTCCGAATGAAAACAATGAATTGTGTGTGTGTGTGTGTGTGTGTGTGTGTGTGTGTGTGTGTGTGTGTGTGTGTGTGCGTGTGCGAGAGCGTAACTATGCGTGTGCGAATACCACTCTGTATGATGTGTGTTTATGTGTGCGTGCATACGAGTGTGTATGTGTGTGTGTGTGTGTGTGTGTGTGTGTGTGTGAAACAGAAAGACTCATAACAAGTATACCAATACCAGTATTCGTATAAATGTGCGAATTTCAAATGCTCGTGGCCATTGACTATCGGAGAGATTCCTTAATAACCAAGTAAGTGTGTGCCCTCTCTGCAGTGTGTAGTGTGCATCTTGTCCTATCAAAAGGGCCAGATGCTAAACGGTCACATTTTCGATATTGTGTGCGTAGTTTTTAAAACTACAGTGTTTTAGTGCGACCCTTGACTGTGTTTAATCAAAAGTGACCCGAAGACTGTGAATTTACAGTCACTCCAACGTGTGAAACCTTTCTTCTTATACTTTTAGAAGTCAGGTTGATAATAACTGTGTGCTTGTGTCTACTGATCTAGTCACAACTGTGTCGTTATTTGCGATCATCCACGTTCAAGTGTGCGTGTGTCTCACCGATTGTTTGACAACAATCTTCAACTGAAAGTACGAATATGAACTTTATCACCACTTTTGGACAGTCTCGGAGACGTCGCCCTTTGCTTATTGATTGTTGTTGTATGCGATCGCTATTATAGTATCACTTTTTACTTACTTATAATTTTATTTACTTAGTAAGTAACTTACTTCTTCGTTCAAAGTCGTTTATTGTCTCCTTTTTACATTTAGTCAAGTTATGACTAAATGTTTTAACATAGAGGGGGGAATCGAGACGAGGGTCGTGGTGTATGTGTGTGTGTGTGTGTGTGTGTGTGTGCGTGCGTGCGTGTAGAGCGATTCAGACCAAACTACTGGACCGATCTTTATGAAATTTGACATGAGAGTTCCTGGGTATGATATCCCCATACGTTTTTTTCATTTTTTGGATAAATGTCTTTGATGACGTCATATCCGGCTTTTCGTGAAAGTTGAGGCGGCACTGTCACGCCCTCATTTTTCAACCAAATTGGTTAAAATTTTGGTCAGGTAATGTTCGACGAAGCCCGGTCTTCGGTATTGCATTTCAGCGTGGTGGCTTAAAAATTAATTGATGACTTTGGTCATTAACAATCTGAAAATTGTAAAAAAAATATGTTTTTTATAAAACGATCCAAATTTACGTTTATCTTATTCTCCATCATTTGCTGATTCCAAAAACATATAAATATGTTATATTCGGATTGAAAACAAGCTCTGAAAATTAAATATATAAAAATTATTATCAAAATTAAATTTTCGAAATCAATTTAAAAACACTTTCATCTTATTCCTTGTCGGTTCCTGATTCCAAAAACATATAGATATGAAATGTTTGGATTAAAAACACGCTCAGAAAGTTAAAACGAAGATAGGTACAGAAAAGCGTGCTATCCTTCCCAGCGCAACTACTACCCCGCTCTTCTTGTCAATTTCACTGCCTATGCCGTGAGCGGTGGACTGACGATGCTACGAGTATACGGTCTTGCTGCGTTGCATTGCGTTCCGTTTCATTCTGTGAGTTCGACAGCTACTTGACTAAATGTTGTATTTTCGCCTTACGCGACTTGTTCATATTACAGTGTCTATTCCTTTTTGATAACATATTGTTGTGTTTCTTAATTGCTTTTTTTCTCGTTTGCTATTTACTTTTAGTTTGTTTATTTTGTACCAAGATATTTCAGTAGATATATCGATTTATTTTAACGCTCAGGAGTTAGAACGCTGTTATACTTATAGTTTCACGATGAGCAGCTGTCGAAATGCATGGCCCACTAAAGAGGGTTTTCGCGTAGGACACCTGAATATAAACCATGCAATTAACAAAATGACTGACATATCTACTATGCTTTTAAATTCTGGTTCAAGCTTTCACGTTTTTGGGTTTTCAGAATCCAGATTATCTCACCAGATTTCAGATTCTGATATTGCTATTCCTGGTTACAATGTATTACGACGAGACCCACAGCAAAGTAAAGAAACTGGTTTGCTATTGTACATAAGCGAATCAGTTAGTTATACACGATTAACACACCTTGAGCAGTTTGTGGAATCGGTGTGGATAGAAATTGCTGTGCGCGCTGAACCGATTTTGTGTTTTTTTGTCGGGATCCACTACCAGTAACTCTTCCTTATCTTCTCCAGTGTTTTCAGCCGCGATTATCTCCCTTCCTCCGTGTGGCGTCAATCCATATTCCCGTTACTACGTTACTATTTTTAGAAGGTCACTGCACGTTACTATTTTTAGAAGGTCTCCAGTGTTTTGCGCGTTTATCTCCTTTCCTTCGTGCAGTCTGGTATTCGGCTCTACTTCTTCCCGGCGAAGCCGTTACCCGGCGAAGCGGGTAATCATCTAGTATATAATATACCACAGGAGAAAAAAAAGTAGCTCGCGCGCGCTCACCCAAATCCGCGCGAAGTGCCACATGATATTAGCCCCAGACAACACATAGGCGGATAATACATGTATGTCAATAGTATAAAACAAAACATGCCACAATTTACAAGACAGAAAAAAGGATAAATGAGAGAATTAAAAAAGGTGTTTGCTCTTCAAGTAAATAATTATACCACACCTTACAGATCTGAAAAACACACGTCATGTTGTTGTCGTTTTTAAAACAAATTTATTTTTATTTTAAAAAATACTTTTTCTTTAGGGGGGGTGAAAATGTACCTCCATTTCAAGACTCCATCTCTCTTGATATTCTTTTTTCAACTGTTTGGAGAGTTAAAAAGAGGGTGGGGGGGAGAAGGTCCGTGGTCGTTTCACTGTACCGGTAAAGCGCTTAGTGAATGTCAGTGCCCCCAAACCTAGGTCACCGTGACCTTGCACGAGGAGCAGTCTCAGTGTCCTTGACCTTGTGTTTCTAACTCACTGGTAGCCCACTAGTCTTGACCCCTCACAAAATGTGACTGTTCCGTCCATAAAAGCAGACTCATTTTCTTAGAAGGTTATCAAGAATTAAACATTTAAAAAAACCTATCAGATCGCAGATCAGCACCATGCATATCATGAGTGCAATGTATCAGCCTGTCTGAGGCATGGTCAAGAAGTAAGGATTCAGAAGTGGATGTAACAGGTTTTTAACCAAACATTTTTTTTTCAATCATTACAGTAAAATCATGAACGCCATACCGAATGACGGGGTCGTTGATCAAATACAAACACAGACACATAGAGAGAATTCAATAAAGTTGTAAACAATTTATTAGCACAAATATAAAGCTGTAGCAAATACAAAGAGAAAGCAGTGACATCTACTGTTACTGTTCAATGCGGTTTTTTAATATAATATTGTACAATGCATGGCATGTGCCTGAACAAACTTTAGCTGTAAAGAACTCAAGTTTATGACTGGCACAAAAGAGGTACTGAAACAAAGTCATATCCTGTCATAACTGACTCAAAATATGTCAAGATAAAAATAAATCTGACAAATACATTTCCAACATTTTGAACAGAAATAACGATGCAAAAACCTTGCCGACCACTCATTGATTGTCTGCAGAAGTAAAGTTGACGAAGTGAGTAAAAACAAAATCAAAACTGCTATTTTTTTAACAATACTGGTAAAAATAATTACTTTTAAGTCTATTGATGGTGGGATGAAGAAAATCAGAAATAATTGTTTTCTAAAAGAAGAAAACATTTCAAGAAAACTGTCCTAAATAATTGCATGATAGATATGAGGTATGTCTTCCACAGCAGCAGTACAAAAGTATGTGGAATGACTGCCTCGCACTATTGATAGGCAGGTAGTTATGATAAAAATCAACACCAACTGTCAGATGGATCCTCATTTCCACCCCCGCCACCATACCCCCCGTCCCCCTCCCCAAAATGTACATGGTAGCTCTACGGTCGATTCTTATCTTTTGTCCAGGATTCATTACCACAGAAAGAGTACTGAATACTACATGTATCAGTTATATACTTTTTTTGGAAACTCATTTCCTTTCTCAGATACACAAAAGCCTGATGCCTTACTATAAAAAAAAAATCACTTTAAGATCAAACTTCACAAAGAGCCTCAAGCACATAAAAAAGAGAAAACTGAAAGAAGAATTTACACATTCTCTTTTTGACTTCAGACATCTGTGGTTCTTTCTTTATTTGGTGTTTAACGTCGTTTTTAAACGTTCAAGGTTATATCGCGACGGAGGGAAGGGGGGTGATGGGATAGAGCCACTTGTCAATTGTTTCTTGTTCACAAAAGCACTAATCAAAAATTTGCTCCAGGGGCTTGCAACGTAGTGCAATATATTACCTTACTGGGAGAATGCAAGTTTCCAGTACAAAGGACTTAACATTTCTTACATACTGCTTGACTAAAATCTTTACAAACATTGACTATATTCTATACAAGAAACACTTAACAAGGGTAAAAGGAGAAACAGAATCCGTTAGTCGCCTCTTACGACATGCTGGGGAGCATCGGGTAAATTCTTTCTCGTCCCAACCAATATGGGACTCCCCCTAACCCACGGGGCGAGACACCTGTGGTACATGTACCACTTATTCACAAGTGCAAGACACCTTGCAAGCAAATACTATACAAAACTCAACAAAAAAGTCTCAAAATTGCATATCTTATAAGGGCTTTTTGATAAATGATTGAAGATGCTAAATAAGAAGAATAAAATAGAAGAAAATAATCATAACAAATCCAGGGAGTTATCTAAAATAATCTTTGCTATTTGAACAAACAAAAAAGTCAAATGCTCGCACTAGCCATGAGTTTCTATTAAACTAACGCAACAGTAAAAATCACTGCAGAAAAAAAAGACCAGCCTTTTACAGAATGTTTCAGAAAGGGATACAACCACCCTGCACAACATCTCAATGGAATCAACAAAGTGTCTGTTTTTTTGTAAATAAATGAAGCTTGCTGTGGAATGCTCTCTACGAAAATATGGAAAGATGCTCCGAAAAGATGCAACACAACTAGCCATTACAACAACCATTGCTATGGAAACAACCTATTTGTGCAAGTGTTAAATAAATTGCAAACATTTTACTGACATGAGCAGCTGCAAATACATAAGCACTGCTGAAATTCACTTTAGTGAACAAGCTGCAAAAATGCACACATTCAAAAACAGAACAGTAAATTATCTGCTCTTTCCAAGGAAACTGTATAATTAACGCAAGAACAAAAAGACAACTGCACAACCAATATAAAGAATGCCTACAAGCAACAAAATAGCAACTCAATAGAGAAGTACCAAAAATGTTTGAGAGACAAAAATAAACTCTAGTTGAGATTCAGACAACAGGTAAAAGTAAGTAAAAATGACAGTAACAGCAAAGCTATTTTTCTTTCATTGATCACGTTCAATATCCAGTAAACACATGCTATAAAAAGGTGAAAATACAGGTGATAAGCTTATCAGCATTTACTGTCTTTATATAATATTACAAGTCTGTAAAACAAAATATCAACTGGTAGTCGATATCATTTCAGTTTTCACATTTTTAATGCTAAAAGACAGCTGTCATGACATTTTTATTTACTTTCATTTACTTTCACCACTGTAGTGACACGGAATTGGGACAGGGATACAGTCTCAGAGTCGGCACATAAATTTGACCCGTGTCCGTCCCAACCGGGATTCAAACCAGTGATCCTAGGATCACAAGTCCAGCGCTCTACCCACTGAGCTACCTGGCCCACCCCACCCTGGTACCATCAATCTTGGATAGGATGATCTCATTGTACATACCCATACCACTTATCTGTACATTACAGATATGGAACTAACTCACAACAGCTGTTTTCCAGTACAATGTTTACACAACATGGTACTATAAGCATTATGCTTGTTGTTGTTTACTCTATATGCGTTTTTTATTTGTAAATAATGCACAAACGTTGAATAAAACAGTTTAAACCAACATGGTACGTACATAATATTCGCACGCTCTAAGGATCGTCTTGAGTGGTCCACCATAAAATATCACATCTCACCCTTGCATGTGAAACCTACTTGTCCAAAGCTTGTGGGCAGACTCACAACTGTGCACAACCTGCTCATTACACGGTCATTCTGTATAAATGTGGTTCCTGAACACATTACATTTCCCTGTCTCAGTCACCTGATCACTAAAACAAAGGGAACAGATTCAGTCAGGCTCGACTTACTTTCTAAGGTGGCAAAAGGCTACACAAATAAATATGCATCTTATTAGCCTATATGTATAAAGTTGCTAATGCAAACTTTTCAATTGCAAAAAAATCAGTGTACAAGAACACTTTTTTGGTTGTTGCTAACACCACTCTAAGAAAAAAAACAAAAATTCACCTAAAAATTTAAATTCTACAAATACATTTCAAATTGTAAACCATAGAGTAAGTAACAGCACCTGTCATAAAATTAACATATTCATGAGCATATGTCCACCACTATCAAACGATCAAACTACTGCCAATATCTCTATTGCAAAGGAGGTTTTATTCCTACACATTTCCTTGAAAAGGAAAAAGTAATGTATGCATACTATAAGAAACAGTTAAAGTGGGACTGTCACACGGACGCTTATTGCACTCTACAGGACTAAAAGAGAAATATCAATAGCAGTCATATTATGCAAAGCTCTCTGTCACAAAGTAGCACAAAAATAATGAAATAAGGTCCTTTCTTTTTACACACACACACACACACACACACACACAGGGAAGCACTGGCACACAAAGGCAAGAACACAGACTCTCTCTCTCTCTCTCTCTCTCTCTCTCTCTCTCTCTCTCTCTCTCTCTCTCTCTCTCTCTCTCTCTCTCTCTCTCTCTCTCTCTCTCTCTCTCTCTCTCTCTCTCTCTCTCTCTCTCTCTCTCTCTCTCTCTCTCTCTCTCTCTCTCTCTCTCTCTCTCTCTCTCTCTCTCTCTCTCTCTCTCTCTCTCTCTGATGAGGTGTAAAAGCAACACTAGTACATGTGAGCACAGGAAAGAGGAATAAGCAAGACAAGTCAAGCTCATATCCATAACATTAAGAATAAGAGATCAAAAAAAGAAAATGCTGCAAACTAATATCAATATATATGCACTCCAGCGTAAATGTATCATCATTACATCTTGAAAATCTACTGTAAAATTAAGGTCAAAATTCAAAAGATTCCTTTCAATGAAGTTAAATTTGCACACTTCTCTCGAAAGCACCAACAGAATATGGATTAAAAAATGTAAGGAAAACTCTCATGTTCTAAAAACTTCACTATTTGGTCAGGTGTTCACATTTGCTTACATCCTATACAAGTGAAACTGAATCTCTCGGTGATACAATATGTTGAACATGAAAAGTATGCCAGTTTCTATTTTCCTACTTTGGTTAGTCTTAGACTGCTGACTGGCCAATTCTTTAAGTCCGAATGAAAAATCCAGTAAAAATGTAAAAATTTTGAAAAGAAGAAAAACATCAAATACACCATGCTACCGAAACAATCTGCTTTCTTACTTTTTTTCCCGACATTTCCTCTTTAACTTTACAGGCAAGTACATTTTAGTACACATTGACTATCTACCCGGTAGTCATTTTACATGCATGTTACTTTTCCCTGTCCTGACAAACTTTATAATAAATGTTAGTGCAAATAGTGAATACAGCTTTTTCTGAAGAGTAGAATGCAGAAATAATAACTACAAACAAGCTCTTCCATTTTATGTACAGCAAACATACATGGGAAATGACTGTTTGTACACATTTTAAGCATCAGATCACAAGAGGCGTTGATATACATCAAAAGCATTACAACTATCAATTCACAGACTTAAAGCGATCCGCACTTAAAGAATCAGCCAGTCAAAGAATGTCGTCTACTGTAAAATCATTTCCAGCGCAGACAAGCAAATACAGCGTTTTAATTCAACTTTTATTTTCTATCCCAAAACAAAAGAAGTTATTTTTGTCTAGGGTTGGTTTGTGATCATTTTTTGTCCATGAAATAAAGAAGAAAACTTGTAACTCTGAAAGATTTTCAGCACAAAACAAGGTGCACAAAATGTCAGAAAAAAATTTCAACCTTTGACTAGAATGTCACATAAATGACTACTAATTCTTCATACTGTACAAAAAGCATAAGTGCTTCTCCCCATAGAAATAGAACTTACAAACTTGGGAAGTGAGAGGAGTAAACTATCCAAAGGGCACCTAATGTGGCTTACAAAAGTTGTACAAAATGGCTTTGCGTCAACAAAATCTTTCTAAAATACATGCAGTCAAATGTGCTCCTCAATGTATGAAACAGAAGCTGTAACTTATAAACAGGTGACCGTGATGGAAAGAACAAAAGTGGGCAATGGGTCATCCGTAAATCAAAATTGAGTGCATGCGATAATATCCAAGTTACAGATGAGATATAAAAACCACAAGCTGAACAGAGATGCACTAGAACTAAAACCACCTGTTCACAGAGAAAACTGCATCAACACACCCAATATATTACCAGTTCAAATCATTTCTATCTGTGCGAATAACATTTGTCTTAAACACAGACTCCTCTGCTTTATTCACATGTTTCAGACCATCAACGTTCAATAGGAACTTTAATTTACTAAATCAACGAAGCTGTCATGGCTCGTATGTCACATTTTGCTCTTTTTTTTTAATTTTCAACTTTCACAGTATTACTACACAATGCTGTTGATTAACAGAGAATACAATCATGGAGAAAAAAATATGGATGAGAGGATTTTATTGTCCTATCACACTCCCCTCTTGAAGTTTATTTAACACTTCAAAAATCAGCATCACACTTCGAACATCTATTCAAAACATCTTAAATATTCACGCTACATCAACATGTTCTATAAAATCACTGATTCTAATAAATGAAAGTACAGGTAAAATGATGTGCTGTTGACTTTAAAACAGTGTCTGTAATAACCTTTGACGTTTTCTTCCCTGAAGGAATTCAGCTAGTTGTGACAATGCAAAAAAGCAACACACCTCGTTCCATCTCCTGAAACATCAACGCACTACGACTAGTTTCTTGCAGCACACAGCAAAAACTGCACTGCACGATTCAACAGACTCCTACAAAGAGTACTACCAAAATCTCTCCTTTCCTTCCATGCCGAGCATGCAACAGCCAATGGAATGCGCTACAGTATATGGTATTGTACAATTACGCCGTGTGCTTGGTATGTGTCAAACATTCCTACTGCAATGCTGCGCAGACTAACAGTAAGAAATACGGCCTTTTGCTGCTCCTCCTGCATTTTGCTGCTCAGCCAAAGTACTGGCCCACGCGGTACCCCATGTGATATTCATTGACTCGTCGAATAAAGAAGTAGACCAGAAGGATTCCAATGATCTGCAACGCAGAGAGAAAAATGAGACAATAAGAAAAGAATACATATTTTTTAATTTTGTTTTAGAATATCAAAATTAAAAGAGTATTAAAATCGAAGAAATATCAAAACAAAACAAAAATGCCAGAGAGACTGGTAAAGGGATCTGTCCCTTGAAGAAAACTTATTTTCAATCTGGGATCAGGGGTATCAAGAGGAGAGAAAAAAACATCACTCAGCCCCAACAACATCTGCAGCCAGGTGAGATATCTTTCATATATAGAACGCACTGGAGTCCTAAACCCATTCCACCCACCTCCAAACTGTACAAGTCTCCCCGATTTACTAAACTTTGTTTTTCTGTCTTCCACACAACAATGACAGTAGACCAAGACCAGAAATGTCATATCTTCAGCTCTACTTTATTCCCAACAGACTGCTTAGATTTTTTTCAAAAGACATCTTCATGGGCGGTTCTGGTGAGGTTATGCCCCTCTTTCTTTCGGATGGTAACTGGCGCCACCTCGCGGCAAGATCACACAAGGAAACAAACTTGCATTGGTCCCAAATAGCATATCGGTTTGGTAACAGTTCATGTGTAAGTCGTGCATTTTATACGGTAAACAGACAATGGTCGGTTCTGGTGAGGTTATGCCCCTTCTTTCTTTCGGCTGGTAACTCGCGCCACCTCGCAGCAAGATCACAGGAGTTGTCTCACGTTATCACCCCAGAGGCGCTCATTCCTAGATCCAGTTAAGCTACTGAAGGTAAAGAAGGTACATGTACCTGTGGAATCGCAAATCCCAGTGCAATGGCTCCTGTCAAGTCCAGATGCTCTGCTAACCACCGTACAAAAGAATCTGTGCAGCCCACAGTGAACACCTTGGTTTGAGCCTGTAAAGAAAATTGAAAGAGCAGTCACTTAGAAAGTATTATTTTAAACCTGACACAGTCAAAACTTTGATGCAAACAGTGAGGTTCTTCATGTTCTTAAGTCACAACGAACGAGTTGAATTTCTTGATTGTGCAGTTTGATAATTATGCAGATTGTTCATTGCAAACTTCGAACATACTTTTGTATCAATCATTTTTCATTAGCGCAACATCACCAGCACAACAATCAATATCAGCATTCAATTATTCAACGTCACAATTTGATTCTGTTACAGAGAGATTTTATTAAATGATCTGTCAAATGATGTGTCCACACACACACACCGAACGTACATGCACACATACACACACACACCGAACACACACACACAATCATCTCCTTCACTCACTGTCAGATTTCCAACTATGTTGTATCCACAAGCTGTTTGTGCCCTTGCAGCCTGAAAAATAAAAATCTATAATGAACTGTTGCCACAGATTTACTCTGAAAAAAATATGACAAAACCCAAAACAACTCGACAGCCAACACAAATAGGAAGAGACGTGAACCGACACCAAAATGCTGAAACACACACATTTCCCCACAAACACACATAGGTACCACATTCATGCAAAAGAACATACATTCTCATGTAAAAACATCCAAATAGCCCACAAGCATTCTTGCAACACTTGAATTGATAAGAAAACCATAATTCACTTATGTGGGCACTTTACGAAATCCAGTCCCAGATATGTTCTTATCATCTGCATGACTAAAAGTAAAAAGAATACCTGAGATTCTCACTTTCTTTTGAAGTTTTACAAGAACCACACACACAAACACACACTGTACATTTTAACCCTTACACTGGTGCAATTCTGTAACACATTTTACATAAGCCACTGGTGAATTAAATAAAGAAAAACGGTCATATACATTTTCGCATCCATGGGAGGTAATCGGAACCGACCAAACAGACTGAGCAAGTTGCGCGACATATGTCGTGACAACCAGGTGACAGTATACGTAAAGTAGCGCGATATGTCACGACAACCAGCCTAAGGGTTAATGGTTGAACAACACAGCCTTGGGGTGGTGTGCCTAACTTGATGGGACCCACTCACTGGTTAGATTTTGGTAAAAATTACACAAAAATACCGTTTTAAACCAGTCTAACCCTGCGCTTGGTTCCCACACAGTTGGGCTCTTTCTCATGCACATCAAGCCATGAGTCAAGAGATGTTCTACAGTGGAACCCCCCTTTAAGACCCCACAATTTAAAACTTCTTAAAACGACCTTAGTTTTTTTTAAAGATTTTCTGTTCATATACTCTGTAAATTGACCCCCATTTTAAGACTCCCTCCTTTTTACATTTAGTCAAGTTATGACAAAATGTTTTAACATAGAGGGGGGAATCGAGACGAGGGTCGTGGTGTATGTGCGTGTGTGTGTGTGTGTCTGTCTGTCTGTGTGTGTGTGTGTGTAGAGCGATTCAGACTAAACTACTGGGCCGATCTTTATGAAATTTGACATGAGAGTTCCTGGGTATGAAATCCCCGAACGTTTTTTTTCATTTTTTTGATAAATGTCTTTGATGACGTCATATCCGGCTTTTCGTGAAAGTTGAGGCGGCACTGTCACGCTCTCATTTTTCAACCAAATTGGTTGAAATTTTGGTCAAGTAATCTCCGACGAAGCCCGGACTTCGGCATTGCATTTCAGCTTGGTGGCTTAAAAATTAATTAATGACTTTGGTCATTAAAAATCTGAAAATTGTAAAAAAAAAACATTTTTTATAAAACGATCCAAATTTACGTTCATCTTATTCTCCATCATTTTCTGATTCCAAAAACATATAAATATGTTATAATATTTGGATTAAAAACAAGCTCTGAAAATTAAAAATATAAAAATTATTATCAAAATTAAATTTTCGAAATCAATTTAAAAACACTTTCATCTTATTCCTTGTCGGTTCCTGATTCCAAAAACATATAGATATGATATGTTTGGATTAAAAACACGCTCAGAAAGTTAAAACGAAGAGAGGTACAGAAAAGCGTGCTATCCTTCTCAGCGCAACTACTACCCCGCTCTTCTTGTCAATTTCACTGCCTTTGCCATGAGCGGTGGACTGACGATGCTACGAGTATACGGTCTTGCTGCGTTGCATTGCGTTCAGTTTCATTCTGTGAGTTCAACAGCTACTTGACTAAATGTTGTATTTTCGCCTTACGCGACTTGTTTTGACCTTGTTTTCTCACATATTTGGAGGTCATAAAAGGGGGGTTTCACTGTATAAACAACACTTGTCCTACAGAAGATGAAGGAACAAAGACGACCACTCTTACTTCAGTCGTGCAGCAGGAGCTTGGGACCCCGCATGCTTGTGGTTTACCAGAGGTGCAGCTATAGTCAGGGTTCTCCTTAGAGTAGTCAGCGTATGAGCGCAGTCCACAGCATGGGTACTGCACACCCAGACACGCACACACACACACTCATATTATATGCATATTTAAAAGGACAGCAATTTAAGTCCTTCAGACACACACACACACACACTCATATTATATGCATATTTAAAAGGACAGCAATTTAAGTCCTTCTACTATTACACAGATCCCAGATCCCTCTGTTTTTGCACCTGAACTATCTGTAGAAAATTGGATCCATCAAGACTGAAAGTGTTTCAAACGAGGAGGTGAATAGTCTTCTTCAACATTCTTGTGGTTTTGGAAGTAAATTAATTTTTGAATGTGCTTAGTTTTTCTCTCTTATTTATTCTGTTAGTTTAAGGAACAGCACACTGCAAACATTTCTCTTTTCATTAATGCTGCACACACACACACACACACACATACAAGCACCCACGCAAGTCTCTCACTCTCAAATAATGACACGCTAGCAAGCACACACACACACATACATTCATAAACACACACACACGCGCACACACACACACAAACACATTCACAAACACACACACACGCCACTTTCTCACATATTACCACCATGAAACATCACAGGCACGCACAGCGACAACTACAGACCTGACATTTCATCCCATTCCGCCCCCCCCCCCCCCCCCCCCCCCACCACTCAAGTTAATAGAGACAGGACATTTATGACACTCTGTAATGGCTGTCATCAGACTCAGAGCACCGGAAGCCTGGTGCCTTTATCATGTCAACGACTCATATGTTTCACCGGGCTGAACAACATCTGACCCCCTGAAGGGTAAAAGTAATTCCAGCTTATTACTCTCAAAGACAGAAAAGAAAAAATGAGATGGGGAGGTGGAAATGCAGGCAGGATCAATCAATTGGATGGTGAAGTTTATGAACAGCCCCAAGGGCAAAAGGACACAGACTGCTCTCTTCTATATCCTGTTGTCTTCTCATTTTCAGTCTCCCTTTTCTGCTTTACACAAACACACACACACACACACACACACCACACACCACACACACACCACACACACACACACACACACACACACACACACACACACACACACACCACACACGCACAAACTCTGAACTCTCCCTGTCTTTTACACAAGCAAATGCACATTATGCTTGCTACATGTAGCACATGTGCATACACATGGACACATCTCTCTCTCTCTCTCTCTCTCTCTCTCTCTCTCTCATTTCCACACACACACACACACACACACACACACACACACACACACACACACACACACGCACACGAATTTGGGCACTCACAAACACACAGGCCCTTCTGTTTTACCCTCTCTTTTTCAGACTATACACCTCTCTCCTACGTCACCATGAACACACAATTGCACATACTCTGGTCTGCAGGTAGTCCATCGCTCGGGTGAGGCCCTTGCTGTGTCCGTAACCACGGACTGCAAACATCACATGTGTCGCAAGGATGTGGGGCACC
The DNA here is from genome assembly GCF_037325665.1 of Littorina saxatilis. Classification (NCBI taxonomy): domain Eukaryota; kingdom Metazoa; phylum Mollusca; class Gastropoda; order Littorinimorpha; family Littorinidae; genus Littorina; species Littorina saxatilis. The sequence continues at coordinate 96,814,438 of NC_090246.1, forward strand.
TGTGAACATGACGTTACAGACGCGCTCAAATTTAAAATTTGGTAATGCTAGTCTGAATTAATATGAGACAAAATTACAATGTGTTTTACTGAACAATCTTCAGCAGATCTCAAATGTTAGAAGAAATATTTGATTTTAGAATACCAACTCCAAATGTAGAAATTCAATTTCCTCCAAAATTACCCAGTCGACTTTTGAACCCTAGTAGTACAGTGTAAATGTACTACTAAAGGTAAATTGGGTGGGGATGAGGTTTACCTTAAAAATTACAGCACCTGGGTCTAAATAACAAAAAAAACTCCCAATGCTTTGTGACAGTAGGCCATTAAAAGTACTGTCAAAATGCTTGCACATTAACATAATGTACTGATGCTGATTTTTGTAGGTATATATCTAAAACTAGATGAATACCCGCTTCGCCGGGTGGCCGGCTTCGCCGGGAAGAAGTAGAGACGGGTGAGTGGCGCACCGTACGCCGGCTTTGCCGGGTACCCGGCTTTGCCGGGTGAGTGGCGCACCGTACGCGATTGACGCCACACGAAGGAAAACTTCTAAAAATAGTAACGGGAATATGGATTGAGCATTGTGGACAGTGACCTTCTAAAAATAGTAACGGGAATATGGATTGACGCCACACGAAGGAAGGGAGATAAACGCAAAACACTGGAGAAGATAAGGAAGAGTTACTGGGAATGGATCTGGGAAGATGAACAGAAAAACCAAAATCGGTTCAGCGCTGCGCGCTGAGAGCACGTGTTGAAAATTCTCATCGACCAGGTTGTGTCCGGGGTCTACCTGAATATGCCCACCAAATTTGAAGCAGATCCATCGAGAACTTTGGCCGTGCATCGCGAACACACACACACACAGACACAAGCCGTATATATAGATAGATGCTGACGACACACGCAGATTAAACAAAAATCTCATTAACAGACATTCGTATTTCTGTCTGTGCAAGAAGGAAGCAAACTACTGTTTTAAAATGAGCGTACTTAATATTCAACATTACGCTCTTTCATATGTCATCATCTCCTACACGTAAAATTCCTGCAATAGTTCAACCAGACTCTGTGACTCCAGTCTTCCCTCACACAAAAGGAAGAGGACAGTGTAAGCAGTAACCTGATCAATTCAATTCCACTCACCCCCAAGGGGGCTGGCCAGGGATTGTTCCTTTCTCTGCCCATTCCTTTACCCCCAGCCCACCTCATAAAAGGGACCTTTCTTTCTTTCTTTCTTTATTTGGTGTTTAACGTCGTTTTCAACCGTTCAAGGTTATATCGCGACGGGGAAAGGGGGGGGATGGGATAGAGCCACTTGTTAATTGTTTCTTGTTCACAAAAGCACAAATAAAAAAATTGCTCCAGGGGCTTGCAACGTCGTACAATATATGACCTTACTGGGAGAATGCAAGTTTCCAGTACAATGGACTTAACATTTCTTATATACTGCTTGACTAAATCTTCACAAACATTGACTATATTCTATACAAGAAACACTTAACAAGGGTAAAAGGAGAAACAGAATCCGTTAGTCGCCTCTTACGACATGCTGGGGAGCATCGGGTAAATTCTTCCCCCTAACCCGCGGGGGGCATAAAAGGGACCGCCCTGGTGCCACACAAGTCATGGCAATGCAACAGGCAAATGTAAGGCAACAAGCAACAAAAGCATGGAAATCCCAGGCCAGTTTGCGAGTGGCCACAGGCAAGGCGAATCAATATCATGGGCAGCGAACGTTCCATCTAATAAATCTCATCCCCTGCCCTCAAGGCCATAAAGCCAATCAAACGGTCTTTTCTTGGACTTCTAACACTCGCTGTCTTGTTTTTTGTGGCGTTAATCGAATGCTACTTTTTTTTCTTAGCCTTCCAACATTCTCTGGCTTCCACAGCTTTGTCATTCTTTAAACTCTTTTTGTCTGTCTGTCTGTCTGTCTGTCTGTCAGTTTGTCTGACTTAGCCTTCCAACATTCTCTGACATCTTCAACTTTGTCAGTCTGTGAACTTTTTCTGTCAGTCTGTCTTTGCCTTTCAAAATTCTTTGGATTTTGCGACTTTGACAGTCTTCGTCTTTTGAAATGTTCTTGCTTCTGCAAATTTGACATTCTGTGAACACTGTCCATCCGTCTGTTTCATTCCATGACATTCATGTTATTGACTCAAAGTGGAATTAAGAAGCTACTTGTACGTTCCAAGTCTCTTTCAGTTTCCAACAACATATATATAGGTGTAACAAGTCAGAAAAGTGCATGCTTGTCTGAATTCTGAATTATCTCTACAACCACAAAGTTTAACAGAACAACACAAAACAAAAAATGAAAAGGACAGGGACAGCCGTTTCTTGTTCATGCAAAACTCTAAACACAACTTGCAACTTCAGAATTTCCCAAACCACGCTTGACCTGCTTTGAAAACAAGCTCCATCAATATTGCACAAAACTGACAACAAAGCAAAATCAACAACAGGGGGAAGGAAAAAAAGCGCCAGAAGAAAAAAAGAAAAAAAAGAGAGTTAGAAAAGGACACAGCAGTACATGAACAGTAAGTGTTTTGCTCTGTGCCAAGGGTTTTAGAAGAGATTAAGATCTGTTCGACACTCTCCCAGGCTGTGGGTCTATATTTGCGGGAAGAGATCAGATCAATACATGGTTCAGCGCTGGCTTCATCGCAATAGTATTGGCAGCCTGATCGGAGGGCGCTTCTGTATGTCTCTGCATCATTTAAACAACTTCCCTTTGCCACTATTCCCCCTCTCAGTGGACCCTGCCAGAGAGGCCTTGAGTTGCATTAGCACTATATTGACATGCTTGTTCTTGTTCTGAGAGTGAGAACACTAGTGTTATTGTTATTGCTGGTGGTTGTAGTGATGTTGTTGGTGGTGCTCTTGTTTTTGTTGTTTCTATTAAACGAGTAAACGAAGGAAATGAAAATATAAACGGACATTGACAAATAGATACGCAGATTTTTCTCAAAAAGGTCAGAAAACACAAACACAAAATGTAACTGTGTAGGTATGCCTGAATCACATTATTTTGACTTCATAGAAAGCTTTTTATTTTTGGTATCCTCTTTCTGTTGCAGTTTTTCTACTTTTTTGTGTGTGTGTGGTCTTCCTTCACCTGCTTTCTTTCTCCATCTTCTCATGTATGTCATTGTCAGCCTCTGGGAGATCTGTTATTGTGGTTGTTGTTCAAATTGTTGTTGTTGTTGCCGAGCAACTGGTGAAAGGAATACAAGGCTGTGGAGAATGTACTTAACTTAGTTAATCTCATTGAATCAAAATTGATTTGCTTTCATCTGTAAGCCTGTTGCTCTTGTTCCTGAATGTACACATTTTAGAAGAAGCCGACAGAAAAGTCTGACCTTAAAAGGCTCAGTAAGAAAAGGCTATAAAGTCCATAAATCAATTACAACATCAAAAACAAACAAACAGAAATTAAGAAAAAAGACGGAAACTAACAAACAGTAAGGCCTCAAACACGTTTCACATTACTTGAGATAAACACACAAATTAGACTGTACACATGTTTAACAATGCAGAAGACTCACCTCTTCTCTGTAGATGAAAGCAATAATGCCAATGGCAACTTGGATCAGGAAAGCAATGACAGTGACCACCAGGAACTGAAAGAAAGACACAAAAATCAGTTTCAAGACCTCCAAAACATCTGAGAAAATCAGGCCTTAAAAACTAGGTCGTCTTCAAATGGAGGTAAAGGCACATAATGGAAGGGCGCTGGTTCTGTGCGAGGCTTAGTTTTCGAGATAGGTGTGAGTGACAAAGTACAGGACGTCACATTCCAAATAAGCACGACTATGTTGCAGGTGGAAGCCGCTGAGATTGCATTTCTTCGGGAGGTTTCCGCAAAAATAGATATTACACGATTAGCGCGAAACAGTTGAGAAGCAGACGATCTCTGAGATCTCTGTTCGTCTCGTGATAACGTTATTTTGTATGATAACGATTCACCTGCAAACTAAAGTATACAATTTGGTGTGTCAGTGGTAAATGTAAATAGAAATGTGTAATACAGACAAAGCAAACAAATAAACGTGTTTTTCTCGTGAAAATGTTGCGTTGTGCAGGTGTTAGGGTGGCCACGTGATGTACACAAAGTAAAGTGCGGGACGGACTCTGCTCTGTGCTGTAACACTGGCAAGTTCAAAACACGAGAAAAACGATTTCGTTATGCGGGCAGCCACGGGGGATGTATGTATTTTTCAAATGGTTGTAAAATAAGTCTTGTATTTATCACCGTACTCAGGCCCTGTTCTTTTTTTCGTCACACCTAAAACCGTTATTTCTTATGAGCGACGCAGCATTAACAGGGCCAGGGATTATAAAAGGAAATTCTGAGAAAGCAAGAAAGTCTTAAACCTTCGGGTCTCAAGACGAGGTTCCACTGTCATCCTTTGACTGGACCAATTTGACTTGGCAGAAGGCAGGTCTAAATTCGACATATTATTGGCCACAATGACAACTATTCTTTTCGTTTTCATTCACAATGAACGTCAACGGATATAAAGAAGACTTTGAACGCACAACAAATCAACAAACAAACAGGCATTCTCTGAATCTTTCACAAGAAAATAACAGATTTTCAAACACACAGACACACACATACACACAGACAAAGACACAGAGAAACAACTGCAGCACAATGCTGGGTCGATGCTGCATTAAAAAACATAAAATTCTGCCACTGAATTTCACCAGACACAATCAATTGCTCCACAGCGTTTTTGCAAGAAAACAATACTCTCCTCTTGTTTTCTCTTTTCTTTGTTTAAGGCAACCCATTGCTAGTAGAATAACTTCACTTTACAGAGATGCAGAGCAAGCATTTTCTGTGTCCATGGAAGATACAGAGAAACCTTCCCTACATAAAATAGTGCAGTGAAACCTGTCATGTGAGGCTCATCAGATGAGGGGGGGGGGGGGGGTTACCTACTTAGAAAGGACACTACAGATCACTGGTCTACTGACTTGATGAAAGTATACTTGTTATGAAAGGATATGTGCAACGTAGAGGCTGACTTTCAGCCAATCACTAGCATTCATCATCTAAACAAAATTAAGTACCAATGCAGTGCAGTTTGATGAAAAATCAGATTTGCAGTCCAGAACACTTGTATAGCTGTCATAAGCTTAGAGTTACATCACACACACACACACACCATGTGATCCCATGCGCACATACACTGATCTTTTTTTTGTTTTTTGTCAGGCTCTCTTTTCACTCTCCACTTTTCACTCGCACACATGGGGCGGGGATGTAGCAAGGCTACCTCCATTTCAAGACTCCCCCCATTTCAAGGCTCCCCCCATTTCAAGGCTCCCTCCATTTCAAGGCTCCCTCCATTTCAAGGCTCCCTCCATTTCAAGGCTACCTCCATTTCAAGGCTACCTCCATTTCAAGGCTCCCTCCATTTCAAGGCTCCCTCCATTTCAAGACTCCCCCCATTTCAAGACTACCTCCATTTCAAGGCTCCCCCCATTTCAAGGCTCCCCCCATTTCAAGGCTACCTCCATTTCAAGGCCCCCCCCCCCCCCCATTTCAAGGCTACCTCCATTTCAAGGCTCCCCCCCATTTCAAGGCTACCTCCATTTCAAGACTCCCCCCATTTCAAGGCTCCCCCCATTTCAAGGCTACCTCCATTTCAAGGCTCCCCCCCCCCCATTTCAAGGCTACCTCCATTTCAAGGCTCCCCCCCCCCCCATTTCAAGGCTACCTCCATTTCAAGGCTCCCCCCCCCCCATTTCAAGGCTACCTCCATTTCAAGGCTCCCCCCCCCCCCCATTTCAAGGCTACCTCCATTTCAAGGCTCCCCCCCCCATTTCAAGGCTACCTCCATTTCAAGACTCCCCCCATTTCAAGGCTACCCCCCATTTCAAGGCTCCTCCCATTTCAAGGCTACCTCCATTTCAAGGCTACCTCCATTTCAAGGCTCCCCCCCATTTCAAGGCTACCTCCATTTCAAGACTCCCCCCATTTCAAGGCTCCCTCCATTTCAAGGCTCCCTCCATTTCAAGGCTCCCTCCATTTCAAGGCTCCCTCCATTTCAAGGCTACCTCCATTTCAAGGCTACCTCCATTTCAAGGCTACCTCCATTTCAAGGCCCCCTCCATTTCAAGACTCCCCCCATTTCAAGACTCCCCCCATTTCAAGGCTCCCTCCATTTCAAGGCTCCCCCCATTTCAAGGCTCCCCCCATTTCAAGGCCCCCTCCATTTCAAGGCTCCCTCCATTTCAAGGCTGCCCCCATTTCAAGGCTCCCCCCATTTCAAGGCTCCCCCCATTTCAAGGCTACCTCCATTTCAAGGCTCCCCCCCCCCCCCCCATTTCAAGGCTACCTCCATTTCAAGGCTCCCCCCCATTTCAAGGCTACCTCCATTTCAAGACTCCCCCCATTTCAAGGCTCCCCCCATTTCAAGGCTACCTCCATTTCAAGGCTCCCCCCCCCCCCCCATTTCAAGGCTACCTCCATTTCAAGGCCCCCTCCATTTCAAGGCTCCCTCCATTTCAAGGCTGCCCCCATTTCAAGGCTCCCCCCATTTCAAGACTCCCCCCATTTCAAGGCTCCCCCATTTCAAGGCTACCCCCATTTCAAGGCTCCCCCCATTTCAAGGCTACCTCCATTTCAAGGCTACCTCCATTTCAAGGCTCCCTCCATTTCAAGGCTACCTCCATTTCAAGGCTCCCCCCATTTCAAGGCTACCTCCATTTCAAGGCTCCCCCCATTTCAAGGCTCCCCCCATTTCAAGGCTCCCCCCATTTCAAGGCTCCCTCCATTTCAAGGCTCCCTCCATTTCAAGGCCTGATTTTCTCAAATGTTGAAGTCCTAAAAGAGGGGTTCTACTGTACTACGTTTGAGAAATACCACACTCACCACTTTCAGCAGCAAGACACTACGTTTGAGAAATACCACACTCACCACTTTCAGCAGCAAGACACTACGTTTGAGAAATACCACACTCACCACTTTCAGCAGCAAGACACTTCGTTTGAGAAATACCACACTCACCACTTTCAGCAGCAAGACATTTTCGGTGAGAGTGCCGACCATTCCAACAAGGGCGTTGACGGTAATGATGAGCCCCACAAGAATGAGGAGCGCCACAGGCAACGCCAGCTGATTGTTCACAGCCTGGACCCGTTGGCGATGGGTCTCCACCAGCACTCCTATCGCCACCAGAATGATCCCAACAAACTGAAGAAAAAAACATTCCCTGATGTGAGTGAAAAACTGTTATACATGAAAAACTTTGTCTGCGCACACACACACACACACACACACACACACACACATGCATGCACCATACACACACACACAAACACACACACACACACATGCAAGCACCATACACACACACACACACACACACACACATGCACAAACATCTTTGCATCTTCTGTTTATCTTCCTTTGTTAAAGCCATATGTACTCGATGACTATACATGCTAATTGCTTTACCAACAGCTGGAGACATGCTAAATTAAGTTCCCTGCAAGATATTGTGGTCTAGGACCCCTTAAATGTTGAGATATTTGAATTTTTATTTTGATCTAGATCGTCCTATTTATAGATTTGCCAACAGAGGGAACGTTGACGCAAGGGAAATAACTCCGCGTCTTTGTTGACATCCTCACTTTTTCAGAGGCTAGAACAAGCTGTAATGCATGTATATGGTCCGCGCATGGCGACATATCGTCATTACATGGTCTTATGGTGCGTTTGACATCGATTATGGGCAAACTACACTTTGTAAACACGGGAGCGCGTACATATGCCTTTAAAGATACCCTCTGCTACCACACAGTAAAATTCCAAAAATAAAATGTGTCTCCCACACTTCTAATTCCAGATCATTCACTTAATCTTTAATTATTCTCATGTAACTTTTCTTTCTTTTCTCATCACTAGCCAGATAAATCATGTACTGATGTAGGCTTGCAAAATATATACATTACCTGATATGACACATGTAAACCTCATTCTTTTGTCTCTTTTTTTTAAAAAGTTTATATATATGTTTGATATCATATTTCAGTTCTAAGGGCAAGGCTAGAACACTGACAATGACATAGAGAAAATTCTGCCACAATATTTGATGATAATTTCATTCTCTTGATCCTCTGTTTGCATGGGTGCTCATATGGATTTCCTCGTGTCAGACCAGGCATAATCACGCTGACAGCAAATCAGTATACTTATAATTACTGCACTGGTTATTACAAGGTTTAATTGTGTGTGTGTGTGTGTGTGGGGGGGGGGTCACCTCTGCATCTGATATAATAAGTTGGTTTTTTAACAGAGCAGTCAGCAACATGCTATGAAGCATTCATGGAATCCTGGGTTACAATTAACATGTTTGGAAAAAGCATTCCAGTCCTTGCGGAACAGCCACTCGAGCTGGGTGCCCACTTAATCATGGGGGTGTTAGTCCCAAAGCAAAAGTGAATCAAGGATGTAATTTGCAGTAAAATGCACTGGCGTCTAATGGCAACATATATTTCACTTTATAAAACCGAGAAATGTCCCCCCAACCATATATATATAAACTATACAATCATGGAATGACTAAACTTGCCCAAAATCATATCTCTTGTATACATGCATGTCAACAATACAGCCTGCTAGTACTTTTCATTGTCGCAGCAACAGTGTGTGACCTGGTTGTTTTACTGTGACAACAGTGACTGCCCCTCCTCTACAAATCACTGTCATTTCCAGTCGTGCCTAGAGGATTGGAAATTATATAGCGCACCTGCTACAACTCTGGTGAGAAACATCACCATTTACATTTCCACAATAGTCCAGAGCAGCAGAGGGACCGACAACGGCCATGCCGCCACGAATTGATCGACTGCACAAGCAATTTTCCTGAGTGTCTGGTGGCCCAGTGCATCATAATCAATGCGATGCAGACAGTAGTGCCACGGACAAGTCACTTTCCTCTCTGTGAGAGACGAGCGCGATACCAAGCATGTAAACAAACAAAATTCCTCTCGAAAAAAAGCCTCACCAAATACAGGAGAGTGTAGATGAAGAGGAACAACTTGTTGCAGCTGTATGCCGTCCTAGAACACAGCGGTTGGCGTACATATTTGCGGTTTGCAGTGTCCGTTTCCGGCAGCATCTTCTGCATCCCTTCGGTGTCAGCCATGTTGGCATCGATCGTGGGGACCCAGGCGGAGTCAAATTACCAGAAGCCTGAGAGTCGTGCACGGGTAGCTGCGCAAAGCTAGGGCGGAGAGGGAACCGATCCTTGCTTCCTGTTCAGCGTTTTTCTTCAAAAACATCTCTAGGCGCTTGAAACTAAAGACATTGTATTTGATTTTTTTTTTATAGATGTCACCTTACATAATATGAATTGCCAAACACACGGTGACACACACACACACAGTGCATTCTAACTACATGTATACAAACAAGTTTTCTTCCAAATCTTTTCCTTTTTGTCCACACTGACCACATGAGAATTATAAAAGACTTTTATTGAATGTTGTGATTATAAAATGCTAATATTTGAAGTTTCCCAGTTTTAACATTTATTTATTTCCGGTACAGTGATCAGCATGCACACATGCTTTTGGCCATTACCATCTGTAAATGCTAATCAAAAAACGAAATATCTTCTTCTTCTTCTTGTCGATCACTCAGATGGAAACGCCGGTTCCCCGCGCAAATGTTGCCGTGCGCTGTAGGTCGTCCAGACTGCCATAGAGCTTCCCTTGCACCGTGGTCGCCTCCGCCCAGATCTGGCTCCTGAGGCCATCGTGTAGTGGGCAAGTCTGCAGCAGGTGTTCCGTTGTCATGCTGCCTGTTTGACAAGGGCACTGGTCTGACTGGCCAATTCTGAACTTGGTGAAAAGGTGGTGGTTCATTCGGTTGTGGCCTGTCCGCAGCCTGAATATGAGGACCTGCTCAGACCTTGTGAGCAGGTGAAAGGCGTCGTTTTTGTTGTAGTGTGGGTGCTGCTGCAACCACTTTTTGTGTTGCTTGGCCTTGATGATGGTCTTGGCTTCTTTGAAGGTGGTTGATCTGTCATTCTGGTCCTTCGTAGTGCCCTCCTTTGCCAGAGTATCTGCGGCTTCGTTGCCTAGTATGTTGCAGTGAGAGGGGACCCATTGCAGCACGACTGTGTGGGCTCTGCACAGGGAGGTCAAGGCGGATGACAGGTCATTCAGTTCTTTGTCTCTGGCAGTGTCTAAGGCCTGCAGGACTGACTTTGCGTCGCTGAAGAACACAACGTTGTTGGAGGAGAGTGGACTGTGCTCAATGTGGGCTGCACCTGTCTGGAGCGCTACTGCTTCAGCCTTGAAGTTGGTGGAGTAGAGACCGGTAGCGAGGGAGATGTGTTCTTCTTCTCGACCTCCTGGGTACTTTATGTAGATTCCTGCACCACCACTTCTGACAGCCTGGTCGGCAGATCCGTCAGTGTATACATGAGTCCATTGGCGTTGGGGGTAGGAGTTGTGGATGTGTTCAATGGTGAGAGACTTCAGTTCAGCACAGCTGTGGGAGTCTTTGAAATATCTTGGAAGTGCATTGGGGGTATTGTTTGGCCTGTCATGTCATCTGCTGTAGTGTTAGCTGTCATAAGCTTAGAGTTACAAC